>NC_142502.1:1200000-1507500 GCF_057876585.1 Rhinolophus sinicus | reverse complement strand
AAAAGCGAGCGGCTTCCATCCCAGCCACTCCAAAGGTCGAGGTAAATGGTAGACGTGCCGGTCAGCCCATCAGCCGCGCTGTCTTCCTGATTGGCGTCTCGGCGCCTCTGCGCACCTCCCGCTGTCGTGTGTCCGCCTCAATCAGCACGCTTGGGAGTCTGGGTGCTGCTTTCCTCCTCCAGTTGTAATGTCTGCTCGCATCCTCCTTGGCAAACGGCCCAGGCTCTAAGTACCTGTGCACTTCCCAGAATCCATCTCTTTCATCAGCGGACGGCAGTCAGTCCCCTCCCTCCGTCCCCTCCCTCCACACCTCCCTCCCCAGCCCCTCGAAGTGCTGTTGGTCTGGGCCTCCATTCTCTCTCTTCAGATAATGCTGACATTCGGTAGAACACGCCCCCTTTTCATACAGTTTGGTATCTGATGCTAAGTTTCTGTTTAGTAGCGGTGTCAGCGTTATGTGCCGAGTGTCTGTCCTCTGCCCTGAGTAGGACTCTGTCCTGGATGAATGCCACGTGGCGGTGTCCTAGGCACTCCTGCTTTTGTGTAGTGGCTTGAAACTGTTGGAGCGCTCCACTAAGCAGGGTGACGCTTCTGCTTAGTACCAGCTGCATCCTGCCGGGCCAGACACCCTGGTCACTGTGAAATGACCGTTTCCTTGTCACTGGCCCCACTCCACTGTCACCTGCCCTCTGGCTGCACCGCAGCCCTGCTCGCAGACCTCAGTGGGCATGCAGCTGCCCGGGTGTCGTCCACAGTTGCCGACTGGCCGCACATGGCAGGGCCCTGCACGTGCGGGGCTGCTGTGGGGTGTGCTCAGCACAGCAAGTTAGGTTTAAGATACAACTGTGAATGGGGAGATTCACATTTCAGACTAAGCCCAGTCCTTGCAGCAAATGAGAATGCTGGCGTCAGCCTTCTCAGGTTCAGTATAGACTCGTAGGGCAGGGGACTCAGCAGTGCCGGGGACGCTGACCAGCCCAGAACTCGCACGGCTGTGACTCGTGTGCCAGCGGCTCCCTTCCCGCTGAGTCAGAGCTCATCCACTGAGGTTCAGCAGACAGCGTTTCGGTGGCCACTCAGAAGCCAACCTGTCTGTTGTGGGTTTGTAAAATGTCTGTTGTGACAGAATGGACCTGAGTTGGGTAACAGGACACCAGCTGAGTTGTCACTAACTGGCTGGCTTTCAGTCACACCACTAACCCTGTCTTGTCTCCCACCCGAGGTCTGCGTGGGAGCAGGCTACATACACCCTGCATCCCCGCGTCTTTGCAGACTCTTTCCTCTGTGACGTACAGAGCAGGCGTACCACATGCAGAATGCATTCTGACCTTCTTCCATCTGTCACCTCATTAACACCGTCCCTTCCCTCTGTCCAGCTCTGTCGTGAGCGCTCTGGAAAAGCCTGATTCTGCAGATGGCACTTGGCTTCTTCCACTGGGAGCTGTAGGAGTGGAGTCAGGCTGTGGATTGGAATGATTTCAGCACAGCGATGCGTTAAACATAGTCTTTACTAAAGCTCTTTGGAGATTGTTTGCAATGTGTAGTGTTAATTCATGTGGAGTCAGCTGAAAGTATTTGATAATCCGATTAACTAAAAAGTTTGAAAAACTGATTCGTACCAGTGGAAGAAACAAGTATCATTCTTAAAACAAAGCTCAAAAGATAAAACTATTTTTAAAAACAAAATGAATGAAAAATTTAGAATTAAAATTGAAAAACGTCCACTACGCAGATAATTTGTTGAAAGGCCTGCTGTGGATTACCTTGAGTTAGAGCTGGGTTCCTGTTGGATCTTTTGAGTCTTGGCTGAGCTGGGTGACTTTCCATCCAGTGGTGGTAGGAAACCCGCACTAAGTAATCACGAAAGATACAATGCGTAGAGAGATCGTTCAGAAGCAACGGGACTCTCTCAGATACATCAGACACATTTCTACGCAAGAGGGCCTTATATCGAAGCATCAAATTCATGCTTGTGCAGCTTGTCTGAAAGGGGTGATTTCCGCGTAGGAATATTGTGATAATTGTGTGGCCTCTTTAATCCAGTCCCCACTGCCGTCAGTGTTGGCTGAGTGTTTTCAGCATTTATTGCCGCAACATGTATTACTACAAGCAAAATATTTTTTAAGTGTGAAGTTTTCTTTTTCCTGCTGATGTTACAGTTAATAGAAATACATTAGTACTGTTTCAATGCATTACGATTTAATATTTCGTTAGTGGCAATATTAGCATACGTGGATGCATTTAAAACTGCGTCATGTCTTGCTCTTCCCCAGCCCTTGGAGCTGATGGGTAGGTGACAGCCAGCCGCTCACTGGCATTACTGGGCCCGTCGCAGGCAGAGCTGCTCTCCCCTCACACCGTGCTGTTCTGGCTGTTGTTTTTGTTTTGTCAGTGATCCCTGCGTCGGACTCGAGTGTCGATGCTGGGTGGGGGCTAACAGTTCATTTGTTCAAAAAGTTGTGTTTTAATAATTACCTTCATGTATTTTGAAAAAAATTCAGTAGCTATCCTGAGAAGAGGAGCTTGAATCACGTGCTTCCCTCTTAGTCTGCAGGTTGACTGCCTCTGCTGTCAGTGGCCTTGTAGGAAAATGCTCAGTAGCGGGTGTCTGAGAGGGTTGTGTCGCCCATGCACGTCAGTCTTCTGTGGACTTTTTTTCTGAATGGACGATAATTACGCACTTGATCTGGTTGGAACTTTTTGGCTGTCACTAGCTAAGGCCGATGCCATCTCCTCTCTAATAAATACCAAAGGGATGAGGCCAGTTACTCAGCAGCTTGTGACAGTGGTGACTGGATTACTCAGGCCACTTGGATGGATGGGGGTTGCAGATCGATGGGGCTTCAATCTAATCTGAAGAGCGGTCACCTTTCTTGTTCGGTAATTAAAGGTGTCTTATTCTGTGGGCGCTGCAGCTTCATGAGTCAAGTTTGGAGGATAAATGCAAGTACTTTAACTTGACTTTTTCTTTTATGGAAAAGGACCAAACTCTTACATGGGATCTACTGGGATTCTCCTTGGTGCCCAGGATGTGTATCGGGACCCGAGAGAGAAACTGTCCAAAAGGTATTTACATTGGTGCTGCCGGGCGCCTCCCCCGCCTCCCCGAGGCTCCTTGCTCATGTCTCAGAGTCTTCGTTGTCCGCCCAGGTTTTCGTCATTGTACAAAATCACGTGAGCATGTGAGCGTTTCTATTTTGTGTCGTAACGTAGTTGTTTCAGGCAGTGGTGTGGGTGCCACGCTCACCAGTCAGGACGCGGGAGTCACTGGGACATGCTGCCGTTGGCTTCTGCCACAGAGGCCAGCAGTTCTGGGGCAGCGTCCAGGTGCGCTGCACTCAGGCCAGCCCTGAGGGGGCGCCGAGGGAAGCGGCTGCTGTCTTCCCTGAGTGTCCCCGCCTCAGTTTCAGTCAGAAATGCTGTTGCCCAAAGGGTTCTTAAAACATGGAGGTTGAACTAATCCAGAAAATCCTTTGTATCTTAACTAGAACTTCTTACTCGGTGACACACAGGGACAGCGCCTCTCCGACACACGCAGAGTTCATTAGCATCCTGTATTTTACAGCCGTGCTCCTTTAGCTAAATTTATTCAGAATTACCTGCTTGTTAAAACTGAAGTCACTAAAGAGTTTTGAGAGTTAGATGTGACTGGAGAAAATGAACATTTTAGTAAGGAGAATATATGGCCCTTTTTTCTAAATGGGTTTGAATACAGCCCCAATGATTTGAATTATAGGAAAGGTTATGGCAAAATTGAGCAAAGAATGAGTCTCTCTCACCAAAAATTTTACTTAATTGCCCATTAACGTAAACTTAACTACTTACTGACAAGTTATTTCCGCTTTGACCAGTAATCTTTTGTGTTTCCCTGTAATGCAGCCAAGATGCAGATTTACCTGGAAGTTCAGGAGCCCCTGAAAACTTGACATTCAGAGAGCGCCAGCGTCTGTTTTCACAAGGTCAAGATGTGTCTAATAAAGTCAAAGCCTCTCGGAAACTAACAGAACTGGAAAACGAACTGAACACAAAGTGAGAAAGCAAAGGACACCTGTGTCCACCCCGAGTCCCCCGTGTGGCTTTGCGGGTGGGAGCCTGGACACAAGGAGGGCTCTGTTTCTAAGTCGCTGTACTTGTTTCTGAAGTGGTTGGCACTTAGAGACGGGCCAATTCCAAGAAATTCTATTTTATTTTACCAAGAGATTATCATTTATACAATTTCAACACTGTCTAATTCTTAACTATCTGGCTCACGTGACGATAACTTTTGTTAGTTTGTTTTTAGAGCCTGAGCTGAAAAGGGCTGTGACAGAATGGAGAGCAGTGGAGCTAACGAGGGGTTTCCTCCCCACGTGGCACAAACAAGTCCTGTTTCTGTTCTTTGTCGAAACTTTCTTTTAGCTCCTCAGACAGGGCACAGCTTGGACTCCCCGACAACTGTTGGCGCTGAGACACAGCAGTCGGGGTTTCTCTTCGGGGAGAGAGGACTTGCAAAGCCAGACCACTGCTGGCTGTGGCCCAGAGATGCCATGCGACTGGCCATCCCTGACGGTCGTGGGCCAGCTTAGCCGAAGCCCCTGGAAGCGGCTGAGGCACACCACACACTTCATTCCCGCGCGTGCCTTACGGGTCCAAGCCTTTCCAATCAATTTTAAATAGTTGTTTGAAAAAACTTTCCAACAAGAAAATTTGGGGGCTTTACACTTAGGAAACTTTATTTCTGTAAATATCAGATTATTATTACACTAAATCATTGGTGATTTTGAATATGGCAGTTAACGTTAGAAAGTTAGCAAAACATTTCAAATATTCAAAGGAATCTATAAAAGAGTATCTTGAGCTGAACAGTGTTGATGTGAATAGGAACGAAAATGTCTTGAGAAGCATGTCATACTAATAGGTGACACTTGAGCACAGCTGTTGTTCAGTAATTTAAATTTGAAAAAGAGATTTCCATTGATTCGCTGTCAGGGAAGGGAAGGGATTTGATTACATATGGCGTCTGTAATTTAAATTTGTAAGAACAACTCATGGCAGTTCAAGCTGTTTTTCACACTAATATAATTATTTAATTTTCATTTGTTGAATTATTAGTTACCACTGTCATTTCTTCAGCTATGAATGTGGCTGACGCTGGGGAGACGGACCTCACTCTGTTTCATGTTGTGTGATGATAAAACAATTACTTCGTGATTGTGAGCACATTTTCTGTCTGACAAAGCCCTGATGTGGGGTCTAGATGATTTTTCTGTACCATGTTGTTTTCTTACAAATCTGTATTTTAGGAAAACACACACACTTTCGAATAGAAGAGGGAGGGGCTGTCTAGCCTTGGAAATCACTTTAATAGGAGTTGTATGATAAATGATTCAAATGCAAGTGTAAATATTTTTGTGTCTATCAGGGTTCTTATTTGGAAGTGTGCTTTTACCATTTCCCTGCTTAAGTAAGAGAGTAAAGCGGTTCTGTGTTGATGAAGGATTTGCTGGCTGCTCCGGAAGTGCAGGGCAGCGGGCTCCCCCCAGAGCTCAGAGAACACTGGTGGCCTTCCGGGGACTAAGTCCACACTTTCTTTCTTTAAAGAAAATGAGGCAGAAGAACTATTCTGTTAATATATAGAAGAAAACAAGTACACATCAGTGCGTGCAAATAAATACGTGTAAATATCTGCATACCTGGGTATTTGTGTGCGTGCTGTTGAGCTCACAGACAAGTGGCTTTGGCCACCCTTGCACGGGAGGTCAAGTGTGAATAGGTGTGACAGTGCTTTTCATAACTGCGTTCTATGAAAAACATCCAAACTGCTGTAGTTTTCAATTTCTACTGTATTTCACTTGCAACCTATTTTTAATAAACTTTGTATGTATTTAAGTGTATTTGCTGTCATTGAGTAGTGCTGTAACAGCCGCCTCCTGTCCCCACTGGTTAGACGTATACTGAGTGTCCGTCGGCAGTGCCTCTGCGTGGGGACACGCGCTGTCCCCGTGGTATAGCCTGACTCCACTTTGCGGCCATCTCCTCCCTGCTGTGTTCTGGCTTCCACGGCTTTGCGTGTCAGCGACTCCGGAGTTATTTAGACTTGTTTTTCAGTCACACTGTCCCATCATGCCTCTTTGAATCTGGAGTGTACTCAGTAATTAGCAGATTGTGTAAATGGTGTCCCGGTGACGTGTGAGTGCACGGGTCCCCCAAGATAGCTCGGGGAGGGGCGTTCGATGACAAGGCAAAGAGGGGGAGGGCTGAGGCCACCAGGGACGCGCTTCCTCCCGCCTGGTCCTGGCAGCCGCCTGGCTGTTTCTGCTTCCCCTTTGCTTTGTGGCCTCAGAACAGGTGTGCAGGAGCAACAGGAGTTCAGAGGGGGGCGTGTCTTAGGTCGTAGATGCACGTGGAGGCCTTTCTGGCAAACCAGAGGCATACGTATCGGAACCACAGTGTTTACTCAGTACCTTCTGATGCCCAAGAAAGAACTTCACAGTCTGGGAAGACAGAAGGTAGAGGCTGTTACACTGATTTCAGTTTTATGTCAAGGCCCAGGTGCTGTCGCCTTTCCTGGAAATAAGCAGCCCTCAGGGGTCCTCTGGGTCCTGCGTCACAGGCAGAGAGCACTTAGCGCTTTTCTAGCATGTGCCAGCGGACTGGTTTCCCCTGTGGCTGCTCACATGGCAGCTGAATTCAGTAGTTTAGGAGCACACTTGTCACAGTAAGCCACAGCAAAATTTCAGTGCTGACTCCAGAAGGGTGAACATGTACAAACAGTGACAGGTTATTCGCTCCCGTGTTCAGCCAGTGTATTCAAAGCAGTCACGTGACCCCAGGAAACGTACACTCACCTTCCAGGCGGAGTGTAGTAGGCAATTTCCTGCACAGCTTATTCAACAAATGTAACTTGCGGTGGCTCCTGTGGGTCGCGGTGCTGCCCTAGTCCCAGTGTCCCAAAGCAGACCTGGGCAGACATGCAGGAGTTGATGTCGTCATTGCATTTGAATCAAGATGGACAGGGCACTTCAGGGGTCCATGGACGGGCCCAGTGTAAGTCATGGATGCTCCCTCTCGAGAGGAGCTTTGCAGGCAGAGAAGCCTGAGCTGAGCGGAGGCGGCCGCACTGGACCTGGTGGAACCCAGAGGCCAGGGCTCGGGGCACAGGTGGTGGGGCCCGTCCTAGACCAGAGGATTGGTGGTCCTGCAGCGTCGCCGTCCCTGACAGCTGTGAGCAATCCAGTGCCTTCTGAGGGTGGCTCTGGTTGCCGTGTGCAGGGAAGACAAGCGTTCGGGGGTTGGGGGGTGTGCTGCACACCTTCGTGTCTGTGTGACAAGTAGACGGTGGAGGGGGTGGGCGGGGCCCAGGTGAGGCGCAGGGGCGTCCAAAAGCAACTTAAAACGTATCGCATGAAGGAGGGAGGGAGCTGCTCTATGGAGTGACGGTGGGACTTGGCCGTGTGGCTGTAATGTGCCACCTTCCTGTTCAGTGGGGAGCAGGGACCTGGGGGCTGTGCTGTGAAGAGGGGCTGTTGGGTAGGAGCGGGACCCTCATGGGCCTCTGGCGACCATCCCCGGGCGTGGGTGGTGCTTACTGTTCACTGCATTCTGCTGGGGCCGAGGGGAGGTCGTCCCACCCTCTTTCTGTCCTGGCTTTTTGGGGGCTGCTAGGGTAGTGCCTGCAGCCTTGCACCTCCCTGCCACAGGCAGCATGTCCCCAGGTCCCCTCTGCAGCATCTGCAGGCGACTGCCCTCCGCCTCCCCCCACCCTCCATCCCCCGGGGGCGCTGCTCTGCTGCCCCCCCAAGGCGTCTTTTTCATCACATGATTTTGTCCCCTGGGTCCTCGTGTTCCCGATGGCCGCTACAGAGACACTGCCCACTCACAGGTGAGTGTCCCTGCAGGGAGGAAGGCACAGGCACGCGGCGTATCTCAACATGAAAAGGACTTGGCACCGGAAGAGGCTTGTGGTTTACATGGAATTTGGAACATCCACAGTATTTAGAAAATAGTCTTCAAATTTAGCTCCTCCTCCTCCCCTCCCCCCTTCCACCTGGCGTCCCCTCCCCCACCCCGTGCCGTTGGTGCCCACGCAGCACCTACGCCGGCCCGTGACCCCAGCCCCTGCGACTTCGGCCCCTGTGACCCCATGCGGGTGACCCTGCCGCCTGCGGCCGGGACTCCGCACCGAGGCGGAAGCCGTTCCCTGAGGCGGAGGCTGCACCCCCAGGCTGGGCAATGCCAGTGCGCCGCCCGCAGTGGGGACGCTTCCTGGAGCGGCGGGCGCAGCAGCTGCAGCGTCAAGTGCAGGTGAGGGGCTGGGAGGAGAGGGACCAGTTGGCCAGCTGCCCCCCACCCCTGCCTTCTGCCAACCAACCCCTGGGCGCCTTAAGGACACGGTCCCGGTCCCGTGGTGAGAGGTGGATGAGTTTGTGGGTCTCACCGAAGTGTAAACAACACTCCAAGCCTTCCCTGGGGCAGAGCCCGGCACGTTGTCCACCCCCGCCCTGGACCCCTACCTGGTCCTCACCCCGCCCCTCCTCCAGCCTCACCCTCACCTCCACTCCCGTCAGAGGCACCTCTGTTCTGCCTGGGACCTCTGTCCTCTCACCTGGGCTCACCCCCCCTACTCTACCGAATGTCCACTAGTGCTAAGTAGGGGGGGGGTCAGGGGTTAAGCAACAACCGATACCCTGTTTCTAGTTCCTGCCCTCTTGGAGTAGGACAGAATAAGGGAAAGTGATTAATAAGTAAGCACAAAATGAATGTAATCCATGAAAGTTGAGCTCAATGAATGCTGCCCAAGGGGAGGTACACAGTCTCCTAAGTGTTTCTGGTGCGGCCAGGTGGCCCGATCTGCAAGTCAAAGGTAAGTTTCCCTGGGAGAGGGGGTGCAACTGAGCGCTGAGATGAGAAGCTACTACCGGCAATGCCCTGAGAGCTTGGGGGAGAACTCCAATCCAGACAGACCCCCCCAGTAATGGCTGTGTGCTGGGCAGGCTTGGGACAGCCCAGGAGACAGCTGCTAGGTGAGGCTGAGAGGTCAGGCAGGACTACCAAGGATGTTTATCTTCAGGGCAAGGAGAAGCTATTGAAGAGATACCGAGAAGAGAGGGAAGACATGACTAGATCCACATTTTGGAAATGTCACTTTGTAGCCAGTCTTGGACCGACCGAGGAGGGTGAGAATGAGCCTGCAGACCCGTCAGAAAGCTGATGGTGGGCGAGGGCCTCTGTGGGCCTGGTCCCAAGCAAACAGCAAACCCAGTGAAAACCGCTTTGGAAAACCAAATTTAAAGCCTCTGCAAATTTCCCTAAGGGGATGCTTCAAATGAAAAAACATCTATTCAAGAAAATCTACTAAAACTCTAAGAGCAAGGACAGTCTGTGGCTCCCTGCCTCCCCCCCCCCCCCAAGCCTAGCTGGACAGAAGTTCCCCCCTTGGGCCAGGAATTCAGGGAGCTCTCCCTTCAGCTCCCCACTAAGGGGCACCGTATCTTACCAGGAGGGACAGACCACCGGCGTGGAGTTGAAGAGGCTGAATTCCTGGGGAGTGCCGTGGAGACCTAGGGTTTTCTTCCTCCCCGCAGCCTCCACTCAGGGTAGATGCGTTGCCCTAAAGCAGAGGCCAAGAGTCCTGGCGTCCTGACCGCTCTTCCCCACTCGGTCACTGCAGAGGATCCATGTGAAGAGAGCACGCCGACAGGCCAGGGGCCACAGTCCTGCCCCAGCCCACAGTGGTGGCGTGGAGATGCACCCGGGGAGAGAGGCAGACCCAGGACAGACTGAAGCTGTCCTCAGAGGAACAGCTTTATTTGAAACACGCTCGGGGACGTTCAGAAACAATAGCTCTTATTAATTAAGAGCAATTACTTGTCTGCTTGGACCACCGTAATGAAATACTACAGACTCTGGGGCTAAGACAACAGAAATTTCCTCGCAGGTCTGGAGGCTGGAAGTCCAAGATCCCGGTGTCAGCAGGGCTGGTTTCTCCTGAGGCGTCTTTCCTTGGCTGGCAAATGGCCGCCTTCTAATTATGTGCTCAGATGGTCTTTCCTCTGTGTGCAGCCACCCTGGTGTCTCCTGTATAAGGACACCAGTCAGATTGGATCAGAGCCCACCTAACAGCCTCATTGTAACTTAGTCATCTCTTTAAAGGCCCTATCTCCAAAAAAAGTCACGTTCTGAGGTTTGGGGTTAGGGCTTCAACATGTGAATTTGGGGTTGCAGCCCATATCAAGCAATAAGCTAAACCACGGGCCACCTAGTTCACTAGAGGAAACCTGGAAGAAAGCTAATAGGAGCCCTCCTAGGGTTAGAACAAATCTCAGAGACTGGCCTCCCCCAGTATACTTGCCCCAGTTTAATTGGACCAGACACTGGAGAATTTATGCCCCAGGCCATTGTTGATATAATAGAGCAATCATCAGGTATTAGTGGGGCTTAACAGGTGGGTGTGACACAAAGGTGACAGCATAATTGAGGGATCAGGGAAAGACAACAGGAGCCTTAATAAAACTGTCCCCAGGCACCTGTGTGGTGCCTGAGGCTGGGTCCTTCTAGGAGCTATACCAAAGTCTTCACACTGTGGGGAAATAGATTTCCCTAAAGAGTTTAACAAAGTCATTCAATAAAGCAGGCAAATAGCAACAAAAACAAATGGGAGCGGGGAGGGGGGTAGTGAGGGGAATCAGTATCCAAAATTTCTACAATACATTACCTAAAGTGTCCAGTTTTCAACAATAACAAAATTATAAGGCATGAAAAGAAACGTGAGTCTCTTACATGGGGGAAAACCAGACAATAGAAACTGTCTCTGAGAGGGCCCAGAATGAATTTAAAAAGCAAGGACTTCAAAGCAGCCAATGTAAATATGTTCAAAGAACTAAAAGAAACTACACTTATAGAAATAAAGGAAAATATGATAGTGTCTCATCAAATAGAATATATCAATAAGGAGATAGAAATTTTTTTAAAATAATAAATCCTTGAGTTGAAAATAACTAAAATTAACTAATATAACTAAACTAGAAGAGCTCAAGAGTAGATCTGAATGAGGAAAAAAAGATTCGGCAAACTTTAAGAAAGATTGGTAGATATTATGTATGCAACCCTAAGAACAAAGAGAAAAATAGAAGGAAGACAAATGAATGGAATCTCAGAAAAAGGTGAGAAAACTCTAAGTGCACCAACGTATATATAATGGGAGTGCCAAGAGAGAAAGAAAGGAACAGAAAAAATATTCAAGGGAAGAATTGCTCAGAACTCCCCAAGTTTGCCGAAATTTGCTACACATCAAAGAAGCATAATGGACTCCAAGCAGGATAAATACAAAGAGATTCACATCCACACACATCATAGTAAAAATATTGAAAGAGAAAAGCAGGAAGAGAACGACTTGCCACATCAACCCAAATGGACTGTTGGCTGATTATTCATCAGCAACAATGGAAGTCAGGGGGCAGTGGGATGACAGTGACAGGACTGAGAGAAAAGACTTGTCAACCAAGAATCTTGTATCCAGCAAAAAACTGTCTTTCAAAAATGAAGGCAAAATAAAAGCACTCACAGATAAACAAAATTTGAGAGAATTTGTTTCTAACAGCTTCTTTATAAGAGGCAGTAAAGGAAGCTCTTCAGGCAGAAAGCCAGTGAGCCCACATGAAAGTGCAAATCCACAAAGAACACCAGTAAAGATAATTCTGTAATTACAAAAGACAGTGTAAATGTATGTTTCTTCTTCTTTCTTCTCTTAAGTGATTTTAAAATCAATTGTTGTATATAGCAATGTGTGTATAATTGTTTTGTTGGAACTATCACATGTAGAAATGTAATATATTTGACGAAAAAAAAAAAAAAAAAAGCACAAAGGAGTTGGATGGGAGCAAAGTTTTAATGGAGAAAATGACACCAGATTGTAACTTGAATCCACAGCCGCAGGACCAAAGGAAGACAGTTAGAAATGGTGAAGAAGAAGGCAAATAAGACAAATCCTATACATATGTACTTGCTGTTCTTTCTTTAATGAAATAAATTATATAAAGTAATAATTATAGCAATGTATTTTTTTTTCAGTTACCCGAAAGTCTTTAATGAAATATTTTTCTATAGTAAGGCAGGATAAACTATTAAAATTCTCTGTGAAGATTTTCCTCTAATTGTGATTTTCAGAAATCACCTAAAAATGCTTTATTCCAAGGCTAAAATGTTTTTATGCTGAATTCTTAAGATTTTCTAAGAAACCATTTACCGATGATTGGTTGACAGCATGGTTTTACTTACAGCATTGTCTGACACATTTGACAATGATTCCAGTTTGACATACACAGTAACAAGTGAAAATCTCTTTATTTATGTAAAGTTTCTTGTTTTGAATTTGAAGAGATAAAGAAGGAATGTAAAGTAAGATTTGCTTCCCCTTTTGGGCAAGGGAGAGATGAAGAGTGAAAATCCTCAAATACTAGTTCTTAAATTATGGAAGTGAGAGCACAGATAAATGAGAAAGATGGAGAAACTAGGAGAATGGTAGTGATAGAATATTTATTCTGTGATCTCATTATATGAATCAGTATCACGATGCACTGTTGCATTTGTGACATGTATAGATGTAACATGTATGACAGTAATAACACCAAAAATGGGAAAGGAGAATGCAGCTGTGTATGAATAAGCTTTCTGTCCCTAACTGGTATTGTCACTGTAAATGTAGAGTCAGTTCTTCCAGGTTCACATGTAGAGGGTAGGCCTTCAAGCAACTGCTAAGAAGAACGACAAAAAATAGTGAAAACATCGTCAAAGGAATGAAAATGTTACACCAGAAAATATCCACTTGTTGCAAAAGAAAGCAGTAAAAGAGGGATAGAGGAACAAAAAAGACATGAGATGAATAGAAAACAAAAAGTTAAATTTTAGACATAATTCTAGACATAAATTTTAGACATAATGTTAAATATAAATGAATTGAACAATCCAGTCAAGAGGCAGAGATTGTTATACTGGAAATAAAGCAAGGTCCAACTAGATGCTGTTTACAGGAGACACATTTAGATTTAAAGATACAAATAGGTTGAAAGTAAAAGAATGGAAAAAGATATGCCACCATCAACCACAAGAAAACTGAGTCACTATACTAATAGACAAAATAGACTTTAAGACAAAAGAATGTCACTAGAGATAAACAGGGACATTTTAAATGACAAAACAGTCAATCTATCAGAAAGATATAAAATTATATCTTTAGAGCACCTAACAATAGGGCCCTAAAATTAGTGAAGCAAAACTGACAGGATTGAAGGGAGAAAAAGGCAATTCAAAAATAATAGTGGGAGACTTCACTCCACTTTCAATAATGGATACACTAGGCAGAAGACCAGCAAGGATACAGAAGAGTTGAACAATGTTGTTAAACCAACGAGATCTAACAGACATCTATAGAACACTCCACCACCCAACATCAGAATGCACATTCTTTTCAAGTGCATACTTAACATTTTCCAGGGTAGACAATATGCTTAGCCATAAGACAAGACTGAATAAATTGAAAAGGATAGAAGTCATATAAAGTATCTTCTCTGATTATAACAGAGAGAATTTAAAAATTAAAACAAAAAAGAAATTTGTGAAATACACAAATATGTGAAAATTTAAAAAGACACTCTAAAATAACCAATACATCAAAGAAGAAATCACAAAGGAGACAGGAAATATTTTGAGATGAATGAAAATGAAGATACCATGGGATGCAGCTAAAGCTGGAAATTTATACAGGTAAACACCTATATTGAAAAGTAAGGTAGATCTTATATCAACAACCTAACCTTCTATCTCAAGCCCTTGGACAAAGCAGAGAAACTGAAACCCAAAACTAGAAGAAAGAAGGAAACGATAAAGATTAAAGTAGAAATAAATGAAATAGAGAATAGGAAACTATAGACAAAAATCAACAAAACCAGAAGTTTCTTTGAAAAGAAACAAAATCGACAGTCCTGTAGCTTGACTGACTAAAAAGACAGAGGATTCAAATTACTAAAATCAGGAGTAAAATAGAGCACATTACTACTAACTTTGCAGAAATAAACGGGATTATAAGACAATGCTGTGAACAACATTGCTAACAAATTAGATAATCTAGGTGAAATGGTCAAATTCCTATAAAAGACACAAACTACCAAAACTGATTCAAGAAGTAGAAAATTTGAACGTAACTATGAGTAAAGAGATTAAGCTAGTAATCAAAAATCTCACACAAAGTAAAGTCCAGGCCCAGATGGCTTCACTGATGAGTTCTACCAGACATTTAAAGAGGAATTGACACCAGTCCTTTTCAAACTCTTCTAAAAAACAGAAAAAGAAGGAACATTTTCTATTCCACAAGACTGATACCAAAACCATACAAAAACATCGCAAGAAAAGAAAACTACAGAGCAATATTTCTTGTGAACATAGATGCAAAAGTCTTCAAATACTGGCAAACTGAACCCAGCAACGTGTACAAAGGATTTCACATCATGACCAAGTGGGCTTATCCCAAAAGTGCATGGTCAGTCCAGCATTTGAAAATCAGTGACTGTAATGGGCCGTATTGACAGAATAAAGGACAGCATCCCCTGGTCATTCCAGGAGGCCCAGGAAAAGCGTTTGGCAAAATCCAACAGCCCTTCACGATGAAAACAGGCAACAACTAGGCATGTAAGGGAATTCCTCAACCTGGTCAAGAACACCCGTGAAAACCCCACAGCGAACATCACACTTAATGGTGAAAGCAGCAAGCTAACCATGTCCTTTTTCACCAGTTCTATTCATCCTCGTCCTGGAGGTGCCAGTCAGGGAGAGGAGGCAAAACGGTGGGAAGAAAAAGACCCCTCCTTCAAAAAGAAGTGAGACTATTTCTGTTTGCAGATGACGTGACCTCCTACATAGAAAATCTTAATGAGCACACATATGCAGCACCAGCAAGCGAGGTTGAGGATACAAGGTCAACATGCAAAATCAATTGTGTTTCTGTTCTGTAGCAATGAACAAACCAAAAATGAAATTAAGAAAATAATTCTACTTGCAATATCATCAAAAACAGCAAAATGCTTTGGGAGACATGTAACCAAAGACTTGTACTTGAGAATATTCAACGTCCTCGCCACCAGGCAATGCAGGTCAAAGCCAGGGCCATGCCACTTCACACCTGTCAGGATGGCTCTGACCAAAGGACGGGTGATGGCCGGTTCAGAGCAGATGTGAGATTGGACCTCCACACACTGCTGGTGGGAATGCACTGAGGACAGTCGGGCAGTTCCCCCTGTGCTAAGCGCAGTTCCTCTCCGCGACTCCACTCCTAGGAATGGATGCCAGCAGAAGGAAGCAGGTGTGCACATGGGGTGTGTATGGGACGTCACCTCAGTGCCACTCATACCAGCCGGGAAGTGGAGACAGCCCAAAGGTCCTCCCGCCCGCAAGGACGGGCAGAATGGTACCTCTGCACAAGGGACATTATCAGGCAGTGCCAAGCAATGAAGTCCCGACAGATGCTACTGCGTCCTTGGGCCTTGAAAACGTGATGCTGAGTGAAAGAAGCCAGTCCCAGAGGACCGCAGATTCCACTTACATAGAATGTCCAGAAGGGGCACATCTGTAAAGATGTAAAGTACATGAGTGGTTCCCTAGGGTTGGAGAGGGGTCATTAGGAGTGACGGCTAAGTGGGCTGATGAAAAGACTCTAAAATTAACCCCAGTGATGGCAGCATGACATGACTCCTGATGTGCCGAAAGCCACTAACTTGAGCCTTCTTGGTGGGTGATTGTGGGGAAGTGATTCTGTGCCCGTGACGTTGGCGGGCAGGCATTGGCCATTGCGGTTGTCCAGGGAAGACATGGCGAGCTCTTAGAATTAAGTGGACTTGTGTGAAAGTATCTGAGGGATTCTATTAGAAAGTAAAATTGCCTGAACTTGGGAACAGAAACTCCAGAAGACTGCAGGTTTCTGGCTGGATAACCAGTCATGAAGCGACTGTCCTAAAGGGTCCCAACTGTCTGTGAGCCATGTGCCAGCGGCCTGAGGGAGGAGGGCACCAGGCACAGAGGACCGGCCCTGAGCCCGCCTTCCTGGAAACTGGTGCTTCCCTCTTCATGAAGGCCTCCCATTGCTGGCTTTCTCAGCATTTACTGCAAATCGTTCATCTTTCAGCTCTGCTGCTTAAAACCCTTCAGTGCCTTCCTGACTCAGGGGTAAAATGCAGCTTCTTTCCGTCTGAGCCTCGGGCGCCTGCCCGCAGTGCCCGCGGGCTGACCAGGCTCAGACCTGCCTCAGGGCCTTTGCACTGGCTCTACCTGGGCCGGGTTTCCATGCTGGCCCTGACAGGGTGCCGCCCTGTCTATTCACGGGACTCAGTTTCAGCCTTAGTTTGGCCGCTGCTTTCCAGCTTAGTTACCTGGCCGCTCACGCATCAGTTCCACCCACCAGATTGGAACTCGGGCCTGGTTTGCTCACTGCTGTGTCCGCCTGGACAAGTGCCCAGCACATTATAGGTTTCTAACAAATGTTTTTAGAATAAATGAATTAACACATTGCATACGGCGGGGTTTAAATCCCTCGTGAAGATTCTCGTGATCCGTACGCAACGTGTTAATAGGAAGGAAAGAAATGGTGATTCTGACAAGCAGGGTCCTTAGAGCAGCGCCTTTCAACATCCCCTGTGCATCGGTCACCTGGAGACTGTATGAAAATGCAGGCTCTGAGTGATCTGGGGTGGGAGGGCCAGGCGTCTGCATTTCCCACAAGCCCCCACTGCTGCTGCTCTAGGGGCTCCCAGATGCCGGGCATGGAGCTCCTCACGGTGGCCCCTCCAGCTGACCCTCCCCATAGCTTTCCCCTGAGGCACATGCTCACAGCTGTTCACTAGCCTCTGCTCTGAGGGGGGAAGTGACAACTGATGACTGTCACTGAATTTGATCATTTTCCTTTTTGGATCCTTGCTTGTAGGCCAAAGAAGAGCGAATAGTTGAACTGGAGACTGAAAATGCTGTTCTTCACCTGAAATTGGCAGAGGTAATGTCTTTACGCATCGTGTAGATTGAGTTGAATTATGTCCCATGTGTTGACTTTCGTCCAGTGAGGATGGACATTCTTCTCGATGTCCCCTGATCTCTGCGTCGTCTGCAGGTCTGAGCTCACAGGGTCCTCAGCCTGGTGCTGGTGTCCCGGGACACGCTCAGTGTGTACCCCGTCACCCTGCCCACTGGGGGTTTCCCCTGAGCTCCCCCTTCTCAGAATTTTCTGTTTAACCTCTTCACTCTTCTGAAAACTTCCACACCAGGCAGAGACTTTCCAAGCTGCTTCGTAGTTCCTCTCAGCTGCCGTCTTTGTGTCACCTTGCTTCCAGGCTAATTGCTCGTGAGCTCTGGCCTCCTCTTGGCACAGCAGAGGACTCTGGTTAAGCAGTTTCATGAGCAGCAGTCAGTCAAAAGCTTCAGTCAGAAGCAGATGCTCACACTCAGCATCTGGCATTGAGGAGAAGCCTGGACCCAGCGCCAGTGTGGGCGGGCTGGGGCCTCGCCATCCAGGACCCACGATAGAGAGCGGCCCATTGGGACTGTGTGGCGCCTCGTTTGGCTTCTACCCGAAGAGTTAGAGGAGGGACTCAAGGAGCTGAAACAGGGGCCTCCGAGGCTGATTCTGATACTCGACTGTCACGTGTTCCGCGGCCTACATGAAAGAAGGAAATCGAACATCAGCGCTAACCAGCACCTCTTTCCCCTCCTTCCCCTCCCCAGATATTTGGGACAGAGCTCATGCCTCTGAGGACCCCACTGCTTTCCTGCTTCTCAGTTGCTGTGTGGGATCAAACCAGGCTTCCCGGGGTATCCCAGAGCAAATGAGCCAAAGTCAATGAAACTTAATCTGAATTTTAGTTCATTTTAGTTTCTTCTGTCTGCAGAGGAGAAATTAATGTCTGCATGCTACTTGCTGTCATTTCAACATGACAGCAGTGCCCAGCATTTCCATGTTGTTTGTCCCGAGCTCATCCACGTGAGAGAAACTCCATCCCACGGTCTTGGGCATGGAGGCTGCGTCTGAGGATGGCGCTGTCATGGCCACCATCTTTAACATGGATGCCAGCCGGGACGGGGACTGCTACCCTCTGTCCAACTGGCCATGAGCTTGTCTTGTCCACAATCTATTTTTGGATTGAAAAATCAGTGAAGAGCATTCAAATGCCGACAAAGCTGGGTTTGGCAACAGAGGAAGATGTGGTAGAAGTTCGAGCAAACAAAGATGTCAGGTTAATCAGGCAACAAGGCAGAGCTGAGGTTACTATTGGTGGGGTTTCAGTGAGGGCGGCATTCTGCTGGAGCCTGTGGAACAGACAGGAGCGAGGTGGCTGGTCGTGTTGCAGCAAGAAGCCGGAAGTGGCAGGCAGGCCTGGGGAACCACAACCATGCACTTGTCACTTCATCCGCTATCTGTGTCCCACAAACGTAGCTGCCGACTGCTAAGTTTGACATTGCCAGATGTGTCCAGGGGGGCTGCTAGGGCTCCAGGTAGCACATGCCTGTGCCAGGTGGGTGGGGGTGGGGGGACAGGGAGATAGGAACACGCCTGCCACGTCTGTTCCTCTCTGTCCTTTGCTCAGAAATCCTGCCCCGTGACTGCCAGCACCTCTCTGGCCAGAACTGGGTCACGTGGTGTCCGACCGTTAAGAGAACCTGGGAAATCTAGGTTTCAGCAGGAACGTTGATAAACTAGGGGCTGTGGTGGCAGCAGATAAGCGGTCACTTGTCTCTGCCGCCCAAACAACTGGTGTCTCAGAGAACTCGGACCCACTGGGGTCTGTTTCTCCATCAGAGAAATAAAGATCCGCCTCTGTTAGGAAGACAATGCATGTAAGTCCAATCAGCAGAAGTTACAGGCACCCTTTGGAAGTTTTTTGTTTTCTCGTATTAACTGTGGCCGTGAGAACAGTCCCCTCACTACTTTTGTGGATCTGGTTTTCTCTGAGAGATTCTGAACACCGAGTACTGGAAATGGTACCCAGTTTCCCTTTTCATAGCTATCTTGTCCAGGAAATTCTTGACTTTTTATAATGTTTTCCTTTAAAAAAAATGGTCATGTTGCGACATTAAAATGTGCATGGCCTTCCTGTTTGCTTCCCAACAAGGCCTGGCTTGAACCTTAGCCTGGAGCAGACCAGGGTCCCACCACAGGGACACCCAGTGTCCCTTCACCCCCTGCCCCCTGCCGTCCTGCAGCACCCACACCCCACGGGCCACCCACCGCCTCCCCCCTGCCTTCTGTCCCCAAACCTCTACCGTCCCATGTCACAGATTCGGACACCTCTGCCCGACCACAGCACCGGCTGTTTGATGAGCTCACGCCATTCCTCCCACAGTCCTCCCGTTTCATCTGGTCGTCAGTCCCCTGGTCACTTTGCTTTCCTCCAACAGCCGTCCCAGGACTTCCTGTCACTCGCCACTTAGATGTCGCATCCATGAGTTCAGCACTCCCTTGCAGGTAGCCAGGACCCCACCATCTCTGCCACCGTCACACCCCTGCGCTCTGCACGTCTTCATCCCGTGTGCACCTCCCCAGTGCCTGCACCGAGTTGCTGCAAAATACCGACAAATAGGAAGGTCGGTCCTCACCATCTGCTTGACACAGGTGCTGGGATCCAAGCCACGCTGCAGTCCTGGTTCCAGAATCAGCCGCTCTCCACCCACCATGGAAAGGGTTTGAATCTCCTCCCCCTCGCAAACCTCTGCTCCCAGCCCCTCCACACAGCCGTCGTTGGGGGCAGACCAGCTGTCCCCTCTCATGCACAGTGTCCTCCTGCCGCCCCACCAGTCACCTCATGGCAAGCATCCCTTGCAACCTCGGGAAGGGCCTGCTGACAACCAGCCTGCACCCCGAAACCCCGACTATTCAGCTGCAGGGCCTCCTCGCCACAGCCGGCCCGGAACAGGTGGCCACTGTCTGGGTCTCTGTCCCCTCACTGTCATCCCAGCTGTCTCAGTGCCCACACCGCCTGTCTGAGCACACGACTCCAGACTCCTGGGCTCCCCCCAGCAGCAGCTGGCATGACTTCACTGCTGTCCTTCCCCATGGACAGTGTCATGTGTCACATGGCGTTCCCGGCCCCCTGCTCTCTGCTCTATCACCAGTCAAGGGCAGACTCGCAGCTGCACTCCCACTGTCAGGAGTCCTGGGCGCCATAACCAGTGGCCTGTTGGCATTCTCACCGGAGGGGCCATGTCGTCGGTGACTGGCGTGTCCCTCTTGCTTCCTGGGGGCTGCGTCCTGGCCTGTTTCCTTCTCCTCCCCACCCTTCCTTCCCGAAGATAAGAAGCAGGTTCCTGGTAATGAGAGAGCACATGTCCCTTATTCCCCCACGGCTGTCGAGCTTCCTCCATCTTAATATTTGTAACACCACTACATCTATTTCAGTGCGTAAGTGGTGAAAACATGCATTTTACTATCAGTTGAACCATATTTTTACTGTGTGGGAATTATGGCTGCAGTGCTGAGGGAGGAACAATTTCCCAGCATATGCGCCCGCGTGTAAGAATGTCACGTGAGAGCGTGAACACCCGAGTGGACTTCTGGGAAACAAAGCAAAGTGGAAATCCAAGCTCATTATGTGTCCCTAGTACCTGAGTGGCACCTCCGCCAGCTGCTCAAGCCCCAAACTGGGAAGTGTAAAGGGCTGCATGTCCGACCCCGCATCCGTCTCCCAGTCCTGGCAAGGTTGTCCCCTGAGCATGTGCTGGCCCCGCGCACTGTCCACAGCGAGAGTCTGAGGTCCAAACCAGCACTGGCTTTCTGACCGGTTTACCTTCTTCGCTCCATCCTTGTCCACAGAAGGCCCAGGGTGGTCTCTAGAAATCCTCCAGTGGCTTGGCACTGTCCCTCAGCAAGTGCTGTTTGTCACCCTTCCCCACCTGGCCTGCGGGAGCCTCTGTACCCTCTCCCCCCCTTCAACGCACCCTCTGTTCCTCTCACACTGTTCTTTCTGTTGCTGGAATCTGCCTCTCCCCTCGTGGGCTCCCCGTCCCTGCCCTCAGGACGCTGTCGCCAGAGTCGCACTGGTCCTGCCGGGTCCAGTGTGCACTGCCGGGCCACCTCCATGGCTGGTTCCCGCCGCAGCGGCGGCTGCACAGGGCAGTGTCTGCTTGCAGGAGACGGGGCCCTGTGGACGGTCGAGGAGCTCCTCCCCTCGGAGGAGAAGCACCTGCTTCGGCGCCTGCACTTTAAGGCGCTGAGTCCTCTTCTGTTTGTCTCCACAACGGTACCAAGGAAGGATGGGGACGAGGCGTGGCGAGGCCACAGGGCTCGGCCACCAGCGGGGGCCTCGGCACAGGACGCACCCACCCCGGCTGCAGCTCCATCACGCAGCTCAGGTAAAGCGGTTGAGCGGAAGCAGGCTCCTCATTTACACAGGGGGCGCTCGTGCTCATAACTTGTGTTGGGTGAATTGTGTAAGTCACGCCTGTCGAAACCTTAGGGAAGGAGAAGGTGCCTCCATTTGGGGAGCAGCGTGCCTCCTGTGCGTCCGACGGCTTTTCCACGATAGTTGGCTCGTCTGCTCTCCCCAGACGGGAAGGTCACCGCGGTGGTCATGACGGCTTTGGAGCTCTGCTTTCCCACACTCCCTGAGGACAAGACGCCCCTCAGGTGGCACAGGCGGCTGGGACCCGAGCAAACACGGGAAGGGAACATTGGGCCGCGAGCGGGGTTGCTTCAGACAGCTCCTGCGCCCAGCAGTGGTTCTCAGCTTTACGTTAACATCACATGGGCGAGCCCTGCTTTGCACAGGCCTCGTGAAACAAGCTACTGCCGCGTGTCCTCAGAACAGCACCTTTAAACACTGGAGATTCCAGAAGGAAAGGTGGGAAAGTCGTTATTCTGTGTAGCACATTTGGCCATTCTCCAGGGTGAAACTGTGCCTATTTTTATACCTTTGATTAAGAGCATTGTTCACCTTTTGTTATAAACAATGCAACCGGGTGAGAATTAGAAGGAAGCAAAGGTCATTATCACAACAACAAAACACCATCTGCCGACAGGATTAATCCCCACTTAGAGGTGTTTTCCCCCATGAACTGGTTTACTGTGTTTAGAATGGATTTATATAGAATTAATTCTTAATTCTCCTCCAACTGTGTGAAATCAATCCATCTCTGAGTGAAATGTATAACTGTCTGCGTTTCACATAATAAAAATAACTCAATTTAGTTCCGATATTTTATCAAAATATTTCCCAAACATGGAAGCAGTCTCCATTTCCTAGGAGAGAAAAGACTGACAGAACTTCTAAGCTCAGGCGCGACTCCGAGGTTTAATTCTGAGACCCGATGTGCAGCAGGGCACTGGCTGCCATCCCTGGGCCATCACGCAGGACGCGCCCGTCAGCTGCATGGTTCCTGGAGTTCCGTAACGACCGCCGGGCCTGGGATACCTTAGCACACACACCCAGCGAGGTCGCTCGGCCTGCATTGTTCTCACCGTGAGCTCTTGACAATTGGACTTCCAGAAGGTGGTCTGGATAAGACACCAGAGCTTCGTTCCCATGTCAGGAGGGGGACTGTGCCAACATTGCAAGGAAGTAAACAGCAGACAGAGAGACGGCCTGCGCCTGGCTTTTCCCCACCATGCAACGGGTGCACTTCCCCAGGAAACCGGTGAATCAGTTTATTTTCGTGACTGCTTCACATATGTGGGCGTATGAAACCACACAGGCTGCTCTGTGTAGTGCAAAACCCATACCTGGGTCAAATCCAGAAGTGGGCGTGGCCTCACGTCCCACCTGAAGGTGCCACAGGCCGTGGTGACGGGCGTCAGACTCTGGTTTTGAACAGACTCCGTTCGTGATAAATTGCTGTCTGGCTACGTTAACTGTGGACAGATGCTTCTGTGAGGCATAATTGTGCTGTGATGGCTGCCAACGGTAACTGTGTTAATCGCATTCTTATTTTATAGGAACTGAAACAAGATATAAAAGAGCTTCATTCCTCTTCTGCGCAACTTTTCAGAAACTGCCAGGACCAACACCGGGACTGTCCTTCTGAAACCATGAAAGCCATGGAGCGAGCACAGCTGCAGCTCGAGGCTCTGCCGTGTAAGACGTGACCCTAACCCTAGGCGCTGCCTCGCTCTGGGGTCCGGCAGGAACAGGGATTCCGCAGACTGACACATGCAGTCCTGCTGCCACCAGGGTGAGTCTGGCACGCAGGTGTCAGACCTTGGGCTCGGCCGGACACACCTGGAGGCCCTCGCGTGTTTGTGTCCAGCCCCCATCGATCCTGTATTGTCACTGCAGTTGAGAAGCCATTGTCCTTACTTGCCAGCTGAGGATGTGGTGGCCCAAGGTAGCCCCTTGCCCCCGATATGCAGGGCTCTCCCTCCAGCCCCAGGGCATTTGGTCGATCCCTCGCGGTGCTTCAGATAGTGGGCATGGTGGCTGCCATGTGACCTGCCAGCACGCACCGAATGCACCACGCTTCTCCCAGGGCAGTCATGGGTGAGCTCAGTGTTTGGTCGCTGGGACCTCCTCACAGTGTCCTGTCCGACGAGGTGATTGGAAGCAACGGGGTGGGCCCACGCACCTCTTTCTAACTTGGGGTGCAATCGTCCTCTCAGCGTGGCAGGCCAAGGCACTTCACCTTGAGAGGTCCTTACAGGAAATGAAGGCACAACGTCACCTTGAAAGGCAGAGGAGGAAGCAGCTTCACAACAGCCTGGTGGTGAGCAGGCCATCCGCGTACCGTGTCCCACCGACCTGGTGGCTCAGAGGAAGGTGCTGGAGGGGGACCTCGAGGGGGACCTGAGCAGGGACATGGGGTGGGAGGGACGGCCCGCGGGCAGAGAGGGACAGGGGCAGGCCCCGTGGGGTGCGAGAGGCAGTGACTGGACCTGACTGCAGCCGCGAGGTGCAATCTGACCAGCGGGGACGGTGGCCTGTGCCAGGCTGGTGGCAGTGCAGGGGAGCACGGGTTGGGCCAGTCCCTGTCGGACCTCCTGACAGGACCCGCCGAGCTGCGGGCGTGAGGTGTGTGGGGGGCGTGTTGGGGGGAGTGTGGGGAGATGCAGAGGTGGGCACAGCAGGACCCCCGAGTGGTGGTGGGGGGATGGTGCCCGCCCTCCCTTCCTGGCCCTCAGGGGCCCTGAGCCTGCCTCTCACTCGTTCCAAGACTCAGGTTTCCATCTACCCACAGAGGGTGCCAGAGTGGGTGACTTATTTGACGGCTTTGATTTTTGATGTATGTGTTCCCATGATATTTGACGTTTATGGGTGTTCCTTGGCCAGTCTCTGCGACTGTCATCTACCTGAAGCCAGGACAGCGAGCTTGCTGAGAGCCCCTCCTACCCGCGCCAACCCCTGCGTGGTACTGACGCGTGTGACAGTAAATCTGTTTTACGCGCTCCTGCCTGGCAGCAACGCCGCCAACACTGACATTGGAGCTCGTTTGTTGAGTGCTGCTGCAAGGCAGGTGCTGTTTGGAGCATCTGCCCAGTGGTGCCGCCCCGCTGAGCTGCTGTAGACGAAGCCAGGTGCTGCCACTCCAAAAGCTCTTTGCGTGGCATCTGGCAGGGGCCATGAACCGCCCGAGGGGCCACAGCTCGGGTGCGGCACTGGACCGTGGAGGAGCCTGGGTCCTGGCTGCAGCCGGTCTTGGGTCTGCAGTCTGCAGCCCTGGGAACAGCACCCAGGGTCTCACGCTATGGGATCCCAGACCCAAAAGTCCTAAGAGCCTGTAAACACATGGTGTGCCATTGACTCCCATCAGAGTCTGAGGGGCTGCACCTCACTCCTGGCTGAATAAAGTGGCCACACAGCCCGGGCGTGGTGTTAGAACAGGTCCCTAAAAGGCTGGTTTCTGAGTATGTGGAGGGAAAATGCACTCCCTGGAAACCAGCAAGTGCTTAGGAGAATAAAACTGTGAAAGAGAGATGGTAGGTGAGAGCATCTGGCCATCAGCCAGGCATTTGAGAAAGGGCCACATGTGCACACGTGAGAGTGCCGGCCCGGTGCCTGCTCATGGCAGGGCATGCATACGGGCAGGAGAGACGAGGGACCCGTGGTCCCCTCCCTCCAGGAGCCCCTTCGCGGGGCATGGGAGGCTCGGGGTGTCCTCTGGGCCCCCACTGCTCAGATCCTAACACTTATGAGTGGTTTGCTGGACATACAAAGGCACGTTTATTGTATTTGAGGGTTCACATTTGAGAGGGTTTGATAGCAGATCCAGTCAAACTATTTTAACAGGCTGGAGCATCAGGCTGGACCTGACCTGGGGACGAAAAGCCGGGCACACAGGTGTCGGATGGAGGCAGAGATTTAGCAAAGGTGCTGGTGGGTGCAGGGTCCTCCCGTGGCGGCCTCACCCGGACTCACATGGCCAAACCAAACCCTGACTGTTTGGACGTGGATTCCCCACAACACAGATCTTAGCCCGGCTGGTTCCCCTGCTTCTCTGTGGGAAGGGTGTGGGGTCAGCGTCGCATGGTCTGCTGGTCTAGCTGGTTCTTGGGCTTCGGTTTCATTCCCACAATATCACGTCATGCCACTATTTAGATGGGCCCTTTGGGTTGCTGCATAATGAGCAAAAGGACCAAATTTCAGAAAGTTCTTCTGAAATGCCTGAAAGCGTCAGCCCAGGAGCCCATTGAGAGGTGCTTTCTTGATACTTACTATCGAGTGATAATCATTTGCCAAGTGAATGAATGTAAACATGAATTTTTAAAAAGCTAAAAATGACAGTACTCACTGCTCCGTAGGGACATTTTCAGAAGTCGAGATGTGGGCAGGAAACTGAGGCTCATGTCTGGGGGTGACGGTGTGTGTTCTCTGGGGAAACAGCTCAGCAGCGTGGGTCGCCTCGCTCCTGCGTCCATGGGCACGTGCTCTGTTGTCACAGGATCTGAAAGGGAACGTCAGAGTCCACTGTCGTATCCGTCCTCTGCTGCCTTTGGATGACAAGTCTGATGATCCAGGTTCACATGCCAGATAATTTGCTTTTGTGTGTGTACGTGCGTGTGTGCCTGTGCGTGCACGTGTGTGTGAACGTGTGTGCACGTGTGTGCGCATGTGTGCGCATGTGTGTGCATGTGCCTGTGTGCACATGTGTGTGCATGTTTCTGTGTGCACGTGTGTGCGCGCACCTGTGTGTGCACGTGTGTGCCTGTGCCTGTGTGTGCACGTGTGTGTGCATGTTTCTGTGTGCACGTGTGTGTGCGCGCCTGTATGTGCACGTGTGTGCATGTGCCTGTGTGTGCACGTGTGTGTGTGCATGTTTCTGTGTGCACGTGTGTGTGCGCGCCTGTATGTGCACGTGTGTGCATGTGCCTGTGTGTGCACGTGTGTGTGTGCATGTTTCTGTGTGCACGTGTGTGCGCGCCTGTATGTGCACGTGTGTGCATGTGCCTGTGTGTGCACGTGTGTGTGCATGTTTCTGTGTGCACATGTGTGTGTGTGCCTGTGTGTGCATGTGTGTGCATGTGCCTGTGTGTGCACATGTGTGTGTGCATGTTTCTGTGTGCACGTGTGTGTGCGTGTGTTAAGGAAAAATACAGAAATGGCAGCCAGTTGCCGTGCCCCTCCTTCCCTAGCCTGGTCCCAGAGCAGGACGTGTCTGTGCTGGGGGTGAGGTTCCCTTGTATGGCTGGAGCGGCCTTGCTAATCACACGTGCTCAGCAGACTCTCCGGCAGGTGGCTTAAATCTGGCCCAGATTCTGCGCAGCCAGATGAGCAAGCACGGTGGGGTGCTGCCGCCGTGCAGGCTCCTTCCCGCAATGGCAGGCCGGCCTCGCACTGGTCCCCCTCCCACCCGCCCCCACACGTTGCTTCCTCTGAGGGCGGCCTGCTGCTTTATTACTCCAGAGACCCTGCGGGGTGACGCAGCCGGTATTTCTGACTCAGAGAAAGTTTTGATGCTTTTAATGAATTACACAGAATTACCTGAGATGCATTTACCTGAATGTTTGCTGGAACGCCCTGCTCAATCTGACTTCCCCTCCTGACCCCAACGGGAAAGCACCCCAGGGAGGTGTCTGCCCCATGGCCACCATGTCGACCCCGACTGCCAGGCCCTCCCACCACCATGACGTCGGGCACTTCCAGAAGCCCCACTTCCACTGGTGGGTCTCGGCGGCGGGTTTACTTTCCTCACCATAGATCCCCCCTCGTCCTGCCCACTCAGGTCTCCCCTGTATTTACACAGCATGTTAGCACTTGACCTCGGGTCTTCAGGAAGCCCTGGTCGGTCCCATAATGTGAAACAAACCATTTGTGTCTTTTTGACAGTGACTGAATTTTTTTTTCTTCAAGACGTTTAACTAGCTTGGTACTTAACGTATTTCGATAACTATGGCAGGACCTGAAAATAGGGCCCACCGATTACAACAGTGAAACCCAGCAGCTTGCCGTCATCACGTGTGGTGTGTGCATGGATGTGCTTTTCCAGGGCTGTTTACAGATTGCTTCTGCCATTATTAGGGTCCCGCCCTGCCCAACAAGACAGCTTCCCACATGTGGTCATGTAACTTTAAATGAATGAAAATGACATAAAATGGGGAATGTGGTCTCAGTGGCGTTACCCACACTTTCAGGGCAGACGTTGGGCATTTGGACAGAATGTCCCATCGTTACACAAAGTTCTGCCGGACAGCGCTGATCTGGGCCGCTCCACTTCCCCAAGGTTCACAAGCGGCTTCGTGAAGCTCTTGTCTTTGCTTTTACATCATTCACGCTCATTTGATTTTCGTTTTGAAATGTGTTGCTTTATTTTTTCATGATTGCCTTCAAAGGCCCAAGTTCTTACAGGCAAAGACCTTGGTAAAGCTTTTCTTCTGTATCAGTCACTCCGGAGCCTCTAACCCAAGGCTGTTCTACATGAGATGTTTCACGTAGGTCCGCGTACCACTCCAAGCAGCACATACAGAGGGTATGAAAATATGAAATAAAGAGCTGAGGTATAAGAGAAAGAAGTTCAAGAAAAAGCAAAAGGGAGGCAGGAGAGATGAAAATAAGAAAAGGATAGAAAAAGAGAGACATGGATACAGGAAGAGGTGAGGGAAGAGAAGGGAAGGAGTAAGAAATAAATCGAAAGGCTGGGGAATGGGGAACCAGAAAATAGAAAAGAAATGAGGGCAGCAAAGTTTGGTTTGGAGAGTTTGGGTGTCAGGGTCCAGAAAGGAATGGTGTGGTGATATGTGTATTAAATGCTATTTTTCCCCTCAGCCCCGCGCCTGGAGAAGTGGCCCGTGCAGTGGATGACGTGAGTGAATCTCCCTAACAAACTGTGGGTGAGGTTCTCTGTGCGATGGTACAAAGCGTCCCCAGATGCTTCCCCCGCCGTGCGTCCTCCCGAGTCTGCATGAATGTACTTTCCCACCTTGTTGCACACTGTCCTAGTTAATGGAAGTGCGTTTGTCCCTTGATTTCTACGGAACAAGAGATGAATGAGGCGTTGGACACGTTTTCCTTTTGTGGGACCACAGGGCTCCTGATAGTAGATCTGTGTCGGGCGAGTCCCTTCACTTTCATTAACTCTCCAGCCCCCAAATCAGGCAGTGAACGTGCGATTGGGACCTAAAATTTGGAGCATAAGAAATACCAATATATGGTAATTCTATTCGTAATTTTTTAAGGAACCTCCACACTGCCTTCCATAGCGACTGCACCAGTCTGCATTCCCACCAACAGTGTATGAGGGTTCCTTTTTCTCCACAGCCTCTCCAACACTTGTTACTATTTGTCTTGTTGATGATAGCCATTCTGACTGGGGTGAGGTGATATCTCATTGTGGTTTTTATTTGCATTTCTCTGATGATTAGTGATGTTGAGCATTTTTTCATGTCTATTTGCCATTTGTATGTCCTCTTTGGAGAAATGTCTCTTCAGGTCCTCTGCCCATTTTTCAATTGGGTTGTTTGTTTTTTTGTTGTTGAGCTGCATGAGTTCCTTGTATATTTTGGATATTAGCCCCTTATCAGAGGCACTGTTTGCAAAAATCTTCTCCCATTCAGTTGGTGGCCTCTTTATTTTGTCGAAGGTTGCTTTTGCTGTGCAGAAGCTTTTAAGTTTCATATAGTCCCATTCATTTATTTTAGCTTTTACTTCCACTGCCTTTGGAGTCAAATTCATAAAATGCTCTTTGAACCCAAGGTCCATAAGTTTAGTACCTATGTTTTCTTCTATGCAGTTTATTGTGTCAGGTCTTATGCTTAAGTCTTTGATCCAGTTTGAATTAACTTTGGTACATGGTGACAAATAGCAGTCCAGTTTCATTCTTTTGCACGTGGCTATCCAATTCTCCCAGCACCATTTATTGAAGAGGCTGTCTTTGCTCCATTGTATGTTTTTAGCTTCTTTGTCAAAAATTATCTGTCCATATTTATGTGGTTTTATTTCTGGGTTCTCAATTCTATTCCATTGGTCTGTGTGTCTGTTTTTCTGCCAATACCATGCTGTTTTGATTATTGTAGCCCTGTAGTACAAGCCGAAGTCAGGGAGTGTGATACCTCCAGTATTGTTCTTTTTCTTAAGATTGCTTTGGCTATTCGGGGTCTTTTGTGGTTCCAAACAAATCTGATGATTTTTTGTTCTATTTCTTTAAAAAATGCCATTGGGATTTTATCCCTCTTCTGGGTATCTACCCAAAGAATCTGAAAACATTTATACATAAAGACATGTGTCTCCAATGTTCACTGCAGCTTTGTTTACGGTGGCCAAGACATGGAAACAACCAAAATGTCCTTCGATAGATGAATGGATAAAGAATTTGTGGTCTATATACACAATGGAATACTACTCAGCGGTAAGAAAAGATGATATAGGAACATTTGTGACAACATGGCTGGATCTTGAAAGTGTAATGCTGAGCGAAATAAGTCAGACAGAAAAAGCAGAGAACCATGTGATTTCACTGATATGTGGTATATAAACCAAAAACAACAAAAGAACAAGACAAACAAATGAGAAACAGAAACTCATAGACACAGACAATAGTTTAGTGGTTACCAGAGGGTAAGGGGGGTGGGGGGTGGGAGATGAGGGTAAAGGGGGATCAAATATATGGTGATGGAAGGAGAACTGACTCTGGGTGGTGAACACACAATGGGATTTATAGATGATGTAATACAGAATTGTATACCTGAAATCTATGTAATTTTACTAACAATTGTCACCCCAATAAATTTAAAAAATAAATTAAAAAAAAAAAAGAAACAGCATAAAAAAAAAGAAATACTAATATAACACCAGTGAAGTTAAGAATGAAATTGTAGCCTCAAGTTTGAAACAGACATATCTACTGTTAAAACTTGAACAGATGTATTCAATTTTTAAGAGTTTATTTGAGCAAAAATCAATTTAAATTAGTGCCAAACCAGAAGTGGTGAGGAGGGCAGAAGCCAGGGCACACACTTAAGCAGAGAAGGTGCAGAAGCAAAGCAGGAAGTGACTGAGTGGCGGCAGCTTCCAGCCAAGTGGCTGCCTGAGGGGCTGTCCTCAGCGTGTCCATGTCCTGACCTTGAGGTACTTACAGGCTTAGGTTTGGGGTCGGCCACCTAGGCCGGCAGAGCCACGCAGCCTCAGTCTCCTGGCTTCTTGTTTAATTCATTTAACAACACCATGAATTCCAATTGGTTTTCCCTTTAAACGCACGTATTTCTTAGCTTTATCTACAAAAAGAAGCCGAGCGGTAGCCGTGAGAACCCCAGCACCCAGGTGGGGCCCCCTAAGTACCAGGAAGTGGGGCTCCCTAGGTGATTGTGGGTTGTATGTGCAGGATGAGGCCCACAGCAAGGGACGCATCAGGCAGTGTGGTCGTGTCCACAGAATGCAGAGTCCACTCAACGGGACACCCACGAAACGGAGCTGACGGAATGACTGAGCCAGGCTGAAACATGTGCTTCCGTAACAACCTTCATTCGGTTCATAGCTATTGTTAGTGGTTTCAAATCCCACGGATCCCCTGTGGAGAGTGCTGGAGTGTCAGCCCATTATTGTGAATGGTGATAAAGAGAAAGAAACACTTATGATGCCTTCCCGATCAAGTGCGTTTCAGGGTAAATGAATAGTTTGGGAAGTTTTTGTTTGTAGGAAAATCTAGCTAATAAGTTCCAGTAAATGATGGGATTGGGAAATCACCACTTGGAGTCCTGATGGCAACGGGAGGTTCAGGGACCCTCTATAGGCCCCAGGCGCTTGCAGATTCGCCGGAAGCAGATGTGTGGAGCTTAGGAACTGGTGATGGACACACAGCCCACGACAGGGAGTCTGAGCCAACACAGGGCATCTAATTAAGTCTCAGGGTCCATCATTTTAAAGGTGCGGAAGCAATCAGCCACATCAGAAAGAGGGACATTTCACAGGACAGATGACCTGATTTCTTCAAAAGCCAACGGCTAGCCAAAGGGAGCGAGAGAACCGTGGAGCGAGAGACCTGGGAGGCTCGGGACCACAGCCGTGGGCTTTGCGCGGGACCTGACGCGAACAAGCCATTGGAAACACATGTTGGGGACAGCCAGGTTTTGGGTGATGCTAACTTCATCACGTGACATTCCTGTTGGCATGGTTGTGATGCTCACAGAAGGTCCCTGACAGTTGAATACAGACTGAAATCATTGATGTGTTGTCTGATACGCAATTTAAACTATGCCAGCGACATGGGAGTTGGGCTGAGCAGCAGTATTTATAACACAAGGTCAGCCGGGTGTCAAAGAAGCCACGGGAGGGCTCCTTAGACCAGTTCCTCCATTTTTGTGCATGTTTGAGCGTCTCCATAGGTAACAGTTCATTATATGCTGGCTTAGGTTTCACTCTGGCTTAGCGTGACTACCACAAAACGGGGCTGGAGAGCCTCTGGATGCTAAACTTCCAGGTGACACGGCTCATTCTGAATTTAACATGGCAGTCCCAGGCCACCTCGGTTACAAGGCTTGTTACGGAGACGTTGTTTTATCTTGTACTGATCCCTTCTAAGTCGGTTTCTCTTTCCCATGTGCCTGTGGTTTGACTCTGCATTGTTACGGTTCCATATCATAAACCTCAGCAACCCTCTTTTAGTAGTTCCAGTCGATGGAGCAATGGCTTTATTTTGTACAAAGAAGCAAGGAAATTGTTACGGCTGTATTTTAAAAATTCCTTGACAAAGTCTCTGGAAATGACCATTTTAAAAACATTCCTTGTTTTGGAGTGTTTTTGTTCTATCATTTGGTGCCATGTATGTTGTCTGAAGCACCAGTATTACTGAGTCAAGCAAAAGGCGACCAGTTCAGCCTTCATTGTTAGGAACCTGAGGTAACAGTTGCCCTCGGGGCGTCTTACTGATCCCTGGCTTTCATTGGTGAAGACCGGTGAGGATGTGTGGTTACGGAACTGCCTTTCCTCCCGTCCCGAGCATGTGGGCGCTCTTGTCCCACTCAGGGGCTGTCAGTGGGAGGGTGTCCTGAGCCCGAGGCCTGGTCCCCGCCAGCTGGGGCCTCGTTACTACTATTGCTGCTGTTGTTGCCGTTTTCATCTGGTCCTTCTCGAAGTCCTACTCACTCTTCAAATTCAGAAGTTTGAGAGTTTTTAAAAAATATTTTACTCATCGAGATAAGATAAAATTTTTTTTGATTGCAACATTTTGGATTATGTTTTTAAAAATCAGCAGAATCCAAGTTATTTCCTAATTTAATAGACCTGCTTGTTAAAGGACTTCATATCAGCAAATCTGCTGAAAACGCAAGTGTCAATACTGTGACATTGTAACTCTTGGCTTCCACCTTCTGTTTTCGTTTCCAAAGTCTACAGGGAGTTGGAGTTTGTATTGGATGCATAACACAGCACTTCATTTCAATTTGCCGTCTCAGTCACATCTAATAGTTCTGGGGTCAACCTATAAATAAAATCAACCTCGGGGGGAGAGGCTGGCGACTGCCCTCATTCTTGCTGTCTTAAGGGTTATTTATTTGTGTTTTTCATTTAATCTACTGCTGCTTGTTTGGTAATCAGAAGTGGGGGAACGGGTCTCTGTGCTGAGCTGTCTGGCGGTCGGTGGTTCTCGCTGAGTTTTCATTCTTCTTAACACGTTGCGTATGGCGGGGTTTAAATCCCTCGTGAAGATTCTCGTGATCCGTACGCAACGTGTTAACATTGTTCAGTCTGACAGTTGCCGACTAGAGTTTCCAAATGTCGCTGAGCCAATGGATCAAGTGATTCTTGCGCAAAGATAGTTGAGGTCAAAACTATTTTTAGGGAGGTGCTTGATGAAGATTGATGGATTTGGCAAACCTGACACAAAATTTTCAAGATCCAAGTTTTGTGTGGCCCTTGTTCTTTCACTCAGGCTCAGCCGGCTCTGCACATGGCCGGGACTGCTGGCATCCAGTGCAGGCACTTGGCTGTACCGAAGGCACAGGCCTGCAGCTGCCCCCACGTGCCTCGTGCCTCCCCCCACAGGGGTCCCGGCTGTGTGTGGGGGGGGTGCAGCTGCCTCACGCCCACTCTTCAGATCCATATGTCCAGCTGCCTAGCAGGCATCTGGGGGCGGCTCGTGCGGATCTTAGACTTAAACACCCAAAACAGAATTCCTGATTTCCCCTTCGGGTCCACTCTTCTTGTTCCCCCATCTCAACAAGTGATGAATCTGTCTGCCTCGCTGCTGGTGCCGGGAGCTGGGAGTCAGTCGACTCCTCGACTTAGCCCGTCATCAGGTGCTGTCTGTCCTGCGGTGGAACTTTCTCGAGTCTCATTTAGCCCCTGTCTATCACACTGCAGTCCAGGTCATGTGCATCCCCCGGATAACTCGTCGCCGCTGAGTGACCTTCCTCCCAAACCTGCCTGCGTCCCATCCACTTACTTTTGCCTCTAGAATTTGATGACTGAGTTGACGGCCAGGAATTTTATGCCCTAAGTGTCTGGAAAGCCATCCCAGGGGGTCGGATACAAAGAAACTAGATGATAAAGCAGCTCAATGTGAGGAAAATAACGTCACTGGTTGTCGACCCGGAGCCAGCTACCTCTCTCATGTTCCCTGGTTTGGGCCTTGTAATTCCACGAGGCCGGTGTGCTGACACACGTCCTGTGGAACCCGGAGTCCAGCTGTCTGTCCAAGGAAACGGCTCCGACCTGGGCCGTTCCTGTCCTGAAAGGGATCCAGAGCCCAAAGGCTTGGAGCAGAGGAAATGATTCTGAAAGCCCAAGGAGAACGAGGCTCACCTGGGAGATGCAGGGCTGTGTGTGGACGAGGAGGGGCATAGGTGGGCAGGAAAGAACATTCCAGTTGTGTTTGCAAAAGTTCAAGTTTGCCCTTGGTGTCTTTTCTGATGTTCTTTAAAATGCAGCGATCATACTGTGGGATGACATTCTAAGCGCCCTGGGGAGCTTCAGATTCTGGCTTGTTTTTATGGCTTTTCATGTTCCTTCCATGGTGTCCCTGGAGCTTTTGGGTGAGACCTTGTAAACTTAGTATTTTTCATTTGTTTCTCTTTATGGTTCAAACTTAGGCATTTGAAGACATCAGTAAAACACTTTGGAGGGGGGATGTGTTCCTGTGCAATTCACCCGGGGAGCTAGGATTACATGTTGGCACCATATGAAAGGACGGCCACCACAACCAGGCAACAGGAAAATGAAAATAGGCCGCAGGGAGGGAGCAGGGGACCAAGGCCGTGGTCAGACTCTGTCCAGGGCTGGGAGCCAGGAGCCTGGGGTTCTGCCCTTGACGAGGCCAGTGCCCTGCGTGCTGGCGAGTGTCTGAGCTTTTGTTCCTGCATCTTATTTCAGAGTTTGAGCGTGGAAAGGATTTAGAGCCCCTTCTGCCACCGAGGACATTCCTATTCTTACATGATGACATTACTGTTACTATATCAGAATGTGTGTCTCCTGACAGTTTCTGGCACGCAGTAGGTGCTCAGGTATTCTAGTAGACAATGAAGTCTCGATTCATGTCTCCCCTGAGAATAAGACTCCCCCCTTGGAAGCCGTGTGGAGGTCCAGCCACACACAGGTCTTCCTTCGTGTCGATGAGATGAGGGTGGCTTGGCAGTGACAGGTGTGACAGACTCGGCGGACCCTCTCAGTGACCCGGCCTCTGCTTCACTGCTAAAGTCACCGTGGCCTGGTCTCCGTCCCATCCGTCCCAGTGACTTTTCGTCATGGAAGCAGAGGCCCTCTTAGTCTCTACCAAACCCAGTCAGCAGCTTCGATTGAGGACTCAGTGACTTCTCGGCATCGTGGACACTCGCCACCACTCCCTCACTGCTTCTTAACTGGCTCGCTTTGGTTTCAGTGACGTCACACACTCCCTTCTTGTCTAATTTGCATTTTGGAAACATTTCTAAGGCATCAGTGTAAACAGCCGACAGGAAGGGCAGTGGGCCAGCTGGGGGCTGGTCAGGGGCCATTTCCCTCCACAGCAGCAGCGCGGGCACAGTGGGGGGAGGGGCAGACGCTCCGGGGGCAGTCGGGGCTCAGCCCAGGCCACAGCAGCGGCTTTAAGGACCTGCATCCACAGCATGGCTCAGAGACTGGCAGAGCACAGCCCACCCAAGCGCACAGGGTTTCACCTCTGATTATGAGGGCAGCACAGGTGCCCCTCTCCAGTGACGTCAGCATTTCACACCAGGGACCGTAGTGTGGAGCCCAGGCCCGAGCTTTTCGTGGTAAGTAAGTAACGAACAGCAACCACTTCTACAACAAAAGCTCTTGGCTCCCGTACCCAAACAGTCCACTCGTTAGACACGTGTTCATGTCCACAGATGAATGTGTCTGTGTGAGAAGAGCTGACCTCTGGTACCACCCGCTACCTCTATGGAAAAAACAAATGTCTGTATGCCGTTCGCCACTGAAATTGTTGCGCTTGGTTTTTTTACTAATTCTTCCTGTACCCGTTTTTTCATGAATTTGCATTTTGTTTTACAGTTGGAAAGAAGTCAAAAGACTTATTTTTTCTTTGCTTAAGTGAGGCTAAGCTAACGCTGCATTTCTTGCTGAAAATTGCTTCTCTCCACACAGGCTGCCACCGAGGAAAATAGTTTAACAGTGTGTTTAGAAAAGAAACCTTTTAGTTCCAGCAGGTACCGTTAAGTCATACAGTGAGTTGTGACGTCTTTAGTCTTTGGAAGGTCTCACACCTCACGTGACCTCGCTCGGTGGCCTAGGCCGGCTGCTCCCAATGGACTCGATGCGTCCCTGTGTCACAGGCTTGCAAGCTCCTCCCCACGGCCAGAGGCAGTTCCCCCAAGTCTGAGGCCACATGGCCCCTGTGTCAGCTACTCACCGTGTGGGCAGTAAACGCAGTAGCGGACGTCCGCGCGTAGCTGTGTTCCGGGGCGGTTCACAGGACGGGGCTGTGCTGTGCCAGTCTCTGTGCCCTGCTGTGGACGCAGCCCCGCCACCTAGCACTTCGTTCACTCTTTTCTGCCAGGAAACCGTCCTGGTGAAATGCAGTCGGCCTTGTCACCCTTCCATCAATAAGACATTTACTTTTGAAAGGTAAGTGTGTTTTAAGATGACATGTAAAGCAAAGTTACACAGATGCAAAGGTCGCGTTAGGATTTGATTAATAAAGGGTACAGTTTGTCCCATCATTTTGACTAATTGCAAAGGAGCAAAGGCTACTGGTGATGCTGTTCTAATTTTTAAAAGAGTCGTCGCCCTCTGGAGACACATACAGAAACGTTCCCAGGTGACGTGGAGACGAGGTCTCCTCGAAAGGCTGTGGGTGGCGAGGGCGGGCTTCCGGTGGAGCTGGGCCAGGGTCCCCGTGGGATGCACGGCACCCCCGGCTCCCTCCCTGTTCTGTCTGCTTTTGTAGTTTGGGGATTTGGGGTGGGGGGTGGGGAATGAAGAGTTAAGACCCATTTTTAAGAGCTTAGCACCATGTTACGTGCTCTACGTGGCCACATAGTCACGCACAATGAGCAACATACCATGACATTAAAAACTGGTCCTGCTTCTAGAGATGACATGGGTCAGTCAGACATTGTCACACATTTTGACAATGAAAGAAGAGAGAAATTTGGTTCCAGCTAAATAAAAACCTGTGTTTCCGGGAAGTAAGCTCAATATCAAAGCGTACATGATGGTGACACGAGTGACCACTGGTGTATGTGACACGTTTGGTCGTCGGGCACCGACTGCCCTTCACTGCACCCACTCGTGTTCCAGTTGTGCGATGGGTTGCACCTCTTGGAGTCGACTTCCTGCTTAGCTTTACTGGTTCCTGCTTGTACACATGGAGCCACATGACCCCCCTTTGCACAGCGGGCCACCAGCCCCACGATGCCATTACTGTTCTGCTCCACTGACCGGGCCGAGGAAAGCAGGGTTTTCAGGAGCCTGAACATGAAATTAAATATTGCATATTGCCCGGGCTATGATTTTTGCATTATTGTAGGACCCACTTGGGCTGGTTTAATTACATGGGAATTATGTGGTGCCCTTTCTTTTTTTTCTTGTTTGCTTGCTTTTTCTTTCTGCTTTGCAAGTGTTTCTCTCCATCCCTGCTTCTTACATTTTTATAGCAGGAAATGAATCTCACTCTTTCTGAAGCTCTGTTACACTGAAAAGTAATAAAGTTCATCTTTCATTGATGAAAACTGTGAATGTTGACTGAGTTGGGGGCGTGCATGGGAAGTTCAGGAGGGATGCTATTTCCCCGGGTTTTGAGGTTTGGGTACATAGATCTGTTTCCTTTTACTAACGCATCCGTTCACTGTGCCTCTCAGGGTTTACGGGCCAGCTGAACCCCAGAGAGAGGTGTTTGGAGACGTGCACCCCCTGCTGACATCTTAGACGGGTGAGTTAAACTGTTTCCGGTCCGTTACCCCAGTTCCAGGCACAGCAATTGGGTCTTGTTCTTGCTGGGAATGAGAATGTAACGTTGGAGTCTCAGCATGTGATGTGCCTGTAGTGCAAACCCATGGCCAGTGTTGGCTCCCTGTGTCCATGAGAGGGGGAAGGGTGGACACGACAGGAATTACTGGACCTCGGGGTCCAAACAGTGTTACATCCATGCAGGTTTCAGGCTGCACTGATGGCTGCGTTTTTCTCTCCAGGATTTTTCACATCCTGGAATTTTCTAAGAGTCTGTTAAGAGTGTTAGCATTAGATTGAGGGGTGGGTCCCTTTGGGAGTGAGCCTTCCACCCGTGGAAAACACTGCAGCTGATATCAAAGACAGGGACAGAGGGGCTTCTTTCGCAGTGACGTGCCACGCCCAGACTTCCCACAACAGGGTGTTTTGGAGACTCCAGTTTGGAGGAAGGGCCCACGCGGAAGTGCTGGTGGGGACAGAGCTGGGCCTGCCCAGAAAGGCTCCTGCACCGCCAACTTCAACAAGACGAAAAGGGCAATCACAGCCTTGTTTTCTAGCCAGAGCTCTCTGGCATCTGAAGGGCAGCATGGGTGCCCAAAGGCAGTGCGGTGGCAGGTCACAGCCGCAGGGACCAACCGACTGCGGGTCTCTGAGGCACACCACCCACCGCCCACGCCATGAGATTTTTGTTTCGACTCTTCCTTCAGATTTTTATGTCCATCCAAAAAAGTTCTACACTGAAAATGGCAGAAGAGGCTGTTTTTTCCGTTTTTGTTTTTAAAGTTGGAGTCTTTTAAGTAAGCAGATTCCAGAAGTAAAAAAAGGCGTGGTGGTTAAAATGATTTTTGCCAGAGTTCCCTTTCTGTTACAAATATGAAACAGATGCCATCAGTTTATGTCCCGAGCTGCTTCTGTTTTCTCCACCTCCCTACAGGGTCTGAAAGGTCGTTTTAGGAGCCGACGCACTTGCCATGGTCAGAGGGCTCCCCCTGCTCAGAAACTGAAACTCGCGTCCACCTCCTCAGGGCAGGTGCAGCAGACATGCATGCCTGGGGGCCTTTCATCTGCCCCGGAGACGCTGGCGGGGAACAGGACTTAGCGTTTCAGTGTGGTGGGCCAGGCTCACCTGCCTGTCCACGGCCAGGAATATACATTTGTATCGTAAACTTATTTCAAATATTCCTTCAAATGTTTCAGTCTTCCAGTGGACATTTTGGGCTAATAGCACAACCGGAAGAAAATGTAGGCGTCTGTCCATAGCCCTTGTGTTTTGCGAAATAGCTGCCGTGAAGTAACCCCAGAGTGTAGGGCTGCAGGGACCAGGCCAGCCTGTCACAGAGACATTGCCCATTCTGGCTGATGACAACATGAAAACCCAGGTCCGTTGGGATGACAAAGGGCAAGACACGATGCGACCTTAGTGTGACTGTTGTGAGCAATGCTAGTGGTCGTATCTGCAGCGGGAAGAACATTTTTAGGACCTCAGTAGTAAATAGGCAGACTTCCGGATCCTTCTGTAGGCATCACGGTAAGCCCGGCAGCCACCACTGCACTGAGCTTGGAAGAGGTGGTGCCGAGGAGGGTCTGGCTGGCGAGTGGGCTGTGAGCGGTGGCCAGAACCAGCCGCTGTCTGCCACTGGGGAATGCTGAGACACCGAGGAGAAATTGGTGTGCATGAGACACAGCTGTGCGTGTGCAGCTGTGACTATGATTTAATCCACCCTGTGTAACCTAGCAGCAACAGGCTGGGTTAGCAAAAAATGGCCATGGTCACACAAAAGCCTGGTTTAGAAGGAACATGTCACAGAGGGTCACAGTGAAATGCAGGGAAGCTTTTCGTGCAAGGGATGTCTTTCTCAGTCCCAGGTATGGCCAGACCGGGCGTGTCTGGCTGCACTAAGGTGTGCCTGGACTCCTAGGCACAACGTCTGCACCACGGCCTACGGACAGACGGGGAGCGGACAGAGGTACTCCATGCTGGGCCCGCACTCTGAAGAGGGGCCTGTCCTGCCCCTGGAGTGTCACAGCGACTTGGGACTTGTCCCCAGAGCGACTGAGGAACTCTTCAGGTACCTCGGTGGCAGTAACGGGTGACAATGAGCAAAGAAACATGACAGCTGTGCAGGGAGGGGAGCGGTGGGCAGTGTCACCCTGCATTGTAACTGTGTGTCTTGCGTCTCGAGCACTTTGCTTCTTCAGGATGAGGGCTGAAGACGAGTTGGCAGAATCTAGACAATGAGTCAAGGCGTGTGGGAGAAATAAGCCAACGCATGAAACAAACATGTTCTTAATTTAATGCAAGAAAATCTTTCAAATTACCTCCTTATTGTTGTGTAGATAGGAAATGTCTAGTTCAGGCCTGTGACACAAAGACACGGGCTGTCACATGGAGGGTGCAGTCAGGTGCTGAGGTCCCTTTGCTTGTGCTCTGTCCTCGCGGTGGGATCGAGGGGGGTGCTCTCTAAACGGCTCCCTGGGTTTTTCACTTTCCGTCACTGTCCTTGGGGTGCTCCCAGCAAACCCCAGTGCTGAGAATCAGACAAATCTGAACTCATTGCCAACCATTATTTTTACCAGAGAATTTCATTTATTTTTCCTGCCATGTTAGTCTTTTTAATTTTCTTAATTGTTTATTAGAAGACGTTACGTTATTCATAGCTCTCCGTGGCCCCTGATGAAACCTCAGTTCAGTGGTGGACACATCCAGGCCGCACTTTTCTCAAATACAAACAGCGTCCACCACTCTGGGCGTCCGGCCTGGTTCTTGGGCGTCTTTGTGGACAAGAAAAGCACACTGGTCAGAATCACATCAGCCACGTTGCTTGGTGGGGGAGGGAGTGAAAGGGACAGAAGCAGGGACAAAGCAGGGACATGGAGGGGCTGGAGGGAGGAAGGAGGGAGGCGGGAGGGGCCCAGCTTGTGGTCAGCCCCCCTTGGCCTGGGCTGTGAGGTTTTTCTCTAAGTGCGCAGTATCTTTATTTTTAAACTTCTGTAAAGTCAGCACATAGCACTTCAAAAGACAAACCAAAATAAGAGACGTGGTTGTTTTCAGGAGCCCGGGTGGGTGTCAGGGAGGTCGTGGGCAGGGCTCCGCGGAGGTACCGACGGGTGGCAGAGTAAAGGGCTCAGATGCGAGCTTCCCTGAAACGGGTAAGTTTTAAAGTGAAGAAATGTGTTCCTGGAAACGTGCTGACGACCTAGTGTCTTCACTGCTTGGGGTTCTGAGGGCGCCGATGACTCAGCTAGTTGATCTAGCTATACCTCAGGTGGCACAACTTTGTTCCCAAGACAGTCGTTTACCCTGCAGATTCAAGGGGATCCCCTCCCACCTGTGTGACCCTGATGATAGGACGTCATGGCCCGTGCTCACGGAGCACACGTTTGCTCAGTGATCATTACGTGTCGGAAGTCATGCTGCCACCACTTGTTCACGGGGTTTTCTAAGTTCCTCTGACAGTTTAGTCTCTTGTGTCCCCTCCCCCCCAGACTTATTTCAGAAAACCCGTCAAGGAGGGCAAAGGTTGGGGTCTCCATCGTGGAAGTTTATAACAGTGACGTTTTTGACCTTCTGGCCGAGGATACTTGCACAACGCTGCCTGGGCTCAAGTGTGAGGTGTTGACGACCAAGTTGGGCAGGAAGGAGGGGTCGCCGCTGACCTGTGTGTGAGTGCTCCGCGGGCCCACCTGCCTGCGGGGTCAGCCTCAGGGACCCACGGCTTTCCCGAGGACCCGTAGGCGGGATCTGCCCTTTTCTCAAGGAAATGGTTCATTGTGTATTGTGGTGCTCAGCTGTGCTGCACAACCTTCAATTTACTTTAGGATTGTCTTTTAAAATCACAATCAAAACAAATTAATTCATCCTTTAAAGTGTCTTCATTCAGAGGTGAGGTATCACCTCCACACTACAGATGACCAATGGGCTCGGAGAAGTTAGGGAGTTGCCCAAGGCCACTCAGGTTCTGCTGTCCCTGACAGCCACCGTGAGCACCAGTGGTACAGGGTACAATCGTGTGTCATCTCGTGAAGCAGCAAGGCTCCTCGTGTTAAAGAAACATGCTACTGAAGCCGTGTCCCCAGGTCCACTTGTGTGTCAGGTTTGCCCCCAGAGGGACTCACCTGGTCTGGCAGCACGGTGGCAGGTACTGCGACGTCGTCCTCACCCACGAGGGTGCAGGCAGGGCGGCCAGTCCTGGGGTCTCAGAGTTAAGGAGGGGGTCGGCCAGCTGTTTAACATCTGAAAAGGCCTGAAGGATTGCATACATTTACGAGGACATGTGTGACAAAGAACCAGACTTCCAGCTTTTGATCAAAAAACCTCCTGCAGATTGAAAGTTCTGATTGGCTGTCATATCTCATTAATTCAAATGAGGAAATAAACTTTTATTTCATATATTTGATTTGATGGACAAAATACTTTGAAATCTTGGAGTCCTTGCATATATAATACATAGAAGAACGCTTGATACTGAAAAGGTGGGGAACCTCTGACTTGGTTCCCAAACAGTTGATTATTTCAGGGGAAAGCAGTTAGAAAGACAGTGCCAATAAAAGTGGAAAGTGTGCTTTTTAATGTTTTGTATAAGATTCTCTACTGTCTTGAAACAGGAACACTTAGTTCACAGAAGAGGTTGCCGTTAGCCGAGTGTTACAAGCTGGCTGGGAGCAGGGGCCGCCCCCGCCCGCACACCAGGCCGCTCCTGCTGACACCAGTCCCATCTGCAGGTCTGTCTGCAGCGCCCAGGAATGCATGACGCTTGTCGGTGCAGGTCTGCAGCTCAGGGCTACACGGGCCACGGCCGTGCACGCGCATTCTTCTCAATCTCACCTGATAATAACGGTGACTCTCACCACAGCCCCCTGCTGTGACAGCGCTGGTAAGTGGCTGTTCGTGCCCAGTCAGTTGCACATAATAGAAATCACGTAAGAAGGACTCAGCACCCCATAGGACCTGGGGCTTCATGCAGCACCCGAGGGTGGGAACGGCAGCCACATCTGTGGAGGGTCTGGAACCCAAACCCAGGAGGCCATTGGGCTCCGAGGCTGAGAAGAAAGGGACACTGGGGGTGGGAGGGAGGACAACGCTTTGTGATATAAGATACAACACAGGAAGAAAACTAGGGCACATTTGTACCTAGGAATATGGTGTATTTATCATGAATGAAAGTATAAATGTGATTTCAGTTTAGAAAGAGGTTACAAACCACTACGTAAAATGAAGCCAGTTTAACAGAGCAGCAGTGCACACGTGGGGAGGGCGGTCAGGAAAGCCAGGGTAGTGACCCAGGGTCACCTGCAGGGCCTGCAGGAACATGGGCTGCAGGACACCAGTCCTGCCATCCGTCCAGTGCTGGGCAGGACCAAGGGCTAAGGGTCTGCAAGTGCCAGGTCACCTGCCAGAGCCCACACTCGGAGGTGGGCGGGTCTGGGGCCCAACTTCCTGTGCACCAACAAGCCCACCACAGGCGTCTCTCTCGGGTCTGGGCCAGTGAGGGGTGGATGCTCCTGACCCATTTGTCACCAGGGCTCAAAGGTGGCCCTGCAAGCGGGGAGAGGTGAAGGTGACACACACATTACTAGCAGCCCCTAGTCCAGAACTCGCCCTCCTCAGTCCCAGGGCCGGCCTTGCCCACAGGGAGGGCTGGGCAGTGTGTGGGCACATCCTGCCCGGAGCCCTGACCTGCCATGCCCCACTTATGGGCACGGGGGTCCAGTGTGGATTTATGTTCTTTTAAAAAATTTACGTATGTGTATTTTCTGTGTCTTCTGCAGTAAGTGTATACTATTCAGGTTTAAAAATAATCTTTAAGCAGTCTATTTAGAAACAGCGCACAGCAAAACTAACATGTACATCAAAATGAACACTTGATCAGGATTTTTGTGGAGGCTTACCCAACGAAATTGTAGTTTTAGGACTTATTTCTATAAAGCTGAATAGATTTTTCTGACTGGGATTTTAATGAATGTCATTAGCAGATCTTTCTAAGAAAGCTGATTCGAGTTCCTTGGTACCAGTCAGTCCAGCTTTCCACAGTGGATGTGCTTTGTCTTGCTGGTGGTTCATATTTTACCCAGAGCATCCAGTTACTGTGACACGGCCCCTTCCCTGTCCATGTGTGTGAGGAAGTCATGCAGCTGGTCCCTCTGTGTGTGTGCGGTGTGGCCCTTTGGCCCGACATTCAGAAGGCTTCAGCACGGAGGGAAGCTAAAAGAAGCTTCTGGAATAACTGTTGTCACTCTCCTTGCAGCAGACCGCGGGTCAGATCCATCACTGCTCACGGAGCCTGACTGCCTTGCGCCCCAGCAGCCTGAGACAGGGGGGCGGCGGAGCGCTCACCACAGAGCCTTGAGTGTGTCCCTGGGGGCCCCGCCTGCATGCACCGCTGGGCACACTGAGCAGGTGTGCGGCAAGCTGCAGCTGGTGGACCTGGCGGGCAGCGAGTGTGTTGGTGAGTGAGTGACGGCTGGGCTGCGGTGTGGCGTCCTGACAGAGCCAGATTGCGGGCAGGCCCCCACGGGTCCTAAGCACGGGGTCCCTCTCTGCACATGATTTCAAACCCGTTATGTCTTAATGGATTGTCATTTTACCACTGCAGTCGTACAAGCCAGTCCAAAACGAAGGTGGTCCGTGCCCAGTAAGAGCGCCTCCTGTTGGTGGCCGTGTAGCTTGTCAGAGGACGATGGTAATGTGAGGAGGGGTCTCCCCGGCTGGTTCAAAGCCACTGTTCCCGAGAAGTCTCCCTTTTGCTTTTCTGAGTCACGTCGTGATGCCTCCCAAGAGTTTGGTCAAATCCTCACTGTATGTGGCTGGTCTCTGACTGTCCCAGGTGTGTCTGGAGTGACAGGGTCAGCCCTTCACGAAACTTCCTTTATAAACCGGAGCCTGGCCGCCCTTGCAGACGTCCTGGGGGCCCTTTCAGAGCGCCGAGGCCACATCCCCTACAGGAACAGCAAGCTCGCCACATGCTGCAGGACGCGCTCGGTAAGGAGTGTCCCCTGGAAGAGCTAACCGCTGTACCCTGCTCCTGCGGGGAGCAAGCTCCTCCCGGCCACACCTCCTGTGGGGACCTCCTGGCTCTCAGGTCAGTTGTCTGTCCTCAACACCCCTAGCAGTGTGTGCACAACTAGCTCCCTCCACAGGCAAGCACACGGGGAGGGGACAGAAACATGGGGTCCAGGGCGGCCTGTGCTGAGCCTCAGCTCATCTGGGCTCCTGCAGGGTAGAAGGTTCTGGGAGCAGGGCTGCGGGGGGGGGGGGGGCCCTGGTGCCTGTGCCCTCCTCTCAGGCCTTCCTCCTTCCTTCCCTCCCTGTTGGTCCTTAAAGCAAAGGAAGAGGCCGAATCCCCTGGGGGAGAAGGCCTGGGTGCTCCTCTCCCGGGACCTGCAGGAGGGAGCATGTGCATAGGGGAAACCCGGCCCGAGCAGGTGCCCCTCAGGGCATCTCCTAACCCCCAGGCTGGTGGGGGAGGGCACCTGGGCCCTGGGCCCTGCAGCTCTGACGCGGCACCACTTGGGCCCCGCCGTATTCCACAGATGCCTTTTCTTCCTTGGAATTCTTCCAACTGCATACTGTTACTTCTTTTTTTAAAGGAGGTGACGCAAAGTTGCTGGTGATTCTGTGTGTGTCCCCCTGCCAGAAGCATGTGGCTGAGACGCTGCAGAGCCTAGGGTTCGGGTCGCGTGCCCGGCAGGCAGAGCGGGGCCGCCCAGCCCCCCGGAAACCCCAGTGAAGGAGAGGCAGCTTTCCCTCCTTAATGTGTTTCCTGCCATTAATCTATAGGTAATATTTGTACCCTTTAAATAAACTGACTTTGGACTTGGTAAACCTCATGGTTTCCAAGGGAACGGCCATAAACAATGGCAGAAGCCAGAGCATAAGCAGGGACCCCAGGAAGAAGAGGCTACCGGGCAGCCTCCCTCAGCCAGGCGGGGGTCCTGACGGCGCAGCCCCGGGGCAGAAGGAAGGGCCCGAGCCGAGCCTGCTCTGCCAGCTCCCTGTTCTGCAAAAGTCCCGGCTCTGAGCAGGTTCTGGAACCAGACTCGGGCCCTGGTGGTGGCTCTGTGTCCCAACACATTCCGTAGACCTCCAGCCCATGTTGTCTGTGCAGCGAGGCCACTGGGAAGTGCCAGGACAGGCAGATGCGCCGACAGCAGGCGTCTGTAATTATCCTCCTCATGTCACCCGTCATCTGTGTTGCCGCTGTCCAAGCCGCCATCCCAGAGCTGGGCAGGATGTGTGACGCGTGCTGGGACCCTGGGCTCCAGCCTTGGGGGTCTGCAGACGGGCAGAACGTGGCTCAGGGAACCTGGGTAGGGAGCGTGCTGTGCCTTTATGTCCTGGACTCTTCGAGCAGTTGTTACCGACTGGAATCGACAGACAGTGCAGGCTCAGCCTGTGTCCCATCGTCCTCCAGAGTGGCAGCTGTCCACCCATGACCGGGGCCTGCGGCTGAGTATTAGCGAAGACGTGCCTGCTTCACCAGTCAGTTTTAGCTGAATGCCGTGTTTTCTTCGGTTTTAACCATCCTGAGAAATGCCCACCGGCTCCCCCAGGCTGCAGAGGGGCCGTCCACCATGGGGGACTGTCCGCGTGGCTCTCTGCACGTCACCTGTCATCCTGAGGGATGGGAGTGTGTGGAGACAGAGGGCAGTCCTCGGTGGGGGGTGACTGGAGCCTCCGCTGCCACGGGCATCCTGGGGCAAAGCTCCCAGCCTCGCAGACCCCAGAACCAGGACAGGGATCGACGTGCCCACGGCGGCCCCATACCTGCCCCCCATATAAACACTACGATGGTGGGGTACAGGGTAGAGGGCACACAGGCCAGTGAGTGAACCCAGGCCCTGCCATCCCTGAGGCAAGTCTGATACAAGGAGGCCCAGGGGAGGGTCCTCCAGGTGGCTGTCACCACTTCGGGGACTCTGCCCTTCAGGCTTGCCCCTCCCTCCAGGTGGAGCTGCTCACCCGGGACGACTGTGGTCCTCGTGCCCTCATGTCCACACTTCCTCTGCTGGACGCCCTTTCTGGGGGACAGAGAAGCCTGAAGTCCCCTGAAGCAGAAGCAGACACTGGGAGGCTGTGGTCTTACAGGTGGCGGACATCCACTGCATGTCCCTCGTCTGTGCTGGGGGGGCGCACCCCACGGGGCTCGTGTCACCGCATTCTTGGGACTCACAAGGACAGTGAGGCCCTCTTCTTTGGAGGCCTCCCAACTGCAGGTCCCCCTGAGTATCACAGATGCTGTCGTCACAGGGAAAAAAAACATCAGTTTCTGATGTGGTCGAACCCTTGGCCCTTGGCTGCCATATCTTTATCTGCTTGTTGGTGACAAGAAGGGGACGCCACTCAAGGCCCAGACGGGCTCCGCGAGACTCGGGACCAAGGCCGACACTGCAGGGAGCTGAGTGGACGGTGCTGGAGGCCATGGGTGGGGTGGTGGCAAAGGCAGAGTGACAGAAGACCCTCAAGCCAGCGACGGGGGGCCCAGCCACATGGCGCCCATGTGAGCAGCGAGCAGGTGGGTGCTAGGACTTGTTCCTTGAAAAGCGACCACAACGTGACAGGTCCTGGAACAGAGTCCCGTGTGGGCCTGGGCAGGGCAGGGCCAGGACGTTGAGGCGTCTGAAACTGCGCCATTAGTTGGTGATGGGGACCCTCTTGCAGGAAACAAAATATAGACGCTGTGAATTCTAAAGTAGGAAGATAAATACTCAGAGAAAAATATGAAAATTATAGGTTTTAAAAATCTGGCCAATAGCACAGATAATCACGAAATCCCACGAGGTCACTTTGTAATTGTCTCTGTCACACCTCCGTGACCCCTGGTGGTGTCCACACAGGAACTGGTGACACAGTCCGCTGTCTCCCAGCTGCTCATTGGACTTTTTCTCGTACTGGTCCTTGAAAGGCAGTTTCACTTCTGTGGGACGTGAGGGTCGGTCTGGGCGTGAGGCTGCGGCTGCAGGACGCGGCCCCCGTGCTCAGTCCCGCCGGCCATCCGAGTCGCCAGCCTTTTCTGTCCATGCCCCACGTGCATCCTCCCCAACAGGACAGGGTGAGCTGCAGGGGTCCTCCTGGAAGCCACTGCTGGCCTTTGTCTGAACCTCGTAGACACCTCCCACCAAACCCGACCTCCAGACGCCGCCCTCAGCCCCGTGCCCCCCCTCCCCACAGGCTCCCACTCCTCCCAGGACCAGGAGGGGGAGGGGCATTGAGACTCAGCATCTCAATCACGTGTGATTCAGAACGGCTTCGTTTTGCGAATTTTACAAAGCCCTGTAGCCCGGAGCACACCACTGAGGCCCAAAGCTTAATCCTGCTGGGTCTCGGGTCACTCTGTCCCTGCCTGGTGGGTGTACAGAAGTGTCCTCAGAGTGCCCAGGCCATTGCGGAGACCCCTGGCTGATTCACCTGGGGAGTGGTCTGCACTGTTAAGACCCCCCAGGTGAGACGTGCCCCTGGGGTCCTGGAGGGATGCCCGTTGGGTCTCCATCTGCCCGCCCTCCAAGCCCACTCAGAGTGAGGCAGCTGTTGGGGAGAAAGGGCGCCCTGTCCCCAGGCTGTGTCTCCTCAGAGGGCAGTTGGGCTGGGTGACCCAGGGCCCACAGGGCAAGGGAGGTGAGTTCACAAAATGAGGTGATGGGTCAGATGTTCACTCTGGACCCCTGGGCCCTGTGACGCTGGGAGTATCCTGGGAGCCGACGGCCACAGGCACAGGGCTGCCCCGCAGCCCCCCCAAACACAACTGCCACCAGGTGCCCTTAAGACCCACACCCCAGCAGGACACCAGCCTGTTCCCAGGCCCCAACAAGAACTGGTGGTTGGCTCAGGACTCCACACTCAAGAAGCCCTCGGGGGTTCTTGTGAATCTAGACCCACTAGCTTGACCTCTGACTTCTGTCCAAACCCGGCCCAGGACAGGCTGGGGTGGGGCTGGTGGTCACTTTCAGCCTATGCTTTCCTGAGCCACCTGCCCAGGGAGACCTGGAGGGAGCCCTGTGGGGCTTTGCCTCGTGGCCCCACAGCTCTGGGGACCACACTCCCCTCACTGACACCCACGCACACCTCAAGGTATCGGGGAGTCAGTCCACTCAGCAGCCTGGAGCAGCCCCGACCTCCCTTCTCACAAACTATCCGTTCCCTACTAGCTCAGACCCATTTTCCTGGAAATACCGGTTTTGTCTAGGACACTTTTGGTCTTACTCTACACAAAAGGAAAAGGCGGTTTTTCTGACTTTCCCAAGGAGCCCCCTCCCTCCCTCTCCCACTAGCCGTCTCCCCCCTGTGCTGTACACTGTCACTTCCTCTGCGTGGGTGGGGACGGGGAAGGCCATTGTGGGAGGGGGGGTAGAGAGCAGGCAAAGTCCTCCTTGCCTCTAACTGTCCGTCCACTTACCTAAGAACCAGAGGTTACACAGGGGTTAGCAGACACTGGGCACAATCTTCCACGTGTGCTCAGAGGAAGGGCAGGCGCCCAACCCCTCCGCCCTCCAGTTAGGGGCAGCCTGCATGTGAGGCCGGCACACACCGCACAGCCTTGGGCAGCCGCAGCCCCCAGCACAGCCAGGTCCTTCTGGCAGGTTTAGGGCAGGAGGCAGGCGCCACCCGGAGGAGCCACAGCGTGCCACCAGTGCCCTCTTGTGGCAGTGAGGGACGGGCGCAGCCGGGGCAAGGGGTTGTGCAGGCAGCTGGGACACGGGCTCTCCAGGGCCCCTGCCAGGGACTCCAAGTGGCATAGGGTGCCAGCTCCTTCCTCCGTGCCGTGTGGACTCACCATGCCCGCTCACATCCGTGTGCACACGTGTGGGTGTGCAGGTCCTGGCACCGCCAGCTCACGTCTGCCCCACCCTGCCCATTGCTGCCTTCTTGCGCCACAGCAAATCACCCGAGGGGTGCGGCTCTTGTGTCCAAAAGCTTCTTTAAAGGAAAGCGAGTCACAGACCTTAGATCAGGGCCCCATCTTTTTTTACTATGGGGACCAGTCTTAGTACGGCTTTGAAAACTCCTTGGAAAGCAGGAGTTCGGGCCCCACACAGCTGTGCACACCCCGCCCATCCCACAGGGCTCTGATCAGGCTGCCGAACCCTCACCCTCCTCCTCCATGGCTGCAGACGTGGTGGCCTCGGTAGCCCTGGGCGTGGGGCAGCCCCACCAGGCACGTGGGCACTGGGAACTGTCAGACAGCCCAGGAAGCCCACGCCACCACCATAGACTGGCCCTCATGGGGCTCTGTGCCATCTGGCACCTGCTCAGAGCCAGCTCATGACCTGCCTTGGTGACATCTGCTTAATGAGGGAAAGACTGGGCACAGGAGGCCACCTTGAGCCCTGGGTGTCCCTGCTTGGCCCTCCCCATGGTGGCTCTGCTCTGGCAACTCCAGACTACAGAGATGGGCTACTGGCCACGAATCAGATGAACATGCGCCCCACAGGGCACGGGCTGGCCCCCCACGTCCCTCTGTCCACACAGCGTGGTCGTTCACTGGGCAAAGCCTCAGCGGGTGGCCAGGCTGCCCAGCCCCCGCCCGCCCTGCACGGTCTGTATCACACATTCCCGGGCCACACACAGGGTTTCCTGTCACAGAAAAGAAAAGGGGCCTGCCCCTAGGGGCATCAACCCCGCTGCACCACCCCCAAGTCACCCCCACCGCGGGCTCAAGCTCTGCCCTTCACCTCCAGCACGAGTGAGGATGGACAGGGCCATCAGACTTCACAGCACGGGCAGAACATGCTGATGTCACAGGCCCGAGGCTGCGTGGGAACGGGCTCAGTGACCCACTGAATACTCGGGACTCTGCAGCAGCAAAACACAGGTCAGTTCCTGCGAGAGAGGACACAGGTGTGTGTGTGGAACCCGGGCAAGGGAGAGGGCCGAGCAGCCCACAGAGAAAGCAAGCCACACTACACCCTGGGCCCCTGACGAGCCTCAGGCTGGGAGGTGTTCACCCACCAAGTCCCACCTGTTCCACAGCCGCCCATCCAGAGCCTCTGGAAGGAAAGCAGGGGCCTACCTGGGGTCAGGAGGCCGGGAAGATGTGGCACCAGCCACGTTTCTACCTGGGGACACACACTGCCCATCTACCGAGTTGGCCCCCTCCACCAGTTGGACTCAGCACAGCAGCTCCGCACTGGCTTTGAGGCGGCTGAAGGCCACCTGCAAGCAGCGCCCTGGAGGCGGGAGGGTAGCTCCCCTCGGCCCTGGCTGGCGGCCTGGCTGACAGGAAACAGCCATTCACTACGGCCAGGCCTTCTGGTCTGCGGACACCACTCCTGACCGTGTGGGTCCACTGTCCACCCTGTGTGGGCGCTGAGCCTGGAGCCACGCACCTGCTGTCACGCTGTTCTGCTCACCAGGCTCTCACGCACCGTGAGAGGGCCCCGAAGGCCCCCCACAGCCCCCCACAGCCCCTCCCACACACCTTCCAGGAGTCTTAGCAGCATGGCCTGCAAAACGGCGCCCAGCTGCAGGCCCTGTGCAGCCACCACTGGAGCGTCTCTGCTCCCCCACGTGGAGGGCGCAGGTACAGCCCCATCTTTGCCCCCAGCCCCTCCAATATTCTGGTGGAGGTGGGGGTGGCCAGTGGCAATGACCCTTAAAGGGTGACTGGCACTGACCCAGGCCGGCAGCCAGAAGCCCCTGCTGCCGACAGCTCACAGCCCTGGGGACTGGGGGGAGGGGAGGAGCACATGCCACCGCTCGTTTTCAAACTCCACTTGTGCTGGGAAGGAGGGAGAGACCCTGGCTCTGTGCAGGCTTCTCTTGTGTCCCTCAGAGAGCCAGGCACGTGCAGGACACGGCCGCGGGCCGCTGGGGCTTCCTGCTGCGATCTGATGAGCTCCATGGGAAGCGGGTGTCCACACGGCTGTGTGGTGTGCACCCTTCTGTGGATGGCAGACAGTGGGGTGTCCGCCTGCAGATCCGGGTGACAGAGCTGGGCCCACACCTCACAGAGGGGCCTCTGTCTGCCGGCCCAGGGCTGTGAGCAGCAAGACCTGCAGAGTGGTCTCCCCTGCGCCTGGGGCGGGGCATGACTGTGACCTTGAGCCCCAGGACTCCCGGAAAGCCTGTGCACTTGGCTAGCCATCCAGGGAGAGTCAACGGCAGCGAGAACCCCAGCCGTCCGCGCAAGTTAGAGGTCCTCCACGCCACCACTGGTCCTGGACAGCCGTCGCGAGGAGCTCAGGCCTGCTGTGGTCCCCGGGCCACACGGGACCTGCTCTCCACTGTCAGAGCCGGCACCACGCCTCTGGCAGGTGAAGACAGGGGGAATTGTCTCGGGTAGATGGGGTGGCGCCTGAAGCCTGGGTCAACAGGCACCCGGTTGTGGTGGGCGCCTCTGGGGCAGAAAGAGGGTCAGAGACTGGCCTGACTCGGGAGGCTGGCAAGGCGCCAACGGAGCTGCACCCATGTGGACCGAGGGATGGAACCCTTGCGCCGACTGAGTCGTGCGTCGTGGGCGGAGCCTGCAGCGTGGCTGGATCCCCACATGGACGGAGCCTGCACCACTGGCTGGAATCCCACGTGAACGGAGTCTGAAGAGTAGACGGAGCCCTGCATGGACTGAGTCTGCTGTGTGGGTGGAATCCCACGTGGGCAGAGCCGTGCATTGTGGACGGAGCCCCTCATGGACCGAGCCCCACAGCGTGGACCGAGTTGTGCAGCATGGACAGAGCTGCGCCACGAGGGCCTACACCACAAATTCCTCTGGAAGCTGGTCCTCCCCGAGCAGGTCCAGGAAGAGGCAGTTCGTGGACCTCCTCTCGTGGAGGACCACGGGTCTGGGGTCCAGCTCAAAGCCGAGGGGGCGGCTGCGCGGGAAGGGCTTGGAGCGCGGGGCAGGGCGCGGACGCACGTCATCCAGGCTGCGGCTGTGCTCCTCAATGTGGCTTGTGGTCGCCTCGGGGACCTAAAGGGAGAGGCCAGAGGTGTGTCCTGCAGCTCCTCCCTTTCCTGCTGGGGCTTCAGTCATAAAGCCCCGCCCAGTTGTCCAAGGCGGACTCCTCAAATTCTGTGCCCCAGCTCGCTTAATGCTGACCTCCTGGCAGCCCCCTGCGGCCCTGGCCTGGGGCCCCTGAACTTGCTGTCCCCCAGCTGGCGATGCCCACGCGGCCACGTCCGTCTCCTGCAGGCTGCCCTCACTGCCCGCTCATCTAGGAGGTGCTTAGATCTCCTGGCGCAGTGCCCACCCTGCTGCAATCTCGCAGTGACACAGTCGAGCCAATCTTCTACTGTCCATCCCCTGCGTTCCCCGGGCAGGGGGCAGGCCCGGGGCAGGCCCAGGGCAGCGCGGTGAGTGACCCGCCGCCATGTAACCTCCAGCTCCTGCCCCATCAGGGAGGCGACTCACACCGGATGGAACTCCTGTCTGGGCAACGGAACCTGATCCCCCCACCCCCAGAGCCCCCCCTTGATCAGAGGGCACTGGGGCCCTGGGCTGTTTTCTTCTTGAACTCATCAGACCTGGATTATTATTAGTTATTTGATAGATTTTAGGAATAAGCTTGAAGCATCTTGGCAGACAAGGACAGGCCCTGCCCCTTTCATGTGCGAGGAAATGTGTCTGGGCCCTGGCTCTGAGCTGGCCGTAGAGGTCCCAGCCAGGTTGGGGTTCAGCTGAGTGCCCCCCGGCAACTGAACTATTCTCACCGATGTAGCCCCAGATCAGGGGGCCACTGCAGAGGGGGCCACGTGCCCAGTGCAGAGATGTCTGAGCGCAGATACTCTGGGCCAGGAGCCTCCAGCCACACGGGCTGACCCCGCCCAGGGCTCTGCTGCGCTTCTCTCGCCCTCGCCATGTCCAGCTCAGTCCCTCACTTAGTAAAATCACCCGCTACTTTGTCTTCTCACAGGACATCACCCCCAGGCCAGCTCCGAGGCACGCTGGGAGCTCCCAGCCCACCAGTGCTTTCCTGGGTGCCCACCGCCAGGGGTTGGTGGATGGTGGAGGTGGCACGGCCACACCATGAGCACACAGCCAGGAAAGCCCCCCACTCTGTGTGCCCGTCAGGCCCTGAGGCCAAGGAGAACCAGCCCCCACGCACCCTGTTTCCAGAAAGCCTCCCTGGCGTGCCCCACTGCCTGGCTGCCGTTTCAGGGACCCTCTGGGCTCTCTGCCCAGGGACCTTCTTCTGTGCCTAGCAGGGCCCTGGGCCCCAACAGGGCGGGCTGGGAGGACAGGTGCAGGAGCTGGCCTGGGGCTGCCCCACCCACAGCGGAGGACGTACCTGCTGTAGAGCCTCGGCACTACGGCCCCTCATCCTGACCAGTGTGACCTGCAATACTGCCATGGACGCCCGGGGACGAGAGGCTGAAAGGATGGAGGGGCGTGAGCAGAGGGGCACCACTCCCAGCACCCCACGGATGGCTGCCCACCCCATGTTGGGACCCTAACTCTGAGAGGGGACTGGAGCCCCTGAGGCCCTCATACCCCTCCTCTTGGGGCTATCAGACCTGCAGAGGGTGGGGGGGTCATGACCTTGGCAGTGACCTCAGCCTCCCACTAGCAGGGTGGTGGTGAGTGCAAAGTATTTGCCATCACAGACAGGATCGTGTGTGTTGTCCACGTGAGGTGCCTGAATCCCCTTTAATGAGCAGTGGGTTTTATGGGGCATGCTTTGGGTGACCCAGGCTCTTTGCTTGGAAGCAAGGGCCCAAGCCTAGGATGCACCAGCCACAGCTCTGTGCACAGGCCACCCAGCTGCCGTCTGCAGGAACCCAAGCAGGGCCGCAGCCCTCCCCCGGCCCTCGGCTCACATGTCCCTGTGCTTCTGCAATGGCTGTTTCGGCTGCCAGCGCTCTGATGTGTCCTGCTAGGCAGTGCCGTATTGTCACTATTATTCATACTGGCTGGCAGACCCCACGCGTGAACAGATACTCAGATACGGAGGCCAGTCCGTCCTTTACCAATGGACCAGACACTCAGAATGTAAAGGTAGACACAGCAGGGAAGTGACAAAAACCTTCCGACCCTGGGTGGCCAGGACCTCAGGCTGGTACCCACAATTGCCCATCATGTCCACTGTCAGGGGTGCTGCAGATGCTCAGGGAACGGGTGACAAGGAAGCCATTTCAGGGCCACACAGCCCCTGACCAACCACAGAAGCATCCCTGAGCCTAAAGAGCTCACACTGAGCTGAACGGACACCTGGCCCGATGGCCCCTGCAAGTGGCTCACTATGGTGGTAGCCCTTGTCACGGGGCTTGTGCTGGACCGACCTGGCAGAACCAGAGAAATTGGCTGAAACGCTTTGTGGAGGCCACACCGTAAACGAGGGGCGTGGGCTGCCCTAGTCAGCTGCAGGAGGACCCCCCACACCCTGCAGGGTGCCCCCTGTCATCCTGTCTGCCCCTGGCCCCAAGGCCGCCCCCGTCACGAACCAGGAATCATGGTCACAGGCTCCCCTGCTCTCGGGGGCGCCCACAGCAATGGCTGCACCCTGGCTGGTCGGCCGCACACTCACCCTTCCCTGGATCCAGGTGCCGTGCATCCTTCTCCCGCCAGCTTCTGCAGCCACCGTCTGTGTCCCTGCTGCTCGGGCTGGTGCTGGAGCTGCAGGACGGCACCTCCCCCTGGAGTGCCTCGGTCCCCAAGGACCCGTCCACCGACATCTCCCCAGGCTCCATGCCCAAGGAGCTGCCCTGGCTGTTGGCCGACAGGAGCGAGAGGCAGGGGGAAGGATGCCGGCCACTGGCCCCACTGTCCCCGCTGTCCCCGCTGCTGGCTGGGTGCAGGTCCAGCTCCAGTGCGTCGCTGATGTATGACTCCCGGTAGCACTTCTTCTCTGTGCAGGGAGAGAGTGGGGACAGCAACGTAAGAGTGTCCTGGAGCCGCACGTGGCCAACGGGGCCCCTGGGGTCCTGCCCACCCACCCACGCCTGAGCTGCTGCAGAGGCCCCGGGAGATGCATGTGTGCTTGTGTGCATACGGTGACAGCCCAGGATACCTAGGTGGGCTCTGTCACCTGCGGTCAGTAAACTAATCCCCTAGGGCTCTCACGTCATTCTCAATTTGAGGGGCCCCTAAGCAGCTCACACACACAAGCAGACATGCACACAGGCACACACACGCTCGCACACTCACACAGGCACACTCATGAGGACACAACCCAGCTTCCAGGAGCTTCCCAGGTCGCCTTGCCCACCCTTCAGCCCTCCTGTGGGCTCCTGGAGAATTCTTCCCCAGAATCCAATGCCCTAGGCCCCCATCTTTAGAACTGGGCTCCAGGAGAGCTGGAAGAATGGGGTCACCACCATGCCCTTCAACCAGATCATCTGGGGGGATACAGGAGCCAAGAGACCAAACCCCACGAAGGGAAAATAAAAAGGTGCAACTGGACTACAGCCCAGACTGCAGACTGCAGGCATGGGTGGTCCTCCGGGAGCCCCGATTGGGGGGTCGATCCTCTAGGAACCCCCAGACCCTGGGTGTGGGGGCTCAATCCTCTCCCCTGGGGGCCCAGGCCGTGGCGGAGGACAGACTGTGCCCACCTTGCTCCTCCTCGAGCTGCCGCAGCCCCCGCAGTGTGGGCTGCAGGCGGAGGTGCAGCTGGTGGCTGGTGCGGAGCAGCTGCAGCAGGTGACGGGAGCTGGAGGCACCGCCCGTGTAGTACACCAGCTTCCGGGCTGAGGGCAGCCCGTCCGGCCGGATCTCGAACTTCTTCCCCTGAACGAGGAACAGACAACATGCAGTTGTAGAAGGAAACCAGGCTGTCAGGAGAGCCGTGTTTGAACCATCAGCCACAACCCCACACTGGGCAGCAACCATCATCTCTGATTGCAAATCTAATCTCCGTATGCAGGTGGCCTTTCAGGGATACACACGACTCTGCACTCAGTTATGAGAAGGTTAGACACCCCGCTCAGCCTCGGGGTGAGGGTGCATGGGACCCAGGACTGGACCCCGAGCCTCAGTTTCACTGTCCTGAGGAAGGGCCAACAGGGCCGACGGCAAGCCTGTGTCCAGTGGCCCTCACTGTCCCTGCCCTTCTGCCCCGGGCGCCAGGCCTGGCCCAGGGTGACGGTGTAGGGCCGGGACTACAGGGACAGGGGCGTCTGGAAGCTGGCGGCCAGCCATGCACTCCTGTGACCTCCTCATTTCGCTTTATGTCCTCCACACAGGAGCCAGAAAGCCGTGTGGGGCCAGCAGGTCAGTGCTTCCCGAGGACAGGGCCCCATGCAAAGAGCCAGGCCTGGGACTCCCAGGCGTAGGGTCTGGTAGAGGACAGAGTGCCCAGTAAGTGCCCGGAAGGACAAGCGTCTGCCGGGCTCTCCTGGGCTCCTGGGGGTTGAGACCCGTTCCCACCTGGACCCCCAGGCACGCACCAGGAATGCCAGCTTCCCAATCTGGGACCAGGGGAAGTCGTACAGCAGCTGTGGGGTGTGGTTCACCTCCTGTAAGACAGCAGCATTGGTATCCACCAGGGTCAGCCCCAGGGAGCAGATGTGTCGCAGGCAGGGGGAGGGAGAAGGCGGGGCAGGGGCCCTGGGGCTCCCTCCATCACCTGGTAGATGTGCATTCCTTTGAGTGTCAGTCCCAGGACAATGGTAGCTCTGTCTTCCTTCTTATCCTAAAAGGACACCTATGTCAGAGAGCAGAGCCCTGGGCCCGGGGTGGGCTCCCCGGGACAAGCAGGGTCCCCAGGCCCTCCTATCTTCCCTCTGGTGCCGGAGGCCTGTTACCCCCGTCCCTTCTCAGACTTTCACTCCCCAGGTACATGAGTGCTTAAGCCCCACTTGATCGCTGACAGGCCCTCACCCCTACTTCCCCAAAGAACAAACGCCAGGTCACCCTGGACACGGGCAGGAGAAAGCAGAGGCCCGGCCTTCACACAGTCCCTTCGCCCCCAAGGTTAGATGGGCAGCATCACCCCAGGAAGCTGAGCGGGCTGGGCTACCCCTATAGGTGTGCCGTGCACACACTGGGACCACAGCAACACCACCAGGACAGAACCACCACTCAGACGGCAACCTGCACACCACACCCGCATGTCCCTCCTGGCCTGCAGTCAGGGCCCTGGCCACCAGTGCCCACAATCTGGGTCCCTCAGCATAGACAGTCCGAGGCGGCCTGCGGGCGTGACCTTGTACAGCCTGAAGAAGTGGACGGGCACGTCCTCCAGCTGGCAGGCCTCCCTGATGAAGCGCAGCACGGCCTCCTTGGGGCTCAGGCCCCGCTGCTCGCGGTGCACGGCGGGTGCGTGTCTGAGGATGTAGGCGCTGCCCCTCTTGGTGATCACCTGATGACCAGCCACAGGCCCATCAGACCCAGCCGGCCCCTCCCCGCCCGCAGCCCCGCCCCCTACCCGCCCGCAGCCCCGCCCCCTACCCGCCCGCAGCCCCGCCCCCTCACCTCCCGCAGCCCCGCCCCTCACCGCCCGCAGCAGCCCCGCCCCACGGCCTTACCCACTGCGGGAAGTAGGCTTGTGGCTCGAAGTACCGGCCCACGTGGGCCCGCTCACGGTGGTTGCCCAGGTCAGCCTGCAGCCCGTAGGCGGCCAGCAGGAAGTAGGCCTCCTCGCGGTGGACGCACTGGGACCTCAGCACCTGCTCCTTCAGGTGGCAGTAGTACAGGTGCCTGGCTGTCCTGTCCCTGGAAGGCAGCAGGCGGTCTTGGCGAGGGGCTGGATGGTCCCTCCACAGCCCCAGGCCCTCCCTCCCTCCGGGAATTCACACCCTTGTCTTGTCACACGTGGCCTCTTTCCGGGAGTGGCGCAGATGAACCTGCTGACTGACTGTCACTCCTGCTTTGGGAAGCCAGGAAGCCTCAGCTCTCAGCATAACCAGGTAGGTTCCTTCCCTAACGAGGGGCAGCCTCCACCCGCCCCACAGCCACGGCTGTAGTGGGCAGCTTTCCACACAACCCCACACCTCACTCTCCAGAACCTTCCACACAACCACACACCCTCACTCTCCGGAACCTTCCACACAACCCCACACCCTCACTCTCCACCCCTCCATCTCAGAAGACTTGTTGGGACCATCAGGGAATTCCTGGGAACATAGGCCCCACTCACCTGTCTAGGCCGGGGAGTAACCAGGGTTCCTGAACCACCCCGGGGCGCTTGGTGTTACCCTGCAAGCTCTAAGGCAGATCCCCCGATACTCAGAAGGAAGCCCCGGGGATACCTGCCTGGGACCCCTTTCCCGCGGCCGGACACGTGCAGCTACGCAGCCGAGAGCAAGCGAACCCCATTCAGAAGGACGGCCCCAGGCTACAGCAGAAACCTTCAAAACCCGCCACGTAAAACTGCCTCCCCCACCCCCCGAGAGAATATGGGTACCTGCATTTGGAAAACTCTTATGTTCCAGCATAGTCTCCACGTATCTCAAGGAAAAGAATTATGGTGCCTCCCACCCACCACAGTGGCAGCAATACCACGCTCTTCATACAAGTTGCTTCACCCGCTAGACCTTCGCCGTCCCCGGGAGTGTCCTTCGGGTCATCAGCTGTTACCTTATGACCCGCCCATTTTCCACGTAGTATTGCACTCTGAGGAAGGTCACGAAGGGGGCCCTGCATCGCCTGGGTCCCTGTAGGATGAAGGCACACGAGAAGAAGAGGGGCCATGCAAATGGCCTCATTGGTGAGCTGGCAGCTGGGTAGTGGCCTCAGTGCGGCAGTCCCCTGCCATCACTCCATCCCAGCTCCAAGCTTAAGCTCAGGACTTAACAACTGGGAAGTTGATGATCTTATCTCACTGTTTTAAAGGAAAAACTGAGTGGAGTGTTGCCCATAACATTCACGAGTGTTTGCCTAGAATGGCTTCGGGTTGGCTTTCCTTGAGCACACATGCGGGGATACCGTGGGGAGCATGCGTGCCACCAGCAGGCAGCTCAGTCGGCGGTGGCCCTTCCGTGCAGAGCCAGCACCACTGCACAACATGGCGGGTCCTGGCACCAGCGCCCGACTCGGACACATGGAGGCCCAGGCCCCCGGGTGGCCTCACCCTGCCCTCCCACCCAGCAGTCCAGCTTACTTGGTGCATTTCTCTCCTCCAGTCCTTTGAGAAGTACTTGCTGAGTTTTCGCTCCAAATCCATGAACATATACTCATTGTCTACAAAGAGAAGCAGGGCCTCCATCAGAGAGTCCCTCCATCCCTGTCACTGCGAGTGAAAACCTGCGTGTGGCTGAGTGGGCTGCTGTGCAATCAGACCACAGGACGGGTAAGCTGCAGGTTCCAGCTGAGAGCACCATGCAGGACTGCCTGCCGCACGAATTCTACTGAGGTAACAGGGGTGGGTGACAACGGGGTATAAAACAGACGGGATTTGGGAAGACGCGACATGGAGCTAAGAATAGACACGGCTCACAGGTGCCAGGAGAGCGGGAGTGAGTCCTTCAGACTCAGCGCCCCCAGAAGAGGCTGACACCCCTGGGCTGGGGTCCAAGGGTGGAGCTTACTTACTTCTGACCACGCTGAGGCCAAACAAGTGGACTTCTCTGATGCTGGTCTTGTCACACACCTGCTGGAAGAGCTCGCGCCCTGTGGCCTGCACCTGAGAAAAAGGGGAGATGGCTCCGGGCACAGCCCAGCAGCTTGGCCCCCAAAGGGGCAGGCAGTGGAGAGGGTGGACACTGAGGTGGGGCGGCTGCTCCCCACCCACTGGAGTCAGCACTGAGGGTTATCGATGACTGTCCACCTGAAGATGACATGTGTCCCCAACCCAGCAGGGCAGCCGGTGAGAGACTGGGGGTGTAGAGGGGAGTGGAGGAGGGAGGCAGGGGGTGTGGGGTGGGCGTGCCTGACCTCAGTACAGGAGCCTGCGTGAGGTCAGGGGTGCCCAAGACAGGGGTTGTGGTGAGCTGCGTACCAGGATGTGCCCACTGGGCTCTGTCCCCCAACCCAACACTGCGCAGGCCACTCCTGAGAGCAAAGCTGGGGTCTAGGCACCCCTAAAAGGGGCAAAAGTGCTGTGCTGGGGACCCAGAAGGAGCTGAGGGTGTTTCCAGGGCTCTTGCCCCCCTCCCAGTAATACCCCTGGTCTCAGCAGCCCCCATCCTGACACCCCACTCCCACCATAGCCCCTTGGGGGGACATTTCCCCACACAGGCACCTTCTGCAGGGCTCCAGGCCTAGGCTGAGTGCCCCCACCCCTGCACCCACTCCCACTGGCCCAAGGTACTGGGTGCCATCGCTATTTCTGCCCTCGTGATTGCCCAGCAGGTGTGTTTCATGTGAGGACACACAGGTAAGGGCGCTCTTTCCATCTATTATCCACTCTGTTAGACATCATCCTACCAACGCCTCATTCCGATTGAAAATCGAACAATCTCTTGCTATCAAACATCCAATAAATTCACATTTCCAGTTGTCTCAAATGTGAACTCTTCTACACTTCGTTGATTTGAGTCAAGACTCAAGAAAGGGTCCCCTCCCTGGACTGGGTGGCATGTCTGTCCTCCCTCCACAGCATTTCCCCTGCCATCCCCCCCACGTGTCTGGCACATTCCTCTCTCCTCTACATCACCCCACCCCCACCCCGCCGCAGCTGAGGGTCCGCCACACTTTCAATTCCCCCCATGGCAGCCGTGCTTGAGGCCCAGCTGACGCAGTCTCCGGTTGTGAGAGGACGTGCCCTGGCACAGAAGGGCAGCAGGCAGGCACGGGACCGCTCCGCTCTCCCTGGGCCTTCTGCCAGGAAAGCGGCCCACCTGGGAAGGCTGTTTTGTTACTAGTGCGTCTGCACTGTCTCAAGCCACCCAGCATGTTCGCTCTGTTTTGCAGTGAGTGGCTAAGACTGGCTTTGTTGTTGCCCATTTAACTTGGTGGGGCTGGTGGCTCAGCCCTACCTGAGGGTGATGCGTCTGCTGCAGCCCGTGATTTTCTAGTACCCGGAAGTGAAGACACGGGAAGTTAGATACGGGGTCCCCTCCCGGTGCTCAAACGGTTTGCACACACCCCGAAAGTAAGCTGGCTCTGTCCCTGCCATGTTGCAGGCTAGGCACCTCAGTGGGCAAGCCCCCAAGGCTGAGATTTGTGGTTCCATCTCAGGCCTCACATTTGGTCCTGGTTGCACATGGGGTGGGGCCAAAACCACCGCACTCCCCCCCTCTCTCCGCCCCCCAGCAAGTCTGCCTCCAACCCCTCCCTATGGCCTGAGGCGCCTCTAAGGATGCAGGGAGCCCCTGGAAAACGCACCTCAGCTCCAGCATCTCACCCCCAGACGGGGAAACTGAGGCTTAGCGAGAGTCTGTCGCTAATGTGAATGTCAGCACTAACCTAAACACAGACATGTGTGCCTGAGCAGACAGGAGAGTCCCGGGGGACTCAAATAAGGCATTATTACCAGGAGCTGTGTTGCATTTCAGAGAGCGTCAAGCTCCGACCAAAGGCTTTCATAAACCACACTTATCCTTAAAATGACAAGTTTCTGGGTTTTCCTGGTCGTCTAAACCCAACTAAAACAGGCAGATAAAGTGATTCCATCTTCCTCTGACAGGACCCAAGTGGGGTAAGTAGCCAGCAACATCTGGACATGAGACAGAGATTGCCACTTAGAAACTGTCCCCCGAGCTCCCTCTTTCCCCTGCCCCGGTGTCCCCAGGAAGGAGCGAGCTGAGCCATGAAGCTGTTTCTCATGGTCAGCGATGTCTACCCGGAGCTTCTCCGTCCTGGGCCCAGAGCAGGCTGACCCCTCCCTGCCCCACAGATCTGACGGGCGCCTGGCACTGCAGAACCACACAACCCGGCTGGAAAGAGCACAGCAGCAGGGGCCTGCCACACAGCTGCGGGGCGCCCCCAGTGGGGTCCACCGTCGGGCTAGTGGAGAGCAGAGAACGCAGAGGGGCTTCAGAACCAGATGGTCCCGGGCTCGAGCCCCAGCTCAGCACTCAGCAACACAGCTGAGCATCGCCAACCTCTGGGCTTCAGTTTCCCCATTTATAAAACTGGACTAAGGAGAACTCCTGGCTGAGAACTCCTGGCTGAGTGTGGGGAGGTTATGTGTGACAACTGGCGGGTGTCAGCACCTGCGTGTAAGGAAGCAGCCGCTTCAGGCAGCTGATGGTAAAGAGAACTGGCCACCGGCATGCAGGCTGCATCCTCACTCAGAAACTCCCGGAAGACAGAAACCGCAATTTGAAAAGAGATGGCCTAGATTAGAGGAACTTAAAGCCACTTCCTTTTTCACTCAAAATTGATAACAAGTAGAAAGGACCACCATTCCCGTCAAAAAGAAAAAAAAAAAAAGAAAAGAAAAGAAAAAAAAGAAAAAAAGAAAAATTCCAGCTGGAACTGACTGGTGCTTTTGGTGATATGTGAGGGAAGGACGCCAGGGCAGCAGCATACAGCCTCGGCGGGCCCTGCCTTGCCTGGCGTGTCCCCACTGGTGTTTGCTGTCAGACCAGTCCCCATGTACCCTAACAGGTGACGGGCAGTCAAGAGCTGTCTGCACTCCCCATGCCCCAAACACCTGCTCCCTCCAGAAGTCCTACCCTGCCCCCAGCCCAGAATTCCTGTGAAAAGCCCTGTCTTCCTACTTAGGGGTACTGCTTCACCATGGAGGGAGGGAGAGCAAGTCCCCTGAAAATGACTGCTTGGGAGCCGTTCTGTCCCCGGGATGACCAGTAGCGTGGGGAGGGTGGGGAGGAGGTGAGCTGGGTGAGGGCAGGCCCTGTCTGTGGGCGTCTGCTGGCCCTCACACATGGGTCTGTGGGGGGGGCCCAGCAGCGGAGTCCCAGTTTTCTACCACAGACGCTTAAGCAGTGGGTTCCCTGGTGGAGGTTTGTGGGAGAGCTACACACCTGTGTAGAGAGCGCCAGTCCTTACACCTTTGCTCATGTGTCATCCGGTGTGTGCTGACTGAGTCAATGAATTGATCAGTTACATAATTAACATCTCTCGTAAAAGGATAAGCTGAGAGATTTGATCCTGTAGGTAGAGGTCGAACAGGCCTCTCACCAGAAACTGTCCAGATGCCCACTGCCCAGCCATCTTGGGCACAGCGCTCACAGGCTGCCCTCATAGGGCAAGAAGCCTGGTGACTCCTCCCCCCGAGTGGGCGCTGGGAGCTGTGTCTGGGGGACCCTATGGAAGTCACCTCCCTGAAGACTCAGGTGCAGGGGGCGTGGGAGACGGGGGGTGGGGAGTCAGCCATGCCAGGAGCCGGATGTGGGCAGTGAGGAATGGAACGGAAAAAGGACCAAGGGCCATGTCAGCCTGCATTTGTCTTGAACGTCAAAGCCTTGGTGTTTGTGGAGGAAACATGCTACACACACGCAGCTCCTTCCTTCCCAATGGTGTCACATTCTTGGGAGGACACGGCTGTGGCTCTGTGTCCCCAGGCAGGAGGCCTCACGGTCGCCTCTGAGGGGCTGATTCTCCAGCCCCACCTTAGCATCTGTTCCCAGTGGGGACACAGCCACCCTCAGGCCCCGCCCCCGCCCAGATCACAGGGAGAAGCTCCAAAAGGGATGCGTCCCGGGAGCAAAATGAGCCCAGGAGGACGCTGGACACTGAAGGGACTGGTTAATGCTCAGCCCCGGGACACTGGACACTGGCGTGGGCCCAGCCACAGCCATGAACCGGACAGCGAGAGGGAAACACTGTAAGGCAGCAGTGGGGCCATAAGTGACAGACCCTGTCAGAGAGGGAAGAGCAGGGCGCATAGCTCCGAGGTCCCCAAGCTCGCTCCACAGCCCTGCTGCCCTGCTGCCCACCCTCTGCCCCCACTCACGGTCACGGTCACTCCCACGGTCACCCTACCCCACACGTACCCCCAGTCAGCCCCGCTCTCCTGCACACTCACCCCCACGACCAGCCGTAGCTGCTCCCGCGTGGGCAGCAGCACCAGCACATCCCTGAGCTCCAGGGTCATGTCGCAGTTCCTGGCCCAGCCTCAGGATGGGGCCCCCGCCATCACCTCCTGTAGGAGACAGCGGTCAGCGGCATGGTCAGGGAAGGGCGGAACAGCCACAGCCTGTGTGCCACCTGGAGGGATGGGCCACGTATCACCACGACGGCACCCCCCTCTGTCCAGCCACAGGTGGGGTGCATGGTACCCCACACTCACCCAGCTGCATGGGCTTCCAGAGGAGCAGGCTCCTTGCTGGGCTCCTGGCTGGGAAGGGACAAACGAGCAGTGGGGCCAGGTCCCAGCCAGCCGTGCCAGGACAAGGTCCAGGGCTGTAAATAGCTGGGACGTGTCGGGTTGAGTGGAATGCAAATAAACAATGTCAGGCTGGCACCCGCTCTCCCTGCCTGGCACTGCCTCCTCCTCCTTCCCAGGGACCAAGAAAAAGGGCTCTGCGGAAGCCCAAGATACAGAGTGCCAGGACTCTGCCAAGGCTCCCAGAGAAGTGGGAGGCGGGCGGGCAGAGGCCTCAGGACCCAGAAAGCTGCCCTCACAGTCCCTGAAGACCCCTTCAGAAACTGATGCCAATTCTTCTGTGGCTGTGGGGTGACTTCCCTCCTGCACCAGTAGTGAAACCTCGCGGCAGGTGAAGGTGTGGACACTCCAGCCTGGACACCGCAGGGCTCCCGCTGCCCCTAGCGTCTGGCCCCATGGGCTCTGCCTGCCTGCCCTGCAAGGCCCGACCCAGCTCTGCCCAGATTTGGGGCTCATCTCCAGGGGCATCAGAGGCTGCAGCCGGGCCCCTTCTCTCCAGGGTGAAGGCAAAGCTCTTCCTCTGCAGACACAGGTCTGTCATTTCAGCCGGCCACGTAGCAAGTCTTAAAAAAGCAGCCAACAGAGTCTGGACCTCGTGCCGTCTGAGCTCGGGCGTTCCCTGTGCTCAGTCTCTTGGCTTGATGGCCTGTGACCCACTGACTAAAGGTCACCGACTCTCTGTTATTCAAGGACAGCAGCAAATGCTCATTCGCACGTGTGTCTGAGCACACAGCCATCACGTGAGGGGCGGGGCGCCCGGGCATGCACACACCAAGACGCACCTAGGCCATGGAGCCACAGCGGGCAGGGCCCGAGGTGGGGCAGGGACACAGGAGTGGCAGAGCAGTTAGTGATCCAAAGGCGGGGGGCTGGCCTCAGTTTTCTCCTGTCCCGGCTTGCTTGTGCAGGTGCTGGCTGTGTTTTAGGTGACAGTTTGCAAACGAGCTCCAAACACCTCTAGTGAGAAAAAGAGGGGAAGAAAGTCCTGTGTTTATTGGTAAGTGCATACAGATAGGAACTCCCTGCCCCAGGGTCCTTCCTTCTCAGCGTCTCACAGGCTCCACAATCTGAGTAAGTCCCAGGGCCAGGGAAGGGACCACACTGTCCCAAGGCGTCAGTGGCAGTGCGGTCATTTCCTGGAAAGACTGCAGAGGCTCCATATCAGCAGAGTCACCTCCACCCACCACACCTTCCCACCCATCAGGCACCTCTGTCCTCGGGCTTTTCAAGAAGATAAGAGCTTCCCTCCTTTGGGAAAACACAGAAATGTGGCCAGCCCCCACAAGTAAATGCCATTCTAAACACCAACTGTCTTCTGAACAGGCTTATTCAAGTCTGCCAAGTGACAAGTGTGACCTCAGATCTGGAAAGACACGGGGACAGGACAGGGTTCTCTCCTAACCCCAACCTGATTTGGCCTCCTTACACTGCACCTCGAGGTTTCTTCTCTGCCCAACTCCCGTTCTTCTGAATAATTGGTCCTTGACCACGAGATGGGCTTGCTAAGAATGTTCTAGAAATAAAGCTTCTGAAACCTAAATCCATAAAGTACAGGTTTCACAAAACAACGCAGGAAAAACCATTGGGCAGGGGAAGTACTGTCCGTGGCCGAGGAGCTGGGACATCCCCCGGCAGGGAGAAGCCAACCCAATGCACACACCTTGTGTGAGTCCAGAAACGAGCAGAGACAGATAGGCCGTGGTTGCCTGGGTTGGCGATGACCACACACGGCGGGCATGGGGGTCCCTTTCAGGGCCATGCAAATGTTCCCTGACCAGACGGGGTCTGCACAATCCGTAAATTTACCCAAGTGCATTCACTCGTTGACTTAAGATGAATGTATTTTACAGCACATAAATCACACCTCAGTAAAGCTATTAAAATACGTGTACGTAACAACTCATGAAATAGTGGAAAAACACAAAAAGTCATTCAATAGATGGCACGAAATGCGACCACTGCCAGCGTGGCATTTCCTCCCAGCAGATGTGTGTGTGAACACGTGTGTGTGTGTGTATGTGTGTGTGTGTGTGCACATAGCCTCGATGACAGCCTATCCCCGTGTCCTCTCCCGCACAACTAGCAACAGTCGTGGACCATTTTCCACCCACTTGCCTGGCACTTTATGGAGTGGATTCTTAGGGTCACAATGACCCATTTTAGGAAGAAAGAGTCTGAATCAGACGTTGAGCTGCTTAGTTGGTGGCAGAGAGGACAGGGCAGCCCTGGGTGGGGTGGAAGGTGGCCCTGTCCCCACCACTCAGAGCTGCACCCCGAGTCCCAGGCCTCGTAGGGAGGAGTGTGAGGTACGAGAACACCCCCACCTCCTGGGCCCCTCCTAAGCCCCCCCCTCATACCTGCGCCCTCCCACATGGAGGTTTAAAATGTGGACCCCAGAGCACAGACTTGGGGGTCCCAGAGCTGGGGTGCTCCATGGCCCAGAAGCACAGAGGTGTCAGCGGTGGATGGAGGTTGGTGTGGGCCCGTGGGGAGCTGGCCCCCAGTCCCACGGATGGCCCGTCACCCACAACAAGCCGGGGAAGGACGTTCCCAGTCCCACTGTAGAGACACCAGCACTGAGGCAGAGAGGCTGGGTGGGGCCTGAAGGCTGAAGGTGCTCACAGGTGACCTGGGCCGCTGCCACACCACCCCTCCCATCACTGTCACCAGCTCCCTTTAGTGGGATAGCAGAGGACCCCTTCGATCAAACCATGTCAGCCCTGACATTTCTCCCCATGACAATTGGCTTCTTTACTGCCTGGACTGGAGGAGGGAGTTGGAAGGAAAGGAAAGGAGTGAGCCAGTTAATTACAGCTGGGGGAGCGCCGGCTCCCCCAGCCCTGGGTGGCTGCTCCTGGCTCCAATTTCCTCTTTCAGCACAGAGAGCAGATTCTTAGGATTCTCTCCCTGCAGCCTCCTCTGTGATTGACAGTCCCCTATGCCAGTGCTAAGCGGGCTGACCACTATTAAATTATAGTCCCCGGCCCAGGAGGAAGCAGTTGGCTGTGAACGTGCCTCTGGATACAGGTTGCCCGACCAGAATGGAGCAGAGGGCAAGGGGCTGGGGACAGCGCCGCACCCCAAATCCCAGCTATAGCTAACTCCCTTGGGAGTCCCCTTGTTTCTTTTTCTCTCCTGCCCCAATTCCAGACGGAGCAAATCCTGATGGTTTTACCTTCAAAACATGCCAGCACCTACCTGCATGTTCCCACTTCCACACCTCTCTCGTCTCCAACCTAGACTATTGCAAAGGCTCCTAAAGTGCCTCTTCCACCCCCACACCCCTCCTACAATACTTCAGCCCCCACAATCTTCCTAAACGGGGCAGATGGTCTCACTCCTGCTCAATGTCTGCACACACTCTCACGTCCCGCAAAGAAGCGTAGTTCTGAAAGAGACGGTGGGCTTACAGCCCCTCTGACAGCCGGTGCTGTTGGCTCTCTAGCCCAGTCTTCCTGCCCCTGGACCTTTGCATCTACTGCTTTTATGCATGGAAGCTCTTTCCAGCATGTCTGCCTGGCTTGTCCCCTCACTGCTTCCAGAAGTCAGCCCTCCGTGATCCCCGGGCTCACTGTCCTCCACAGCACTGAGCATAAGTTGACACATTTACTTGTCTACTGTCTGTCTCTCTCCCTTGGAACGAAGCTCCACAAAGTCTTACAGCTGTGTCCCCACTGCCGAGAGCAGTTCTGGGCCCATTGTATGTGCTCAACAAATATGTGTTGAGTTAAAAAATATCCATTATGTGCCTGGAATATTCTCAGCCATCCTCTTAGGTGGGCTGTTACGTCCATTTTACAGATTTGCAAACTGAGGCTCAGAGCTGACCCAGGAATCCGGGTCTCCAGGCTTCCACCTGACTTTTCTACCAATTTCACTTCTGTTTGTTGGAACCCAGGCTGTCAAGGAGCCCTTCCCTACCTGGCCTGAGCCAACTCCCGCAGGCCTGGGAAGGAGCTGCAGCCTGTCTCAGGTGTGTCTGGGCCCAGTCCTACTCTGCCTTGGGCTCCCCGAGGCAAACGTGACCTGCCAACTGCCAACGAAGGTGCACTGTTAATTTCTAGGTGCACTGTTAATTTCTCAAGGACTTATTGGGAAAGGGCAGGGGATATCCCCAATCTTCCGAGAGTCACTGACACAACCTCTTGGTGACTAAAATGCTATTGTCATGCAGATGCCTTTCAGTGTGGCCCCTCAGCACTGTGGGGCTGCAGAGCCCCCACCTCAGGGGCCAGGCTGGAAGCCCAGGGCCCTGCCCAAGTCCCGTGCCCCAGACTCTGCTCAGAGCACCCCAGAAATGGCTCGGTCGCTCTCCCACCTGGAGTGTCCTCTCCACTCTCTTCCTCTGTCCACATCCTTCTCTGTCCTCTGAGGGCTCCACTCGAGCCCCAGCTCCCCATGGACCCCCGCCCACCTTTGTGGGACTTCTCTGTACCCGGGGATCTGCAATCGGTGGGAGCAGCAGGGCCACACCTCACCTCTTCAGTGGCCCTGCCACGGCATGTCTAGGTCACCCGGGCTCATGGCAACATAAGTGGGCCGGAAGTGGCACTTCCGAGTACCCCGCTGCTGTCCTGGTCCGGGGACCACGCCTCCAGGACCAGCCCTGCAGTGCGATGTGAGCCCACAGGCACCCACAGAACCAACGAGCTGAATGGGGTCACAGCCCACTCTACTCACTGCAGTGCGAAGGTCAATTAGAAGACAGCGGCCTCTGTTCTCACCGCCAAGTCTCAGACTGTCAGCCTCACCGCCAGCCCTCGCGGCCCAGGCCCACCCCTGCGTCTCCCTCACTCTGGAGCAGGTGTGCTGTCAGAAGGAACTGTCTGGAATGGCCGGTCTGAGAGGCCACGTTCCCGGGCCTCCTACCGCCCCTGCCTGGCAGGCTGCTGCCCTGCGGTATGGGAACTGGCCTGCCCGCCCTGCCTGTCACCGTGCACTTCCGTGCGCGCCCCCAGGCTGCTCTTAGCACACCTTAGGGTGGCCGGCCTTTCACCCTTGTCTCAGCTCCACTGTCACCTCTGTGACCAGCGGCCCACAGCTCTCGCTCCAGCCACGCGCAGGCTCGTCACGCGTCTCCCTTTCCTCTGACTCCGTGGGGCCGCGGCAACCCTCCCGATCTGCTGCTCATTAGCTGTCTGGCTCACTGAGTGACGCCCCTCCACACTCCACAGCCAGCTTGTTCCTCCTGGTGCCTCCCCACAGCTCTGACAGACGCTTTGGCCATAGTAAGTTCTCAGTAAAGACCCACTGAATGGATGGGAGCCCGGCCCAATAAGGAGACCAGCACTAGTGTGACATCCACAGCAGCTGTCCCATGAGGCAGACCTGGTCAAACAAGAGATGGACGGAGGCAGCCTTGACTCCTACAGATCATCCAACGTCCAGTCAGGGAAAATGGTTCCTGTGACACAGAGCTGCCAGAACTCAAGGTCATGGTCATCACGCGTGCTCTGCCTCCTCAGAACTCAAGGTCAAGCCTATCACATGGGTTTACCCTCTTTAGAACACACATCCTCTCCCCACCCTTCAGAACTCTAAGTCAGGGTCGTCACGTGTGCCTCCCCCTTCTCCCAGCCTGCAGAGAAGCACTAGCACGTAGTGAACCAACACGTTTGGCATTACACTTGGCCACGGCCAACCCCATATGGGAATGTCACTCTACAGCATGACAAAGATCCTTCCAAGTTTATACCTTTGTTTAACTTTTACAGGGTGGCTCAGATTTCCTGGACCAACCTCAAGGTTTTTACTTGCTCAAGGTCATAGCAGTATCCTAGAAACGTAAACCAAGGCAGGCTCACAGTCTTCTTATAGAAACTCTAGAGAGGTTCTTCAGTCTTTGCAGCAAGAAACCGTAGGATGGAGAGGTGTCCAAATGTTTGGAAGCTCCTGGAGACTCTGTTAACTGCGAATTTGTTCCGAGTGGAATGCACTAAGCTGGACCTTCTCTGAACAGCCCCCGGAGAGCTGCCCTTCGGAACCATGTTGACCTTCTGCTTCTTGGGTGAGGAAGCTGTGCCCTGGTGCAGCTGGACTCTAAGGGATACACTCCTTTTGTCAGAGGCTTGTTTCATCGTGTTGTGTGGTGTGGCGCCATGCTGTGGTTTTGAATGGTGACCCTCAGGGCTTGAGCACAGTGTGGGGGAGTCTAGGGAGATGCCTGCACTCTACAGCTGACCTGCGTCCCCACCGGCCAGCCACTCACAAGCAGGTGATCTTGGGTGAGTTGGGTAACTTCTCCAGGTTGAGGCCCATGAAACGCTCCCTGCTCAGCAAAGCCTGGTCTACGCCCGTTCCATCCTCCTGCCCTCTTGCCAGCCGCCGAGGTTTAACTTCCAGGGAGCCTGGTTAAGGCCTTACATTTGTATTTATATTTTATTTAAATACATTTTCTATTTCACCTTCATATTATATATTTAGGCTTTAAACTGTTCCAAGTGCTTTCAGATGCACAATCCCGTTAAGACAAAAGGCTCATAGTACTTCCATATTACAGTTGGAGGAAACCAAGGTCCAAAACGGATAAGAGAACTGCACAAGAACAGACCTGACCCATGAGACCAGAACCCAGACACCGAGCACACACTTCTACCCTGCCCCGCAAAGCTGCAGTGCCCATCTCTAGTGAGACCAGGGACGTCCCAGCCCAGACGCCAGGGCAGGTCCTGAGCTCGCAGAGGCCTCGCGAGCTGCAGGCCAGAGATGTCCTGGGTGCAGCTGTCCACGAGGCGTGCATAGGGCTGACACTGTCCAACCCCACACGGGGAAGGCAGTGTGAGCCTGCAGTTCCAGAGAGAACTAACCAAAGACGGGTCCCGTGGAAGGGGACTGGGACTGGCTCTTCTGGACTTAACCTTATGAGTTTACAAATGAGGGCTCCGAACTGTAGAGAAGCGGGTACTGGGCCAGAGCAGCCAAAACAATGTGGTGTTCCCGCCGCCACAAGACAAAGCGCTGACAGCCCAGCAGGACTAGGCGCCCACAGCAGCGCCCTCTGTGCTCATGTCCAGATGGAACGTCTCCTGCCCAACTGTCCCTTGGTTGACAGCTGAAAAGTCAGCTCTCCACTGGGCACTGGGATTGGGGAGTTGAGCTATTAACTGCTCACTGAGTCAGAGAATAAAAGCCTAAGCTGGGCTTCTAGAAGCCAGGAACCCACAACTTGGAAAGCACAGTCGGGAGGAAAAGCTGAGCTTGGGGTCAGACTGGACTCAGCTTGGACCCATTTCTGCCTCCTTTCTGTTGAGCTCAGACAAAGCAACTGACCTCAAACAGGACACCTGGCATGCAGACTGGCACCCAACCCGCACCCCACAGGTCCCTGCTGAGAGAGTGCGAGCCCCACTCGGTGAGCCCAGACGGCGCTTCTCCCGGGGCCCCAGACCCAGCACCTTCCCGGAAGCAGCTGCAGGCCGAGCGGTTCCATGCTTGGAGCCGCTGCAATGCAGTGCCTGGTCACCCTCAGCGGCCAAGGGGAAGAGCCCTGAGCAAGCCCCATGCGTCCCCAGCACCGTCAGAGACCACTGGTCCACAATGTCAATGGTAGAGAGTCAAGTCCACTGAAAATACAAATGAACTTGAGACCAACAGGAGCAGGTGAATTTTAAACCAACACACGCCATTCGTGAAATGTCACTCGTTCAAGCGACCACAGAGCCGGTCACGGTGGGGCACAGACGGCCACCTGGGTGCCTGCAGACACACACATCCTCTCTTTCTGGAAGAGCCCAAAGGAGAGGGGACAGAAAGATCTCTCAACCTCGAAGGTGCATCTGGATTAGGGGACGCTTGCCTGTGGCAGCAGGTGGCAGCGTGGACCAACCCAGGCCTGAGGCGGGAGGGAGCTAAGGGTCGCCCAAGGGGTCCCGCGGGACCTGGGGGCATGGGGGGCACCTCTTCTCAGGGACTGGTTTATCGGGTTAACTAGCTAGTCACATAGACACCTGGCAAGACCTCCAGGAGTGGAGCAGATGCCCAAGTGGGAGGGGCTGCAAGCTCACCTGACGGGCCTCCTGGGAAGGGGGGGCGCAGCTGGTGTGCCCCGAGTTCACGGACCTCAGCGCGTTTCCATGAGGGGCTGTTGGCTGCAGCCACCATCACCAGTGTCCCTCCAAGGGCACCCGGAGGAGCAGCCTGTGAGGTGCCGTCAACAGGACAGTGAGAGGCTGGTCACCCAGCCGCATGCCTGTGCTGTGACAACTACAGAGTGCGGACTCCAGGGCTGGCACGAGCCTGCCTCAGAACTGACAGCCACTGTCCCCCGGCTCCCAGGGCCGCCTGGGAGGACAATTTGCACCTGACCCAGCCTGGCCAGCTCTCACCAGCCTCCAGCCAGGGCTTGGGGGTGGGGAGGAGCTGAACCCAGGGAGCCAGGACGGGCCCTGGCAGAAGTGTGGCCCACTTGCTGTTCCCCACCCCCCACCCTGGGTGCCTAGGGTCACATGGTCAACAGGATAGGGGGAGAGGTAAGATCTGGTGACCAGGACACTTTTGTGAGTGACAACTACACTGGGACAACAGATGTCATCTGAGCCTGTCCCAGGCCCGAGGTCCCGCCCTGAAGTGCAAAGACCCGAGCCGCCCTTCAAATTCCAGTCCTCTGAAAACAGGATGCAGCATTCCTGTCAAGTGCTGCGGGCCCAGACTCCTCAGGAGGGTACTTCAGACAAACCACGGAGCCATTCGGGTGGGAAACCACCGCCTAATGCCAAGACTTCACAACACACACGACACCTCATAGATATAAATAACTGCTCACCCTCAACAAAGAGCATTTGTGCAGGCAGGCGAAATCTGCACTTCTGAGCCCGGCTGGCCCAACCACTCAGGCCCTACCCACTTGCCCCAAAACAACACCAAGACCTCTGGACTGACCTCTGTGGGGATTAAACAAACAGGCATGTGAATGTGCTGAAAAGCTGCACGCATTCTCTAGACTTTACCCACGGAGTTGAACTTGCTGCAGGAGCCAGATTGCTCAAGTACCCAGGATTGGCTGCTTAAAACCCCTCAGAACTCACTGTGCTTCTAGAAGACGGAGTGCAGACCCTCTGCAGGGAGGGCCCTTTCAAGGGGTGGAGGGCACGGCTGAGGACATGGTACCCGACAGTCAGTGCTCACCTGGGCCGGGTAAGGGTGACAGGTGAGTAGGCCCTGCCCTGACCTGGAGGGGCCTAGGATTTCCTGAGGTTAAAGTTCACGGCTCTCATTCACTATGGGGGTTGAGCAGGTGCGAGACCAGAATCCTGGAGACTCAGCCACGCTGATGGCTGCTTTCTCTGGAAAAGCTTTTCTCTGTGTAGTTGCACAAGGCTCTAAGTGCCCAGACACAGCACTTTCCGGCCCAAAGCCCTGCCTATGGGTACCTGTCGCAGGCCGGACCTCACACCTGCCCACTGGCCTCCAGCCTGTGTCCAGAATGGGCCCTACAAAAATGCCCACCTGAGACCCAAGAGGCCTGCACCTCGGTTAACCAAACCCAGCTCGGCAAGTGGCTGGGGCCTCTTGTGTCCTCATGTCACCATGACCCTGGTCACCAGAAAATCCCTGGAAAGTCCGAGAGAAATGAACACACCTCTGCTTAGTGTGGGAGGGGGAGGGTGTGTGGGACTTATAGGCTTCTCCTATCAAACATGCAACTGGCAGCACATACCTGCCTGCATAGAGGAAGAGCAACCTCAGGGGCAGGGACAGTGTCCTCAGGCCCCCGTCTGGCTACTTGTTCTAGAAAGGCTGGCTGGACCTGCTCCCCCCTCCCTGAACTTGGTGTGTGGGTGCGGGACCCAGTTCACTTTTTGTCTCCTGTCACCTTTTTGTTAGTTCCTAATGGGGTGGGAGGGCTGAAGTCCCACAGAAAAGGGGGACAGGTGTGTTTCAGGGCCCCCCAGCTAGCATCTCCCTTCCCACTGAAGCTCTGGAAAGGACCGGGTGCCCACACACACTCACTGACCACAAATGACACCTCCTCATGCCAACACTCGAGGACCCTCCTGAGTCCCCCCCTACATTCCTCTCACCTTCCGTCCCAGCCTTACTTTCCGAAAGGAAGAAAACAGGATCTTTGGCTGGCCTCAGGAATGAAGGAAATATCCTCCACTAGATTAAAATGCTAAGATGTCATTTATCACCTTATGTCAACGTCTCCCACAAGCACTGCCCTGCACACCCACCCCAAACCACCCAGAGTGGCCCATGCTGGGAACTGCTCCCTGCAGGTGGCCAGCCCCTCCCAACCTGGTGTCTCCTCTTAGGCTTCAAGCGCCCCCAAAGTGCAGGAAACAAGGAACATGTAGAACAGGGTAGAAGCCCCTCCTCCAGGTCCCTCCAGGTCTGATGAAACAACTGTTAGAGTCTAGCCCTCTTGAAACCGCTCCGAAAACCCACATTTCAGGCCACACTTCCATGGAGGATGGGGTAGGGGAGGGAATACAGAATGCAGTGCACTGGGTGCCCCTGCACCTGGGCCTGCACCTGGGCCTGCACCTGCCTCAGCACAGGCGTCACAGGGGGTGGGGCTGAGGATAGAGGGGACCTCAGAGGCCTGTGAGAGGAGGGGAGGGAGGGCAGTAGGTAGGGGAGGGATGGTAGGAGACGCAGGGAGCCGAGAAGCCAGGCCGGGGCTCCTTCCAGAAAGGCTGGCGGGAGACGCCAGGTTCCGCTGGGCGGCCAGTGGGAGGGTCCCTAACCTTCCCCCTCAGGACCTAAGGGTGCAAACCCAGAAAAGTGACGGCGGCGAGATGACAGCCCGTCCGGCCAGGGCCTGCGTCCCGGAGACTCCTGTCCGTGGGGGGGTCGCAGGGACGAGGCGACCCTGCCTGCAGAGATCCACGCGCTCACCTGCAGGGTCTCAGTTTGGGTCCGGCTCTGGTTCCCGGTGGGGGTCCCAGGACCACCGCCGCCGCTTTGCTGCGGTCTGGGAGGAACCCCTCCGGGAGGCAGCAGTTGAGAGCGATCCCGGGGGTGGGCGGGGGGGGGGGGGGGAGTGCCCCGGGGCTCCGGATTGGCCGGCGCCGCCTACCCTTCCCCCCTCCAGCCCCGCCCCTCCCCGCAAGACTGACAGGACGGCGCGGCCCGCGGGGTTTGCAGCATCAGCCAGTCCCGAGGTCGCCGGTCGGTGGGTCGCCCTGTCCCATGGGTTTCACTGTCCAGTGTCGCACAGTCCTGAGGTCGCCCGTTTGGGGGTCGCACTGCCCCAGGGTCGTCGGTCCAGGGGTTGCCCCGTCCAGGGGGTCGCACTGTTCGGGGGGTCGCACGGCCCCCGTGTCGCCCCAGCTGGGGATCTCTTGGTGGCGTCCCAGACTCCGAGGGTTCAGAGCGCGTCGCCAGGAGAAGCTCCCAGTGGACGCACTCCAGGCTCCAGGCACTGAGGCCAGCCGCGCACTGCGGGCCTGAGCTGAACCCCACTGGAGTTTCTCTCTCTGACCTCACCGCCTGGACCCCAGCTGGAAGCCTGTGCTGCCTCTACCAGCACCCCCAGCGCCCACTGGCCTTCAGGCGCTGGGTGCACAACGCCACTCTGGAGGGGCGGTCTGCCTGGGGGGGGGGTTGCGGGGGTGCGGGGGGGGGGGGGCTGATGTCCTGCAGGAAAGGAACCCACTCAGCAGGACGCATAGTGGGAGGACTGGGTGAGCCGGTGCATCTGTGCACTGATGGGTGCAGGGTTAAGTGGGACACAAGCTTCTGCAGCCTTGAGGGTCCCTGGAAGGGCTGGGAGGTGCTCTCAAGACAAAAGTGGGTCCAGGGCCTTGGGAGGGGCTGGGAGAGAGCAGTCCTGAAGCTTAGACCGAATTCACCCTCTCTGCGACCAGGGAAGAGCTCTAACTTGGTGACCTGGAGAGAAACCTTTAGCAGTGAGGGAAGAACGAATGTCCCAAACTGTGGTGCTGCCACGGCTGCCCAGGCCACAGACTGAGACACCGCAGAGGTTTCACTGCAAACCCGCCTGGCAGCCGGTGCAGGTGCCCCGACTCCTGCGCTGCGGCCTCCAGCATCACTGGCATCACGTTGTAGTGAGGCCGCCTCTATCGTTTTTCAAATTTCTGCTTCTTACCCCACTTGCCCCCACGTCCATCTAATCCCAGCTGTTTTTCTTTCTAGTGTGCGTTATCTCGTATAGGACATTTACTTTTTAGCCCTAATTAGAGTGTAAACCCCTCCAGGCAGATGATTTCATCTGTGTTGTTTACTGCTGAAACCGAACACTGAGAAGAGTTACTGGCACCTTGCTTATTGGTTCAGTGACTGAATTCATGGATCAGGGCCACATGCCAACAACCTGGGTAAACCCATTCCCAGCAGCGGTTAGTCACGTCTCCCTCTGGATCCTCTCTTGACTCTGTTCAAACCTCAATTATATCACAGATTCATTTGCAGCGTCGTTTTTTATGTTTCTACCCCCATTCAACCATGAAAGCCTCCTAGTTGGGCACAAATGATTTTTAAAGAACGGCAACCATCTACTAATCATTTGATATTATATGGAATTCAGCAAGGCAGGACCAAGCTTCCATTTGACAGAGGAGGACACTGAGGGTCAGAGAGGATCAAAACCCCGGTAGGGTGATGGCTAAACAAGCAGGACACAGACTTGCCCGTTGCAAAGCCCGGAGAGCCTCCACCAGGGCCTGCCGTCTGCACTCACTGTTTACTCAGGGACCCGTCTCACCAGTCGGCAGGCAGAAACGTGGAGAACATGGCAACTTAGCAGCAAGCTGTGATAAACAATGCCGTTACATTGGTTTAGCTTTTTACCCATCACCTCATGGGATCAGTTCAAAGTAAGTGAACAGGAAGGTTTATGGTGAAGCATGTAGGTTCTGGGGTCACACACCCACTGTGTCACTTTCGTGTTATGTGATCTTGGGCTACGTAACCTCTCTCTGCCTTAGTTTCTCCGTCTGTAAGATAGGGTTAATGATATTTCTTACAGGTGTGTCTGAGGATCAATTAAGTTAGTATTTGTAAAACATACGGTGCCTGGCATGGGAGGGGCGATGCAAGACTTAGCCTTTCTGCTGTTTTCCACGCAACAAAACAATAAACAACAGTACGAACTAAGCATGTAACACATGAAAGTACGGGACACCTTGTCTTCCAGAAAGGAGCTTCTGAGGGTCTTGACTTACTCTCTTTTCCTCTTCCTGTTTAGCGCCAGCGGTAACAGAGCAATGACCCACTCAAATGAAGATGGCCTAGGCCCTCTGTAAGCTTGCACAAGAAGGACAAAATGGACGGTAAAGGCCTGGGTGCTGGGGACAGGATACCACACACCAGAATGTTCCAGAAACCTCAGGAAGGGTTTGGGGTCCCGGGTGGCATGATGTTTGGACAGTGTGCATTGTCCTGTTTCATGTTCTTTAGCTTCTGTGTTTGTTTCTTTATAAGCTTGTGGGAAAGGATTGCCAAGTTCCCTATTTACCAGCTGCACAGTCTGGAATTCCCAGCTTGTCATCTAAATCTGCCATTACAGGTCACCCCGCTTTCCAGGACGCCACAGTCTAGCCACTTTCCTCATCCTGTCCTCAGCAGAGATGGCCCGAATGGAATCCATCTTCCTAGTGCTGGGCAGGCACCTGAAGTTGGCTGTGTTGGCTTCTCTGGGTCACGTTCTCTAAGGGTTCATTCTGAACTGTCACAGACGCCTGGGTGCAGCAGGCACATGTGAGCTATTCTGAGCAAGGTGGCCTGAAAGCCAACCATTGATGTTAGCATACGTGAGCAGTTACGACACACAGCAACACTGTTTTGCATAATTAAAGAAGGTAAATTAAAAGTCAGCATCACAATAACGAGCCACAGTTAATAGACGTGGTCTGCCTTACAAGACGCACAGCCCTGCCAATCCTCATTTTTCTAGAAGGTGCTCAGGCAGAAGTTGGCACTGCCCTGATCCACTGCTGCTTTAAAGTGCCACCAACCTGGAGAGGTAGTTCTTTGTCAGTTTCTGGTGTGACATTTGTATGACACCAGGCAATTTCTTATGTGACATCTACATGATAATACAGCAAATGGTTCTTAATCTTTTTAGATGGGAACTTAATGATTCTCTCTCCCTAGAAAAATATATACAATTTCCAGCCTGGGAAGGGGAGGGAGAGGACGGCAGGGAAATCATTTTTTAAAATTATGTATTTACAGACAAAAATGTCTGCATGGAAATTCATTAAAATACACCCAAAGTACTAAGATTTCAGGTTTTTTGTTTTCGTGTTCTTTTATGTAGTGAACAGCTATTTGATACTAATGAAGAAAGAGAAAGAAAAGATTGAGCTTGCTGCAGAATGGGGCTCTAGTTCTAAGAAACCAGGGACACGCTGATGCAGGGCTCCGTCTCAGGTGTTCTGGCTGCGTAGGCTCTGTCGCTGCCCCCTCGTGTCCTGTGAAAACCTCTGTACATCCCCCCCCCCCATGTAGGCTTTCTCTTTAGACCCTGGGTGGCCCCACAGCCCCGCCAAGTGATTTTTCCTCTAAAGGAACAGTTGTCAAAAACTGGGAACTTGTTTGTTGTTTGGTTTTTAAATGGAGCAGCAGGAACTCCCCTGTTGCTTGGGAATGAAAAATGGTGCAGCCACTCTGAAGGAGAGCTTGGCAGTTTGCTAGGAAACTAGATATTGCTCTTACCTTTCGATCCAGCAATCACGTTCCTTAGAATTTACCCAATGAAGGTGAAAACTTATGCAAAAACGTGCCCGTGGCTGTTTATAGCGCTTTAGTCATAATCGCCAAAACCTGGAAGCAGCCAATATGTCCTCCAGAGGGTGATGGATAAACACAGTGTCCATCCAGACAGTGGGATATTATTCAGCACTGAAAAGAAATGAGGCCATGAAAAGACACAGGGTAAACCTATGTGCGTATCACTGAGTGAGACAAGCCAGTCTGAAAAGGATGCACACGTGATTCCAACTACATGCTGTCTGGAAAAGGCAGAACTATGGGGACAGTGAGAGCGTCAGTGGTTGCCAGGGGCTGTGGGGGGAGGACGGGTGAACAGGGGGAGCACAGAGGGCGTTTAGGGCTGTGAAACTACTCTGGATGGTACTGCAATGGTGGTACACTGCCTGGGCAGAACCCCAGTGTTAGCCACGGACATCAGTTAGTAGCAAGGTATCGCTACTGGTCCAAGCGTAGCCGGTGTCCGGCACTGACGACGGGATCTTGGGAAGGGGAAGAGCACGTGTGAACACTACTTTCTGCTCAGTTTTTCTGAAGTTCTGAAATTGTTTTTAAAAGAGCAATTGTTTATAAAATGTCGTGCTGTGCTCTGGGTTGCCAAGGATATGTGTCCATATAAATAGTATCCAAAAGGGAGGAATTAGAAGAGAGTATTTGGAAGACTTAAAGGAAGTGTTCAGGAAGGTGACAGGGCACCTGAGGGCGGGGTGTCCCCAGGTCTTGCCCAGGGGCTGCTGTCTGGGCGGGGGGGGGGGGGGCAGGTTCCAGGCCAGACAGAGGAGGGGAGGCTCAGGTGGAGGGGGTGTGAACAGATACCAGGAGGGGCTGCGGCTGACCCCACAGGAGGGAGACACCGATGAAGGATGGGCCTGGGGCTGCCTGCAGACCCCACCTGCCCCCACCTCTCAGGCCTCCTGGAAGAAAGCTCCCCTTTCATTTTCAAAAGGCTGCGCCCAAGCACCCTGAAGGATTTCGGGACAAGGTTCCCTGCGTCCCCTACGGAGGACAGATTCCAGGAGAAGCATCCCCTTCCTGTGGAGTCCTGACACACAAACCGTAGGAGTCTGGTGAGAGGTCCAAACTGCTTCCTCGATGCTTCAGAACCTTTATTTTCTATTTTATTCTTATACAATCTCACAACTTAGCACAAAGATTTCACGTATTAAGTACTCTATGTATTAGGTTGGTGCAAAAGTAATTGCAGTTTAAAACATTAAAAGTAACTGCAAAAACCACAATTATTTTTACACCAACCTAATATTAGGATAATTTGAAAAAGCATGAATTAGTTATTTCCTCAAGAGCTGGCAAATGTCAAAATCATGATTTCTTCACCACTCCCTTGGTCAAACGACGTTTCCTTCTCACTTGTAGAATGTTCACGTGGCTGACAGAGGGCGAGTAGCATGACCACCCTGTGAATTGTCCTGCACGATTCACAGAACAAAGCAGGTGGGATGGGGCCGGGCGACCATCTCAAGACTGTATGGCTGGAGCTGCATTTCCTTTCAGAGATGGCCACTCACAGAGCTCTTGGGGGGAACCTCAGTGCTGCACGGGGGGGGGGGGGGGGGGGGCGGGGGGTCCCCCAGGGGGGCTGCAGCATCCTGGGAGCATGACAGCTGACTTCCTCCAGCACGAGCTATGGAGGGGGAACGAGGGAGGCAGCAAGGTGGCTGTCACATGCCTTTATGACCAGCCTGCACAGACACACACTGTGGGCCCCCCTTTAATCTATTTGCTGGAAGCAGGACGTGCATGTAGCCCACAGCCCAGTGGAAGGAGAACCAAACGATTTGTGGACACAGCTCCCACTCGGCAGCTGCACTGGGTTGTCTTTGTTTGGGAGGTCCAATGTGACAGCTACTGCCCACATGTCACTACTGACCACTTGAAATGGGACTAGTACAAACTGACATGTACTGTGAGTACAAAATACATGTCAGATTTTGAAGACCTTGTATGAAGGTGTAAAATATCTCCTAATAATGTTTTCAATCCTGTTACAAGTTGAAATGAGAGCATGCTTTATTTCTGCTGGAGGCACGCTCTGCACCGTGTCCTGCATTTCCCGCCCTGCGGGGACCTGCCCTGGGCCTGAGACATCCGTCCTTTTGCTTGAGGCCCTGGCTTCACTGAGTCACTCCAGCTAGCTCTCCACAGTGGCTCGGTCCTACATCTGAGCTTCTTCTTGTCAACGTAGTTTTGGAGGTGGCAATCTCCCAGAAGGTCATGCTCATGTGCGTGAAGTGGGGAGAAGCATTTGTTGGGGTGTGAACACAGAAGACTCAGGGTGCTCTGGAAAACCACAGGCGGTACAGAGGCAGCACCCAGGCCAGGATTCCACTGGTGAGGGAGGCAGACACCTCATGCTGGGGCAGGGTGGGCCCTAGTTCATATAACTGGTGTTTTCAGAGGACAGACTGTGAAGACGGTGGCAGAGACTGGGGTGACGGGTCTACAAGCCAAGGGACGCCAAGGTTGCTGGACCCACCGAAGCTCCAGGACAGACTCAGGAAAGACCCTCCCACAGAGCCTTCAGAGGGAGGCCCCCTACAACACCTCATCTTGGCCATGTGGTGGCTAGAACTGCGAGGAAATGGACTTGAAGACCCCAGGCTGTGGTCCTGTGTTATGGTGGCCACAGGACGCTAATATATACACCGTCTTGGAGGTCACTGGGTATGTGTGTGGGGGGGCCAGGCTGTGGCTGAGGATGGACCAGATCTGGACAGACTGGCAGCGTTTTTACATGGAACCAGCAGGCATCAGGGGAAAATGCTGGATTCAGTGACCATCCAGCTCAGACCTTCCGCATGGACAGTTGCTAACCAAGCAAACAAGAATGCACTTAGCACATTTTCTGGATTTCTGTGCTCAAAAGTGACACAAGGAAGGTGTGGTGAGGGAACAGCCTTAGTGGGGGGGCGGGGGGAGGTGGCTGCAGCTGCAGTTCTAGCATTGTCCTATGACACGGCTCATTCTTTAAAGGACTGTTCCGAGCTCTTGGCCTAAGTGTTGGAGGCATTGCTTCTTCCCTCGAAAGATACAGACTGCAGCTGTGTGCACACTGGCTTTGCTGTGATGCTGCGACAAAGGACCAGTGCCTGGGCGGCTACAACAACAGGAGTTTGTTCGCTCACAGTCCTGGAGGCCGGAAGTACATGCTGCCTCTGGAGGCTCCGGGGACCGTCCTTTCCGCCTCAGCCAGCTTCCAGGGGCCACACGCCTCGGCGGTCCTCGGCTTCCAGAAGCCCACTCCAAACTCTGCTTCTTTCGTCATGTGGTTGTCTTTTCGGGCTGTGTCTCTTGTCCTCTGTTAATAAGGATACAAGCCATCTTGGATTTGGGGCCACCCTACTCCTGTGTGACCTCATCTAAACTAGCCACATCTGCAACGAACTTATTTCTAAACAAGCCCATGTTCTGAGGTCCTGGGGGTTTTGGTGTCAACAGATGTTTGTTGGGGAGAAAGATTCAATCCAAAACACACACCTAAAGCACCCCCTTCTTTAATTCTTTGTTTCTCATGACCAGGGTGCTCTCACCAGGACAAGGCGCGAAGGTGAGGCAGCGCAGTGTGTGTGTGAGGCGTAGGGGGAAGAACTGCTTCCCAGGCTGGTTTGATTTTGCCTCTATTTTTAGGCCTGAAGTAGGAGTTGGCAACACTCGCGGCTGAAACCAGGTGCCCTGGCTTCTCTTTGGCCGAATCCACTTCTCGGCACTATTTTCCAGGAATGGACCTGGGAGATGAGCCGGGAGAGGTTTCCTCGCCAGCTGCTGCCCTGGGCCCTTGGCCGAGAGGAGCCGAGCTGGCGGGGCTGCGTCCACGGCCCTGACGAGGGGCACACCGCACACACCGCAGCCTTCCACCCGCCCTGCCAGCAGCATAGGGTGCCGCTTCCAGCTTAGAAAGCATGACCTTATCAACGCCATCAGATACTACTGGTGCTAGTGTTCAAGTGGAAAGACTTCAAAGTGAAACTTAAGCACCACATTCGGGACGTGAAGCCAAGCTTTCGGCATCAGGTGGGGGGCGGGGGCAGAAAGGATGGAGAGACTGTTTATTGTCTTCTCACTAAACAAAGAATGACATTACGTGGGGGCAACGTCTGAGGTTTCACCGAACTCAGAAAGCAAACCAGATGGAACCCACCTCTATCCTCCCACCTTTAGAAGATTTTAGAAGATTACAATGATGCATTCTGGGAAATCAAGAATTCTCAGGGAGCAAGCAGCTCCGTGGATGCTCAGTCACCGCAAGTCAGCCTGTAAGAGTGTTCTCCATTTAGAAGGAGTCTGTGAAACACACGGCACTTCTTTCTGCTGACCCGAACAGACACTAACCATACGAAAACAGTTTCTGTTATTAATCAGGCTGGTTTTCCTAAACTTACTTAGTCACACTGTGAGTCTTCCCAGAGAAGAAGAGGCCGTGGCTGACTGAGCCTAGCCTGGTGGCCCCAGGCTGCCATGTCACTGTTTCGGGAAGTGTCCTTTTATATTTTAACTTTCTTCCTCTTCTATATTAGCCTGTCAGTTATCACTTCTTGTGTAATCAATATCTCTCCTCTTATCCCTTCACTCCTTTTTCTAATCTGCAGTGAATGTTAGAATCGGGCCTTAAATACTCGGGAGCTGTCACTATGTGAACAGCCCAGCTATTCTTAGGTGAGTAAACGACTGACCTTGTACCTGAACGTTGAGGCGTCTTTTTTTAACCATTCACAGAGATATTTTCTGTTTAATTCCCTCTTAATTCTGGGTTGCGTTTTAGAGAGCTGTCTAATCAAACAGTGACTTTCAGAGAGGACAGATATATGTAGTAAAAACAGGATCTGGATGTTATTGCCAACAGAAAGGGAAAGAATGGCATTTTGGATGATTTCAAGTGCCTGCCACTCAAATCCCATGTCAGACTGAGGACTCGCTAGTCCAGCCCACAATTATTTACCGGGTACTCACCATCTGCCCTTGTGCCCCCCGCAAAGGGGCAAACCCACTCTCCCCCTGGAGTGTATGCACGCTAGCGGGGAAGGTCGGCAAGAAAAGGTCGACTGAGTGTGTCAGAGGTGATTACAGTGTGAGGAGAGAAACTCTAGGGTCTGCGATGGGAGGTGACGGGTGGAACCTCCTTGCAAGTGCTGGAGAACCGGATTTCCCCCGGGCCTGGGTGAGTTCACTGCCTCAACAGACAACATACCTCATGCAGACCTTGCTGCTAGAGAATGGCGGGCCTGGGGCCTTTGCTTCCTGCAGGAAATATGGAGGCAGGTCAGTAATGAAATGCATTTAAAGACTTTTTTCTCAATGAAACAAAACATATTTTTATACAGAGTATTATATATCCTAGTTAGTTTCTAATTATTCTGACTAAAAAGTCAAATAATCTATTATTTCATGTTTAATAATTGAGTTTGTATACTTTATATGGATGACTTTATGTGTTATGGTAGTTATTGGGAAATAAATAATATGTTAATATAAGCAAGGCTATGTAAGGAAGGGGTTTGCCTTTGTAAAATTCACACAGAGGTATGGGCTAGTCGGTACTTTGAAATGGACAATATTATAATTGAATTAATGTTGAAGTGGATTGGCCAAGAGTTTACAATAATCGTGTTAAATATGTCTAAGTAATAATTGTGTTAAATATAGAGGGTGCCAAAAAAATGTACAGACATTTTAAGAAAGGAAAAAGCTGTATTAAAATTGTAATAATATATACTGATAACATACATATAACAATATATACTGATAACAAAAGATGAATACGAGTCATGTGTATACATTTTTTTGGCACCCCCAGTGTATCTAAGCAGATACCAATATGAAATAAAAACAAGAAGCCATAAAAAGAACCAGGTGGAAACACTCCGTATGAAAACCATAGTAGCTATAAGGAGAACGTACTAGACAGGAAAGCAAGTAGAAGGCCTGCCGTACAGTTCAGCTCGACTCTGACACCATCCACCTGGAGACAGTCTCAGCCGCACAGGCTCAGGCGCAGCCCTGCCACACGGCTGCCGCCTGTTTCAGATGCCCGTCTCAGGCCCAGGTTGCTGCCACACTGCTGACCAGTAGGCTATAGATGGGAGGTTCCCATGACCCCCTGCTTGGGTTTCGCTCATAGGAAACCAGTTAAACTGGTTTAACCAGTTAGACTCAGGAAACTCTCTGGATCACTGGTTTATTATAAAGGATACAGCTCAGGAACAGCCAGGTGGAAGAGATGCAAGGGGCATGTGGAAAGGGCCCAGAGCTCTCATCTGAGCACACCACGCTTCCTGCATCTCCACGTGCTCACCAACCTGGAAGCTCTGCCAACCCCGCCCCTTTGGGCTTCTATGGAGCTTCAGTCCTTGGGCACTAGTGATTAAATCATTGCCCATTGGTGACTGAACCCAAGGTCCAGCCCCTTGCCCTCCCGAAGGTCAGGGGGTGGGACTGAAAGTTAAGCCCTCTGGTTGGTTCCCTCTGCAACCAGTCCCATCCTCAGGTGCTTTCCAAAAGTCAGCATCAACATCACAAAGACACCTTTGTCACTCTCACACTTAGGAAATTCCAAAGGTTTTAGGAGCTCTGTGTCAGAAACTGGAGGAAGACCAAATATCCATATTTCTTATTACAAACGATGACATCACAGGTGGATGGTACGTATAGGATGGATTAGTAAAGTGGAAAATCAGGTGGAGGGAGCCATCAGGAGTCCACAGGGAAGACTCAAGAAATAAAAACTGTACAAGGAAAGTGAAGAGATGCCAAGGGCAGAATTGGTGTCCATAGCGATTTATCAGTGCCTGTTATAGGAATCCCAGTGCCTGTTATAGGGATCCCAGAGGAGCCTTGGGAAAAGCAGGTGAACACTTTGGAAGCCACGGGGTGAACAACAGAGAGAAGGGATTGAGAGCTGGGCCCAGCGTGGGCAGAAGGAATGCTGGATGGCCAGGAGGAATGCGGGGGAAGGGAAGCTGACCGCAAAAATGCCACCACCCCATCACACTTTATGCCAAAATGCAGAAAGAGCTGATTACCTCCCTCCTAACTGGTTACTTCCACACAGACATGGAAACCACTGTCCCCAGGCATGCGTAGTGGATCAAGGTTTGACGGGCTATCTGACCTTCCTGGGGGGGGGGGGGCATAATGATCTGTCTGCCATCTTGCTCCAAGGCACATGCGCGAACATGGTTACCAGGCAACGTGACAGGTAAAGAAAGCCCACTACTTTCAAAAAGCCCACTTCTGGGCAAGCCCGCTTTGTCCCCAGCTTATAAAGGGTGCCACACAGAGCTTCCCCCTCTCCCCCTCCCAGCCAGTTCGAAGGACCTCCCCTTCCTCTGTGCTGCCTGTGTTCGAGCAGATGCCTAATGAAATCTGTCTGGAAAATTTTCTGGGGTTTCCTCTTGATTTCTGTTTTGGGAACCCATGAACTCCAACGCAGGTAACAGGATGAGCCGGGTGGCATCTGACGTGTTTCAGTAAAGTGTGAGCAGAGCACAAACCAGACAACGTCCCAAAGCTCCAGGGAGTGGAGCTCAGACAGGGAACGGTGCTCCTGGGGGGCTCAGCAGGGCAGACCAAGTCCGCAAGAACGTGCTGGGGGGTGGTGAGAACGTCAGGCTGAGGGCCCAGGAGCTGCGGGGTCCTGCAGGCTCATTGCGGCCCCTGCCCACTGGGCCCCACCTCCTGCTGCCCATCCAGAGCCACCCTGGCAGAACTGAGTAAGCAGCTGTCACATGCTCTGTGCCCACAGAAAACGTGTCCCCTGTCCTGGTGTGTCATCCGGCGTGAGGATGGCCAGGTGGATGTGTGCTAGGACAGACATCCAAGTGGGGGGCGGGTAGCACAGACCTCAGGTCACCGTAATTGGGATTTACCACAGGCTGGGCAGCTTAAACACAGAAATTTACTCTCTTGAAATTCTGGGGCTGGAAGTCAGAGATCCAGGTGTGGCAGGGCTGGTTCCTTCTGGGGCGGTGAAGGAGCATCTGCTTGACCAACAGGACATGCAGGAAGAGAGGCCGCATGATTCCCGTGTGTCCCTCCACTGGCAGGCAGCTCCTGGGGCCGCCTCCCGGCCCAGGCCTCTCGCTGGAGGAGGAGGCCACTGGCCAGGGGACGCCAGGAGGAGCCGTCCTGGGCCTGGATAAGCCACCGCAGAGGAGCCCCTCCTGGCCAAGCCCGGGCCACCTACAGAACCGAGGGTCAGCTGCAGGCTCTTTGTTATGTACACAGAAGCGAGGACAGAGCTGCTGAGTCATGGACACCCTGCGTGGCTCAGGAGTCACAGTATCGAAGCAGGTGCTCGTGCCACAGGGGTGCGTGGTCCCCATTCCCACTGTATAGACCATGTGCACCTGCCTGAGCTCAGAGCACCCGGAAACCAGCGCCACCTGCCCTTGCCATGCCTTCCCCACAAACTCCCGGTGACACCGAAACAGTCCTGAGTGTCTGAGACCCTAGCGGCCCTGCAGCCACGTCAGTCGGAGCCTTGTCAGAACGAGCTTGCACTCCCGCCCTGTGAACTTACTCTGATGGGCGTGGCACGTGCTGCGGGCCCCTCTCCCGCGGTGTCACGCAGGACCACCCTCACCTTTCGCTCCCACACTGCCCGCTTGCTGTGACAGGCGCCCTCCCCACTTTTCTGCCCCCACCTCCAGCACCGTATCTGGTGGTGGGGGTCGTGTCCAGACGCCCACTCTCCCCCTCACTGTGATTCTCTCCTTCGTGAACCCCATGGCTGCAGGGCCTCGCCCTTCTGCTCAGCTGGTGGGTCTGGCCACTGCAGACATGTCCTGTGTCCTGGGAGTGGGGAAGGCAGACGTGGGAGCCTGTTCCGAACCATGTGGGGGAGCCAGGTTAGCCTCCAAAAGGGCACTTTCACCAAGGGCAGAGGTCACCTCCATGACGGGTGTGTGGGTGACACCACTGTCCCTATCCCCCACTCAACCGACAGGTCTCATTTTTACCACCACAGACTATGATGAATGAAACATAAAACACCCAACACATACAGATACCTCCAGGGCAGTAGTTGGAACAAAAAAGTATTTTGTTCCTGTTGAATAGGGTCAACTATAAAGTGAAGTGCAGAAGCTGCGAGTCTGAGAGAGAGAGACTGAAAATAAATTACCTATTGCAATTGACTAAAAATCACTAACAAGGCCTAGGGTTACAGATTTTTTTTTTTTTTTAAATCAGCACTACATTATGAAATTAAGGGATTTTAACACAAGCCTGTATTATATTGAGTTGAGAAAAACTGAGTTGTAAATACGTACCTGGTTACACAAAAGGATTATATTTTAGTTTTGCAGGTTACCAAGGGAAACGCAGTTGGTTGAGTTCATGGCGCCCTCTAGTGGCAGCATGCAGAGCGACTGGATGTGTTTTTCCAACTCTTTTTTTGGGTTGATTGATGTCCTGTGCTAAGAGCCCTCTTCCCTCTCTCCACAATTCATACTTGAGTCATTTTCTGCTAGGCAATAAAATCCTCCTGATTGTCCACACTTCGCATCCTCTGGTGCAGAATATCTGAACCAAGAAAGAGGAAAATATGTCTTTGAAAATAAAGAGCTACACCAAGAGTCAATGCACTGAGCCTCCAAAGCCTTGAAATGCCCATGTCCCCTCAAGATGTCCTGTCTCTTAGGTCCCATCTCAGCACAACTGTTTCCTTTCTCACCCTGGGAAATGAATGACCATGTTGCTCTCTACACTCCTTCTACTTTTAATACTATCATTGCTGTGACATCAGTTCCCACTTTTAATCACGTCATGTATTAAATAGGCAACTGTAAGTCAGCCTAGGACTAAAGCCACATCTCCATATTGATTTTATGGGAATGTGTTTCAAAAGTCACTTCTAATTTTCTTAGGCCTGAACCCTGGTGCACTAATATACAGCCTTGTGGTTTTCCAAGTGAGGCTTGGCGTCTGCCTGTAGTTTCACTTCACTCCCCATCAGCCCAGAACCCTTTTTCCCACCATCAGCCCCACCCAAGAACATCCAGGTGTGTGGCATCTTGATCTATGTTATCTAAAGTTAAGAAAATTGTCTTCTCCAATTAGAGTGGCCCTTCAGATGCACCCGGGCTGCAGGCTCTGACTTGAGATGGCAGTATAAACATCCTGCTGCCCTGGGAACCGCCTGTCTGTCTGGGCTGTTCTCACCGGCAAGGCCAAGTGTTTGGAAATTTCACAAATGCCTTCTGTTGGAGTTCTTTGCTTTGTTTACCATGCGTATCACTGTGCAGGTACTTTTACATTCCAGCTGACAGAGACGGCTCTGCTTCTTGGTCCAGGTACTTTTTTCTCCTAATATTTAATTTTTGGGGGAAGGTTCAGTAAAGTTCTGACATCTGTGGGCAGTCAGTTTACCCAGCAGCACAGAGTGTCTTACTGCAGCCACCAGTTTCCACTTTAAAACTATGTTATCACCATCATCATCATCACCATTCCCATCACTATCAACACCATCACCACCATCACCACCACCATCACCATCACCATCACCATCAGCATAACCACCACCACCACCATCACCATCACCACCACCATCACCATCACCATCACCACCACCATCACCATCACCACCACCACCATCACCATCACCACCACCATCACCATCACCATCACCATCACCACCACCACCACCATCACCATCACCATCATCACCACCATCACCATCACCATCACCACCACCACCACCACCACCATCACCATCATCACCACCATCACCATCACCATCACCATCACCACCACCACCACCACCACCACCACCATCACCATCACCATCACCACCACCACCACCACCACCACCACCACCATCACCATCATCATCACCACCGCCATCACCATCGCCATCATCACCATCACCACCATCACTTACGGTTACCACCATCACCATCAGCATTGCATACTCATCATCACTGTCGCATTAACTATTCTGCCTAAGGCCAAAAGGCTATTGAATGGTGGGGCTGGGTTTAAACTTTAACAGTGACTTCAGAGCATACATTCTTCTTCACACCACTCTATTGTACTAAGTTTATCTGCCTCGGTTTCTTCATCTGTAAAATGGACATAGTAATAGCCCCTCTCTAATAATGGTTTTGTGCAGATAAAAATGCACACATATAATGTTAGTTTCAGGACTACAGTGATGTGTTTGGTAAACCCTCATGAAATTGTGTGATATTGGCAGAGGCCAAGTGTTTATTCAAATTTCAACTTTTGTTCGCTATATAAATTCATGTATTGATAGAATTCTTGTTAATCTGAATCAAAACAAATGTGTGCCTTAGAACAGAATGAGCATTGGCCCAGGAGATAGGAAGCCTGGCTTCTGAGCCTGCTCTGCCCCCAGCAGTGCCAGCATCACCTAGAGCTTGAGAAATGCTACTTTTTGGGCCCAGCCCAGCAGTCTGGGTGTTAATGAGCCAGATGCAGGGTGGGGGGAGGGTTCTCAAAGGCTCTGGCATCCAAAGCCCAGGTGCTGGGAGGGCGGGCAGGTGGCAGGGCCTCCATACACTGACGGGATGTCTCTTCATCCTGGATTTCTGCTTTGTGTTTCATTTGAAAGAAAGGACCCTCTTTGGCCTCCCAGGTGTAGTCTGCAGGGCTAGGTGAACCCAGGTACACCATCCAGCCTCTGCCCACATCTCTAGGGTAGGTGTTGTGACAGCCAGTGGAGCAGCAGGGGCTGGGGACACAGTCTCCAACTAGGCACATGTGTGGTATCTCTTGAGGGGTTGAGATGACTCGATTCTGCTGTGGAAACTGAGAAACAGACAATTGAGAGGAGAAAGGAGTGTAAGTGTGGGATGAAGCTGGGGGAGCCAGGTAGACGCAAACCGTTGGTGAAGCCTGTGGACTGCCAGGTCCACAAGCCTTAAATCCTCACCCAGGGTGCCGTTCATTCTGGCCCCACTGTGTTCCTCCCACGACATAAAGTCCCAGCCTCCTGAACCACTCCATGGGCCCTGCCGCCTCCAGCCTCAGAGGTCAGAGACCACGGGCGATGGTCCCACGCAAGCAGAGGGTTCATGAGATGTGAACGTTTATCACAGTGAGAACCTCCTCTGGAAGACATACTCATAGCTTCTGCTGAGTTTATGGCGAGAATGATTTGACTGTGGGAAGACCACCCCCTGGAATCCTTCATTGCAGTGACTTCCAGTGACGGAGGCCAGAAAGGGCCACCATCTTGGTTGGGATGACCCAGTGACTCTGACACAATGAACCTGACATGCAGGGAAGAGTGTGCCCACCGGCATGTGCCCGAGGAAGTGGTGCTGTCTCCTGCCCCAGCCCCTGGCTTCCCTCTCAGGAGCCCTGGGGCCCTTTACTGATCATTACAGGTGCTCACAGTTAAGTACGACCGGAAGTGATGACCTCTGCCTGGTGACGCTCAGTGTGCTCAGCATGTTTCAGATTCAAAGTCTTCACAGACCCAAAGTAACTAATCTCTGGGAAACGTCTGAGCTGGGGGTGCTCAGGAGAGGTGGCAGCGCCTCACCTGCACTGTAGGAGGCTGTGCTGCTCCTTCTGGGCTGAACTGGCCAGCTCCTGCCCTTCCAGCCCTGCTGGAGTCACCCAGCACCCTGGTGGGAACTGCCCAGTGTTGGGTCTCACGCTGTGCCGTAGGCAACCCCCTTCCTGGGACTGCAGATGCTGCCTTCATTCGTTCATTCATCCGCCAAGCAATTATCCAGCATCCAGGCTGTGCAGACACCTGTGCACTGAGAAACAAAGGTGGTCCAGGCACAACCGGTCCTGGAGTGAAATCCCAGCCTTGTCAGCAGTGAAGCCACTCCAGAGCTCGGAGCGCCCTGGGTGTTCGCCATAGTAGACCAGTAACATGGCTGCATGAGCTCCTAAGGTGCCAGTCCCTGAGTTTTGTGCCCCCCACACACATTATGCACTGTCAGTATGCAAAATATACCCATGGAGATATCAGCCCCAATCCTACACACAGAATGACTAGCTATAGACGCTGATGGCTAAAAGGGGCCTCAGCAACCAGCTCCCGCGTAGCTTTCTGCTTTGCATCTCACTCCTCTCCTCATCTAGAGCCGGCAGCCACCCTCTTTTCATGCCTGTGTTAAAAACTCATCAGTTGTTCTGGGGAAGCTCCCACATTCTGGATTTTTCTGTTTGTTCCCTTTTTGGTGTCACTAAACTTGTTCCTTTATCCCCCACTTCTGTAATTCCCATTTCTAGGACTTAACACTATAGACATTTTGACATGAGTACTTCCTGGGTGGTGCTGTGTTCTTCCTTTGCATCTGGCAGATGCACCCTTCTGAGCAATGCTGTGCTGACTGCTGGGTTCACTGGTGACAAGGCTTCCTGGTGACAGGGCTCACATGGTGACAGGGCTCACGTGGTGATAAGGCTCACTGGTGACAGGGCTCCCTGGTGACAAAGCTCAGTGGTGACAGGGCTCACGTGGTGACAGGGCTCATGTGGTAACAGGGCTCAGGTGGTGACAGGGCTCAGGTGGTGATAAGGCTCCATGGTGACAGGGCTCAGGTGGTGACAAAGTTTCCTGGTGACAGGGCTCCCTGGTGACAAGGCTCCCTGGTGACAAGGCTCCATGGTGACAAGGCTCCGTGGTGACAGCCAGAGCCCTCCATCTTCAGGTTCTACATCAACCTTTCATCCAACTGTTTCATCCACTTGTAAATCAGCTTTTTCAAAAAAATAGAATTTATGTCTTTCTATTCCTGACATTCCTTCAATATAATTTGCTGAAATTAATTTTCAAAAAACAAATACTCTCATCAAGTAGGGTTATTTGGTTACCGTGAAGTACACTTTGTGTAGGAAAGACAGGAAAATCACTTAATTCTTACTCCTTAATTGTCAATTTTCTGATAACGTTTTTACTTACATATTACATCTTTTGTTCATTTTCCATCTTTCCCTGCTGGAATATAAGCTCCACAGGTGTGGAAACCACAGTCTGCCTTGTTTGTTAGTGCTCCCACGTGCCTGGAGTGCCTAGTAGGCACTCAGGAAATATTTGCTGCATGAGGCAATGAATGCTCCTGGGGCAGCCAGATAGCACATGAACTTGAAGCTTATAATCATTCCTCAGTTCTTATGGTCTCCACACTCTCCATTATTTTTTTTTCAAACATAGAATTCTGTCCTGTAATACAGGACAACTATTCTAAAGGGACATTATGTCGGTAACTTTGTGGAGAGCCAGCTGCGGGAACAGGGCGGGGTTTCAGTGTGGAGCTGGGAATTCTGCATGACCTGAGCTGACGACGGAGCTGTGCTAGGCCTGGTCTCAGATGTGGGTCTGCCCGTGGGTGGGTTTCACTGCTGCCAGGAAAGACAGCTGAGAATGCTGAGCAGGGCTTGGATCGCTTGATTCTCTTCTTTCCTTATTCCAACATGGCCGCCAAGTGGCTATCAAATATTTTGGGGGTGAGGGGAGGAAAAGCATAAAATGTCCCCTCAATGGCAAATGCCTTCTAATTTACAATCCAAACATGATTTAAAGTTCACGCTTTGGAAAGGAGACGAGAGGTAACCTCCGCAGGCGGTGGCCTCCCAGAAGGCTTATTCATTACGTTCCATTTGCTGATTGAATAGCTCAGCTTACAGCAGTCCTCATAAACTATCCTAAACCCTTCAATTAATTAGACTGCTTGGATTAAATACAATAGTGAGGCAGAGGTCTTGGAAACTACCTAATCATATTGTGATTGCTTTGAAGATTAAGCAAAAATATCAGAGGAGGTTAATGTGATCTCCTTCCCACCCCAAATGTAAATATACAGTGTTTGGCGCCCACTGAGAACAGTTGGCAGCCCTTTAGGACTCTTTTGGGAGGTGGGTTCAGGAATCACTTCTCCTTGGCAGTCTAGACAGCCTGACTGAGGCTTCTGGGAGCTCAAGCACATCGCCTGTGAGAAACCTGTGGGCACAGAAGGCTACATGCATTCTGGACACTCATGTGATGGACGCTCACTGAGCAGTGCTGCTCACCATCTCTACACAGATGTGGCAGACGCTTTGCTCATCACACGCAAGAGAGCACGGCCTCTATTTTAATTTACTGAGGGCCTACCACGCGTAAGACGATGACTTGCTCCTGAAGGATAGGCATACCACAGCCTTTACCCTCAAGAATTTAAAGTCAACTAGAAGGTGAGGGACGTGTAAACAAAATGTGTTAGTTACAAGTGACACGATAGAAACAGAGCTGCCTAAAATTGATTCATACGATGGGAGTTTTTTCACCGACCCCCAAGTCAAGAGGTCCATGTTTCTCCCTAAATCACAAGGACGGCTTGCTTTGTGAAGTGAAGATGACCCTGGGGCCTCCTAGCCTAGTAGTCTCTAGGGAGCTTGGACCACACATGGTCCTGACCAGTGCACAGGTCTCCATGGCTGCGGTAACACACCACCGTGGGCCCAGGGCTCAAACACAGTAGATTTGGTGGCTTATTTAGGTTGGATGCAGCGCTACAAGCCTCACACACAGAAAGGACAAGAGAGCTCGGGGATGTAGTCATGCGTTGTGCTTTGAAATTGGGGAGGAGATGAGTGAAATTTCAAATATGTCCCCTGATGGGGACCAATGTGCTCATCACCCTAAGTAATGGAGGTGTAATCATCTTTTATATTTGGTTTTGGGGCACATTCTGCAATTCCCTTACCTTAGAAAAAGAATCTCCCAGAATGTATTAGTTGGGTCAATATTTGAAGCATCCGTTGTTCCATGACTCATACAGTTGTAGAAAGTATAAATCGTTCCAGGATTAAATTTCGCAGAAGAAAACAACAAGCGTGGACAGCCTATTTCAGCCGCTTCTACATGTGTGAGCCTGGGGAACTTCTCAGTGTCTTCACGTCGATATCCTCATCTGCAAAGTGAAGATAAACCTCGGGCCACCCGTTCACTGTGTTGTAATGAGGTCCAAGTGAGACGATGCGTGTAAGCTGGTGGGCAGGGTGCTCAATCAGTGGTAACCCCATGTCACCTTCATCACCGCTGCCATTCTCGGCCTCTTCACCACCCCATGGACTCAGTCTCCGGGCAAAGGAGGCAGCTTGCTGGGAACTGTGTATATTACGGGCTTTGGAATCTCTCTCTCAGGATGTTTAACATGCCTCAGTCCTGCCAGTAGTTTAGAGGAGGCCTTCACTGAATGGGGAACCACTGAGAGTGTGAATACCTTTGGGTCTCTGCTTAGATTTTATGAAAGATGTACAGCTTATGATGATTTTTCCCTCTGTGACAAGCATCGATTTCCTCATGACACTTTCCCTTCCAAACGGGGTGCCTGGGCCCTGGGACATGGTGTCACACGCAGCATTACAGGGCCGTGCACTGTTGTACCAGCTGCCTGAGCAGGCTGGGCCAGCCCCGTGGAGGCCCCCTCATGGCTCTTGTGATGTGTGGAGAGTTTCGGCCATGGTGCCTGGCACACAGTCGATTTCCCAAAATAAAAGGCGATTATTAATTCTGTCTATAGTGAAAGGTTCTCTAGGCAAAACCTGTTTTTTTCCCTGTTTTCGTTTTTTCCCTATGTATCCAGCAGGTGGCAGTAGGAGCCTACAAATAACGGCTAAAGGCGACGTCTTAGGGCTTCTTGTGTTGAGGGGCGGTGGGCACAGGTCCTCCCCGGGGCGTCACTGGAGTCCCACTTTCCAGGATGGCTTGTAGGGGATTTTCCTTTCACAGAAGGATAGCATTGCTCATTGAGTTTTCTGAGATAGTTATAAGGGAAAATCTTTAGCAATAGAAAATCTATAGCTTCTTCGGTTTTAAAAACAATTCGCATCTCTCTTGACAATCTTAGAGCTGCAGAGAGGGAAGTTGTAGGTTTGAAAACGCCTCAGCTGACGTCATTCCCTGCACCCACATTAAGCCCGGCTGGCTCACAGTTTAACTTTTAACAATGAAGCCATAAAATACTAGCAGGAAACTGGAAGACATATTTAGTAATGTTGGGGTACAGGTGGCATGGCCCAAATCCCAGAAGACATAAAGGAAGAACTGACAGCAATTACTACATAAAAATGAAAATGCCGTGGACAGGAAGAAGCACACCGACGAGTTAAACCGCACAGTAGGAAACGATGCTTCCCACACACGACGGGCTCATGGTTCCAGTGCACACTCGTATCAGGAAGGAACAAAACACTGGCACACACGCAAGAGATATGAAGACACGGAAACTCCGCGAGGCTCCAGGAGGCTGCAGAACGCGCCCCTGCCACGCAGAACCGCGCATGCTCGCTGACGGACACCCCGCCCCCGCTGCAGCCGCAGCGCGAATTCGCGATTCCGTGTGAAAGTCCACGGGGCCGGAGCTGCCGGGAGTTGGCTCCAGTCCCCTAAGAGGCGCCGATTCCCAAATAGCCAGGAATTTTGAAAGCCTGGTGTGGCCGTGGAAGGAAAACATGCACCATGAAAGTTGGGGAAAGCTATGAACAGGACTCTCCCCACCTCCCCTGGATGGATACTTGGAAACATCATCTTTTCCGCGGACCTGCTGCTTCTGGCAGAGCCACGTGGGCAACACGGGTCCACCCCACTGCGTCCGATGGTAGCTGTGTTTTCAGTAGTAGCGTCCTGTGCGCCTCATGGTCACAACACAGCCAGGCTCCAGGAGCTGGAGATCCAGCAGTGTGACAAATGAAACAGTGTGTCTCCATGGGGCTGGGCTGGGCTGGGTGTGGGTGACGGTGGGGAGGGAATTATAGAGACATCTAAAGAGGGGTTACCTTGGAACCAGGTCTGGAAAGAGGAGGGGAAGCTTCTCAGAGTGAGGAGGAAGGATGTGGTTCCCTGAGCAGAGGCCCAGGCAGACACCATCCAGAAGGGGACGGTGCATGAGGTGGCAGGCAGTCTGCAGCCACGCTGTGACCAGCAGGTGTGTCATGTTCGGACATTTGATGCATTTCACATACAGATGTCCTAAGCAAGGGCACGGTGGGCTCTTGGGCACGTGACATGTACGTCACCGTCAACCTGAGAACAGTCCTGGTGTTTTATCACCTCCGTCGGTGTCCCTGCTGTCAGTCAGTCTGTCTGGATTAGATGAATTCAAGGAAAATGTTGTCTGTCAAGAGCCTGGGTTTTCCTTTCAAACCTACTAACTTCAGGTACAAACTTTGCAAAGTCATTACCGTGTGAAGCCTCAGATTCTTAGCTGCAACATGCAAGTTCTCAGGGAAAAACACACTGCAGGATAAGCCTGAGTCGTGTTACCGAAAAACATCCGACTCTGTAGCAGCAATTCCACGTTTCCCGGTACCCATGGTAGGTACGTGTCTGTGGAAGCACCTTGCTTCCCAGTCTCTCACTGGGTCCTCAACAATCCTGGGCTGAGCCCACACGAAGACCAGCTAACAGGTCGCCGTCCCTGATCCAGGCTGATATTTTATAAAGTAAAACAGTTACAGAAACACACCCTAGACGTTATTTTATTTATCTATTTATTTTTTTTAAATGTCTAAATACTTAATTTTATTAATTTAAAAAGTTTTGTCATCATTTTGCATACAGATCTGTTTTAATTATGTGCTAGAATAATAATTTGAAATTAAGGGTGAGTCTTATCCTTTAAAAAAGCAAAATAATTTTTCCAAAATCCTCAACATCATGCCTTTTAAATTTGTAGAAAGATAATTGAGTGATTTTTGTCCTTGATAGCAAATACGTTATAAAAGACAAGCCATTCTGACCACTAGGACAGTTGGACACTCCGTAGTATTTATATTTTAAATTTGATATACACATTTTAAAGTGTTAAAAATACTTCACAGTGTTTGTTGGTCACTTATTTCATAAAATTGTAGCATTAGTATTTTCATATTTGTTTACATAATACTTTTTTTCTTTTTTTATTAGTTTCAGGTACACAAGACAAAGTAATACTTACACGTTTATCATTTATATCCCTCACACTGTGTGAACCCCCCTCCCCCATCGCCTATCCCTCTGCCATCGCACAGAGCCATTACATTTCCACTGTCTCTATTCCTAACGCTGTACTCTGCTTCTTGTAACCATATACATATACATATATATATATATGTGTATATATATATATAAAATTGTAGTTGGCATTCATTATTGTTCAGCTTCAGGTGTACAGTGCAGTGATCAGGCATCTACATCATCCCTGAGGTGGTCTCCCAAATGGGACAAGTGTCCATCGGATACCCTACAAAATCTTTACAACATTATTGATTACATTCCCCAAATTAATTTTCAAAACCCCATGGCCATCTTGTGGTTACCGACTGTTTTCTAATCCCCTCACCTTCCCTCTTATCCCCACCCCCCCACCCATCTATCAACCCTCAGTTTTTCCTCTGTGTCTCCAAAACTGTTACTGATTAGTTCATTCACTTATTCTTTTCTTTAGATTCCACATATAAGTGAGATCATATGGTATTTGTCTTTGTCTGACTTATTTCACTTTAACATAATGTTCTCTAGGTCCATCCATGTTGTTGCAAATGGTAAGATTTCTTTCTTCTTTATGGCTGCGTAATACTCCATTGTATAAATGTACCACAGTTTCTTAATCCAGTCATCTACCGATGGACATTTTGGTTGTTTCCATGTGTTGGCTATTGTGTATAGTGCTGCAATAAACATAGGAGTGCATAAAGATTTTTGAATTAGAGTTTTGGATTTCTCCGGATAGATACCTAGGAGTGGAATTGCTGGATCGTAAGGTAGTTCCATTTTCAGATTTTTGAGATACCTCCAAACTGTTTTCCACAGTGGCTGCACCAGTCTGCATTCCCACCAACAGTGCACCAGGGTACCCTTTTCTCCACATCCGCGCCAGCACTTGTTCTTTGTTGATTTATTGATGATAGCCTATTTGACTGGGGTGAGGTGGTATCTCACTGTGGTTTTTATTTGCATTTCTCTGATGGTTAGTGAGGTTGAGCATTTCTTCATATGTCTGTTTGCCATCTGTATGTCCTTTTTAGAAAGATGTCTCTTCATGTCCTCTGCCCGTTTTTTAATTGGGTTGTTTGTTTTTTTGGAGTTGAGTTGAGTGAGTTTTTTTTATAAATTTGTGATATCAACCCCTTATCAGATATATCATTGGCAAATATCTTTTCCCATTCAGTAGAATCCATTTTTGTTTTATTGATGGTTTCCTTTGCTGTGAAAAAACTTTTTAGTTTGATGTAAGCCGACATGTTTATTTTTTCTCTTACTTCCCTCGTGCGAGGGGCTATATCAGTAAAAATCTTACTCCAGGTAATGTCTGTGAAGTTTCTTCCTATATTTTCTTCTAAGAATTTTATGGTTTCAGATCTTACATTTAAATCTTTAAGCCATTTTGAATTTATTTTTGTATATGGTGTAAGGTGGTCCAGCTTCATTTTTTTGCATGTGTCTGTTCAGGTTTCCCAGCACCATTTATTGAATAGACTGTCTTTACCCCACCGTACATTCTTGCTTCCATTGTCATAGATTAAATGGCCATATAGGCATGGATTTATTTCTGGACTCTCTATTCTGTTCCACTGATCTATGTGTCTGTTTTTATGCCAGCACCATGCTGTTTTGATTACTGTAGCCTTGTAGTATAATTTGATGTCAGGTATTGTTATACCTCCCACTTTGTTCTTATTTCTCAAGATTGCTGAGGCTATCCGGGGTCTTTTATGGTCCCATATAAATTTTAGGATTATATGTTCTATTTCTGTGAAAAACGTTGTTAGTAGTTTGATAGGAATTGCATTGAATATGTATATTGCCTTAAGCAGTATGGACATTTTAACTATATTAATTCTTCCTATCAATGAACATGGTATGTGTTTCCATCTATTTGTATCTTCTTTCATTTCTTTCTTCAGTGTCTTATAATTTTCTGAGTACAGATCTTTTACTTCTTTGGTTAAATTTATTCCCAGGTATTTTATAGTCTTTGGAGCAATTGTAAATGGGATTGTTTTTTAATTTTGCCTTCTGATGTTTTATTATTGGTATATACAAATGCAACTGGTTTCTGAATATTAATTTTGTATCCTGCTACTTTACTAAATTCATCTATCAGCTGTAATAGTTTCTTGGTGGAGTCTTTAGGGTTCTCTCTATATAGTATCATGTCATCTGCATATAATGACAATTTTACTTCCTCCTTGCCAATTTGGATGCCTTTTATTACTTTTTCTTGTCTGATTGCTGTGGCTAGAACTTCCAGCACTATGTTGAATAGAAGTGGAGAAAGTGGGCAACCTTGCCTTGTTCCTGATCTTAAGGGGAATGGTTTTAGCTTTTCCCAATTGAGTATGATGTTAGCTGTGGGTTTATCATATATGGCCTTTATTATGTTGAGATATGATCCTTCTAGTCCCACTTTCTTAAGGGTTTTTATCATAAATGGCAGCTGGATTTTATCAAATGCTTTTTTCTGCATCTATCGATATGACCATATGATTTTTATTTTTGATTTTGTCAATGTGGTGTATCACATTAATTGATTTGCGGATGTTGAACCACCTTTGCATACCAGGGATGAATCCCACTTGATCATGGTGTATGATCTTTTTAATGTATTGCTGAATTCTGTTCGCTAGTATTTTGTTGAGGATTTTTGCATCTATATTCATTAGAGATATCGGCCTGTAGTTTTCTTTTTTTGAAGTGTCTTTGTCTGATTTTGGGATCAGGATGATAGTGGCCTCGTAAAAAGTGTTTGAGAGTCTTCCCTCCTTCTGCATTTTTTGGAAGAGCTTGAGGAGAATAGGTGATAATTCTTTTTTGAACGTTTTGTAAAATTCACCTGTAAAGCCATCTGGTCCAGGGCTTTTTTTTGTTGGGAGCTTGTTGATTACTGATTCAATTTCCATGGTGGTAATCAGTCTATTCAGGTTTTCTGTTTCTTCCTGAGTTAGCCTTGGAAGGTTGTACGCCTCTAGAAAATGGTCCATTTCTTCCAGATTGTCAAATTTGTTGGCATATAGTTGCTCATAGTAATTTCTTAAAATTTTTTTGTATTTCTGCGGTGTCTGTTGTCATTTCTCCTCTTTCATTTCTGATTTTATTAATTTGGGTCCTCTCTCTCTTTTTTTTTTTAATGAGTCTGGCTAAAGGTTTGTCAATTTTGTTTATCTTCTCTAAGAACCAACCCTTGGATTCATTGATCTTTTGTATTGTTTTTCTGGTCTCTATTTCATTTATTTCCGCTCTGATCTTTATGATCTCCTTCCTTGTACTCCCTTTGGGCTTATTTTGCTGTTCTTTTTCCAGATCCCTTAAGTGTGAAGGACTTCACTGTAAACTGTTGATTAGTGATGTTTCTTGTTTCTTTAGGTAGGCCTGCAATGCTATGAATTTCCCTCTTAGGACTGCTTTTGTGGCATCCCATAGATTTTGGGTCATCATGTTTTCATTTTCATTTGTCTTGAGATATCTTTTGATTTCTTCCTTGATCTTCTGGTTGACCCATTCATTATTTAGTAAAATGTTATTCAGCCTCCATGAATCGGTGTGTCTTCCAATTTTTTTTTCCTGTAGTTCATTTCTAATTTCATAGCACTGTGGTCAGAGAAGACAATTGGTATGATTTCAATTTTCTTACATTATCAAGACTTGTTTTGGCCTAACATAAGGTCTATCTTGGAAAATGTTCCATATGCGCTTGAGAAGAACGTGTATCCTGCAGCATTGGGACGAAATGCTCTGAAAATATCGATTAAATCCAAGTGGTTCAATGTGTCATTTAAGGCTATTGTTTCCATATTGATTTTCTGTCTGGAAAACCTGTCCCTTGTTGTCAGAGGTGTATTGAAGTCCCCTACTATGATAGTATTACTGTTGATCTCTGTCTTTATCTCAGTCAATATCTGTTTTATATATTTAGGTGCTCCTATGTTGGGTGCATAGATGTTTACTAGGGTTATGTCCTCTTGTCGGATCAGTTCCTTTATTATTATATAGTGCCCATCTTTGTCTTTTAATATATTCTTCATTTTAAAGTCTATTTTGTCAGATATAAGTATTGCTACTCGAGCCTTTTCTCATTGCCATTTGCATGAAATATCTTACTCCAACCCTTCACTTTCAGCCTGTGTGTGTCTTTTGATCTGAGGTGAGTCTCTTGTATACAGCATGCACAAGGGTCTTGCTTTCTTATCCACTCAGCCACCCATAGTTATTGCCATTTTAAAATTTGTAGTCAGATTGTTTTCATCTTTCTTCTATTTACAGAAGTCCTTTTAGTATTTCTTGCAATGCTGGCTTGGTGGTAATAAATTTCTTTAGCTTATTCTTTTCTGGGAAGGGCTTTATCTCTCCATCAACCTTAAATGATAGCCTTGCTGGACAAAGCAATCTAGGTTGTAGGCCTTTGTTTTCCATCACTTTGAGTATCTCCTGCCACTCCCTCCTGGCCTTCAATGTTTCTGTAGAAAAGTCATATGATAGTCTTATGGGAGTTCCCTTGTACGTAACCCTCTCTCTTTCTCTTGCTGCTTTTAGGATTCTCTCTTCGTCTTTAACCTTTGCCATTTTAACTATAATGTGTCTTGGTGTGGACCTGTTTGGGTTTATCCTGGTTGGAACTCTCTGCACTTCCTGGGCTTGTATGTTGGTTTCCTTCATCAGGTTAGGGAAGTTTTCGGACATTATTACTTCAAATATGTTCTCAATCCCTTGCTTCCTCTCTTCACCCTCTGGTATTCCTATGATGTGCATGTTGTTGTGCTTGATGTTATCCCCCAGGTCTCTTAAACCATCTTCATTGTTTTTTATTCTTTTTTCTTTCTGTTGTTCTGTTTGGGTTATCTCTGCTAACTTGTCTTAGTCGCTGATTCAGTCCTCTGCTTTATCTAACCTGCTGTTAATTCCTTCAAGTGAGTTCTTTATTTCGGTAATTGTGTTCTTTAGTTCTAACTGGTTGTTCGTTATGATTTCTGCATCCTTCTTGATGTCGTCTCTAAGCTCCTTAAACATTCTTATCATCAGTGTTCTGAACTCTGTCTCTGATAGGTTGGTTACCTCTGTTTCATTTGGTTCCATTTCTGGAGGTTTCTTCTGTTGTTTCATTTGGGACATGTTTCTTTGTTTCCCCATTCTGGCTGACTCTCTGTGTTTGCTTCAATGTATTAGGTAGATCCCCTAGAGTTCTTAGTTCTTGCTGGGTTAGTATGTAGTATGTGTCCTTTATATTTGACTTGCACTACTTCGTTCTTCTCCTCTGCGTGTGCTCCAAAGGTGACTCTTGTGTTGTGTATATTGTCCTGTTAAAGAAGATCTTTAATTGACTTTCGCTTGTGAGTAGGTGGGGTTAACTCCTAGGCTGACTAGTTGTGAGACTTGGCTCTGCCCACCGCAGGGTGTTCTGCTGCGTGAAGGTTGACCACTTAAATGTGGTTTGGCCTCTATGGGCTCTTGTGCCTGTAGAGAATTCCCTTTGGGTGTGTCACTTGTAGGTCAAACCCGGTAGTACTCTGGTTTGGTCTGGAGTTGGCCTCTGGGTATGTTGAATCTTGTGCCTCTTAAGCTGGGCCCTGGTAGGGCAATTTCAGAACAAAGCAAATCACCAAGCACCACAACAACAGCAACGAAGAAAAAATCAAATACTTTCAGATGTAAAAACAACCGACAACCCCCACTCAACATAGGCAAAGCTATCAAAGATATAAAGACAAAACAAAACAAAACAAAAAGAAGCACCAGTCTTGGCTTAAGCCCACCAAGTAATCTCCAGGTTGTCCTCTGCTGTACCAAAGAGTCCCCTGCGTATTGTGCAGGTAGAGCCGGTTACCTGATGCCCAGAGTGACGTTGGAACTGCAGATTTAGATGCGTGAGGCTGAGGGGTCTGGATGGTAGTTTCTACAAAGTCAGTACAGTTTCTGTTCTTGCCTGCACATATGTACACTGAGAGTAACACCACCAGCCCTGTGTCCAGTTCTCCTGAGTCTTAGGGTACTTCCTCCGTGTGTGTGTGTGTGTGTGTGTGTGTGTGTGTGGCGGGCAGGAGATTTCTGAACTGCTGAAAGCCCAGAGCTGTGTCTGCCGCTTACTGCTGATCCCTGGGAGTGTCTCTGCAGTTGTAATTGCCCTGCCCTAGGCAGGCCAGAAAGGGTGGGGGCTGGGGATGGAGGGGTCTTCTCTCTCCCAGCCCAGCCATGTCACACTCTTCCTGCAGGCCAGAAAAGGTGGTGGCTGGGGGTGGAGGAGGCTCTTCTCTCCTAGCCCAGCAAAAATCACACTCTTCCCAGCCTCTTCCCTGGGTCAGAGCTGCAGGCCAGTCTTCCCGAGCACCAAGGTTCCTCTGTAATCTGAGACCACTCCTCAGTTCACGGGCCAGTTTAAGTCTCTGGAAGGGTGGGGGTAGGGTTGGAAGGTGGGGTGGGGCCCAGGTATGGAGTTTGTGTCCTTTGTCCAGCCTAGGGCCTAACTGGAGGTCTCACTGAGGTTATTGCCTCAAATGCTGGATATGCTGCCCCCTCGGGGGGAGAGATCAGCTGTGGAACGCAGGGAAAGAGCCCACCTCCTGGCTTTTGTGTTTTCTGTTCCATCCTGGGATCCCCTGCGTCTCTGCAGCTGCGGATGCCGACAGAGTTTCCACATCTGCAGATACAGGCCGCGTTTCCACTCTGCTCCCTTCCCTCTTCCCCTGCTCACCCAATTTGCCCACCTTCAAGTAATCCTTGCACGAGTCTCTTAGCTGTTCTGTGTGATGAGCAGACAGTCCTTTGGTGGGTTATAGATGTCCCGTTTGTGATAAGATCCAGAGGAGAACTCAAAAAGTGCGCCCCTCTGCCGCCATTCCTATGATGTCCCCTAGATGTTATTTTAAACTTTACACACTCAACGGGCTTTTCCGACACTTGGGAAAACAAGACCATTGTCCCTTGTCGTGGTGCCTCATGCTCTTCCCAGGTGTCGCAGGAAAACATCCAACCCATCTGTCCTTTTAGGAATAAGCCCCGAGCTCCCATCCTGGCTTGTTGATCCCCTGCTTCCTTGTGGGTCAACTTTGGTTCCCTCCAGGGCAGTCTCCTGACTCAGACCAGACACTGCTGTGCATTCTGACCTCTCTCCACACGCCCGCCCACATCCCAGAGGTCCCTGTCTGCTGCACTCCAGTCACAGCCCTCACCTCTGCTTTGTGCCTTTCTGCTCATGAGCGGCAAGCAGGTCACAGAGGGGAGCTGCTCTCAGCTGTCCCCAGGGGAGGGTCTGGCCCCACGTGCCCTTGGTCTCCAGGCCCTGGGTGCCTCAGCAGGGTGATGACCTGCTTCTGCCAGCTCTTCCCAGGGAGCCCTGCCCCCATCATTCACAGGTCCCCCATCATTCACAGGTCCCCCGTCATTCACAGGTCCCCCGTCATTCACAGGTCCCCTGTCATTCACAGGTCCCCCCATCATTCACAGGTTCCCCATCATTCACAGGACCCCCCGACATTCACAGGTCCCCAGCAAAGTCCTCTGCTATGTCCCGCTTCCTGCTCACCTGATTGGCCCACATTCCCATCAGGGTTTCTGACCAATAAGGAAGGAAAACATAAAGGTCGCCCACAGGACTGTAATGATGTGAAATGACAGTTGGTAGAAAACCCCAGGAAAGGGGCCTCTTAAAGGCAGGCGATGGGAGGATTTAGGTGTGTGTGCAGCTAGGACACAGTCCCCCTTTCAGAGGCCGGCTCAACCCAAGACAACGTGATCTGTTCCCTGCCTCTCCCTCGCCCCCCTCGCATCCTTCACCGAGTTCAAGTTGTGTGACACTTCTGTGGGCTGGTGCAGCCCCTCTGCTCCTGAAAGAACTAAGGGAAGCTGCTACCTCATGAAGCACAGGTGGCAGAGGGGAGGCAGCAAGGGGTCACGAAGCAGAGCCACAGGAAGCTTCAGCCACCACGGGGCCGCCAAGCACAGGGCATGGTGAGAGCAGCAGCCTCTGCAGCTAAGGAGCACGTGGCAGTGGTTCTCATGGCCCGATAGCAAACAATCCACCTGCAACCCAAAGCCCGGCCCGCTGGAATGGATGCATTGCCCTCCGGAAACATAAACTGGTCGCGAGGGGCTCTCCTGCCCCACGAGATGCCAAGTAGTTTAGTCACTGCCTTGCTTTTGCTTCTGATGACTCAAACATTGTCCACAAAGGTGGCTGGCCATGTCCCGTCACCGCTGGAGCGGCCGTGTGGGAGCACAGTGACATTCCAGTACCTCATCAGCCCACAGGGGCTGCCTGAGTACTGACAGGCTGAGCTCGCAACTGAACGAAACCACAATTGTCACATGCGAAACGTCGGCTCACGGGGGACAGTGTGGCGTTGTGCCTCAATCTCAAACATGAGCCCTGTGGGAACCTCGGGAATGGGCCCGTTTTCAGCGATGCTGGTTGTAGGAGACACTTTATGCTGTGAAAATGTCTTTCAATCGTACGTGTTCACATCAAAGAGAAGTTCCATTTTTATAACCGGTAATTAGGAAAATTACTGGTGATGAAAACGCAAAACGCACCTTCTCTTATCTTTCAACTCTGCACTCTGTGTACCTATGAGGACGCGGCAGGCCTGCCGATGTGACGGGAAGGTCCTGAGGTCACACAGACAGACAGACCTCGGCCTGAGTGCCAACCCCACCAGCTGCCACCTCTGCACACCTGGGCAGGCCCTTTAATCTCTCTGAGTGTCAGTCTGTGTTCGCGAAGAGGGTGTTACCTCTTCTCTCAAGGCGGCTGTGAGGCTTCAGTGGGCTGTCGGTCAGGCATCTGGTGCTCACAGGTGGCCAGTGAGCTTCTCCTTTCCCCTCCCACAGCAAGTGCCAGCAGAGCCCTGGGCGTGGACGAGGGAGGACAGACAGACAGGCCCCCAGCAGCAGGCTGGTGCCATGGCCTCAGGGAATCCATTGTTCTGGGCTGTGGAGGTGGAGTCCTGCTCCAGGGCCCTCCCTTTGTCACTGTCACCCTGCACATGACTCGCTTCCTGTGCCTCAGTTTCCTTATCTGTGGAAGCAGGGCGGTCACGGCACCTGCGAGCCCTGCAGGGCTGGCCACCGTCATCACGCACAGAACACACATGTGCACCTGGAAGTCCTCTGACTCAAGTCCCCTCTCCTGCCTCCTACATTTGGTACTGCCCTTGTCCCCTCTTCTGCATCAGGGACGGCACTTGGCCAAAGTGCGTCATTTGGAGACTCTGAAGATGCCGAGTCTGTTATTCCCCAAGCCCTGAGGTGCTCTGTCATTGGAGTGAGCCCAGGTACTGTCGTGTCTGTCTAAGGGCCACCGCTGGTAAGATACACACCTCATATTTCATTTCGAAAAAGAGGTGTCAATTAAACTGGAAGACAGGTCTTCTCACCACTTAGAGGTTTTTTTATTTTATGCTTCCAGGAGTTCCTTCATTTAGGCACATGATGTCAAGTGTCACCCTTGTGAATTCACGAAAGGGAAACCACAGTGAGCATGCCCAGAGGTTACATCTTCTGTCCTCCGCGTTGCTGATGATGGGGGACGGCCGTCCTGGTTTGCTTGGGACTGAGGGGCTCCAGGAAGTGGGACTTTTGGTGCTAAATCCAAGTAGCCTGGCACACCGGATGGTGACTCCGGAGGAGTAGGTTCTACATGGTGTCATCCTCTGTGCCCCAGGGCTGTGGTGGCACATGCTTCTCCCCGAGTGCCCTCCTGTCCCCAGGGTTTTCTCCCAAGCCCTGATGCACATTTCCCAGGAGCTGATGTCGGCATTCTCTCGATCTGATGTTTTCAGACAGAAATCAGGACTTGTGTTTGTACTCAGATGGCCTCCCGAAGTTTCTCAACTGGAACCTGAGGGACGGCAGTGACAGGGTAACGGCCCCGTCCCGACTCACAGCTTCAGATGCACAGACTGAGCGCATAGGTGTCGGGTCTCTGGGTGCTGGGCCTGGGCATCGCCCCAGGGACTGGCAATCAGCACAGCTGGGTCTTCTTCCGGGTCTGCAGAAGTCCCTTCCTGTGGGCTGAGCCCTGACTCACTTGCGGGGTCGGTGTGTCACCAAGTTCACTCAAGAGGAGGCAGTCAGACCCAGGTTGTGACCGCCTCCCCATTGAGCATAAAAGCACCCCGAGTTCAGAGAAGTCACGACGCAGAAACATCGTGTGCCAGGTGGCAGGAGAAACGAGCGGTTTGCTGTCGTCTGTGAGGGTCGGCCGTTAGCGGTGGGCGCCGTGAGGCGTCCTGTGCTTCCTCAGGCACGTCCTGTCTTCCCCTCCCAGTCACTCCTCCTGGCCTGGCTGCTCCTCACGCCCATGTCATCTGTCCCCGTAGCCCACTCGCCTTGACAACTAGATGCCACCTCCCTGGGTGTCGGGGTGAAAGGGAGCTCCAGTGCCCTGAGCCTCGTCAGCTCTGCTCTGACAACTTACTCTCACTGTTGTTTTACCAGAAGTGGCTCTGATGTTTCTCTCTAGAGTGCCTTTTGCATTTGTCACATTCCCATTCTGAACACTGACAACTGGAGTGAAGGGCATATCCATTATTTGAATATTTGTGATGAATAGTTTTTATCTTCAATATATTTTCAAAAAAGTCTTTGAGTTCTGTCGCCTCAACTCTTCCCCAGTCTGGCGAGTTTCTGATTTTCCACTAATGTTATTAAAACATGAATGAGGACATTCTTTGTTTTGCAGGCAATGCTGAGCCCAAGAACACAGTTCCCCTGTGCCACACACACACACACACGCACACACACGCACACACACGCACACACACGCGCACGCTGCTCTAAATTATGGCTTTTGCTCTTTCCCCGTCTCAGGCTATACCCCCCGTCCCGTGTAGTGAGGACCGCAGCGGAAGTGGTAACCCATGCGAGGCTCTCTATGTCATTTTAACCCATTAGATCTAACACCTTAAATCCGTCAATTAAGATGTAAACTTGAGATGTTTGTGGGAAATATGTTAATTGCTCTGTCTAAATGCTCCTTCCAAAGGAGGTAACAGCAGGTGAGGAGGTCGCCTAACACAGCAGGTAATCTCCCACCCTGTTCTTGTCTCTGTTGATCGTTCACACATAAAAGATATTAAAAATCCCCCCCTTCCCCAGTGATGCTAGTTGGCTACCATTCCCTTTTCTCCAGAACGAAGCATTTCACGTCTCCGTACGGCTCCTGCACGGGAACTGAAAACCTAAGCTTGCCCCCCGGTGAAACGCCCCTGCTTGGAAGTGAGCAGGGGGCAGGCACTCTGTCACCCTTTGTCAGTCAGGAGCGTGAGCCCATCAGATGCGGCCACGATGCTGAATCTCCAGCTCCAGCCAGAGTCCTAGTGAGGGGACCCCAGACGCCACCTTTTTGTCTTAGTCCTTTGCTAAGTAAAAGAATATGCTGAACATTTCCAAGTGTGATCAGGGAGGCACACACAATTGAACGCACTACTGACCTAGCAAGTCATCTCATCTGCAGACCGGATGCGAACCAGAGACGAGGCGGACCCTGACCCTGAGTTCTTTTTCAAGTGTCAAGTTGCCTCGCGGTGCTCATGCCCTTTAGGCCCTGCTGGACACTTCAGTGTAACTGTCCTCAACAGCACCACGTGACAGGGACCCGTCCTCCACCTGCTGGGAACCCCAGCGCCCCCGCACTCCTGGGGGGGCAGGAAGGAAGACGGATGTGGATGGTGCCGCTCTTGGCTTGGCTGCTTCCCAGGCCAGAGCAGGCTGCCCATGAACGAATGCCCATGAATGCTGGATGCCACTGGGCGTTGTCCAGGATTCTGGGGGCGGGGGAGCAGGCTGCACTCAGAAGACATTTTGGGTACACTACCCAAAGAGATCTTAGAAGAAAGGGGCTGGAATCTCCAAGTTTCCTGTAACTTGTATGATTATTTTCTCATTCCAATAAAAATTTACTTTTGTACCTACATTTTTTACCATTGGATCTGCCAGGGACACTCAGGAGAAGAGGGTGTTTCCAGGGTCTGTGTCTAACTTCTAAGATACTCTTGGTGAGTCTTGTGGGCTCAGATCCACGCGGGGCCATGTAAGAGCCAGAGGCCCCTTCCTGCAGCAGCGGGCTCTGCCTCAGCTCTGGGCACGGGGGTCTCAGGGCCCATCTGCTCCCGTTACAGCAGGACCGCCCACTGGCTCGTGGGGCTCATCAGTGCTGGGCAGCTTTACATGCCATCCATGGCCACGGGTCATCAGCCAACCTGATCTGTTCCTATTGTCAGCCCTGGCAGTCAGCTGGGCACTGCCCCAATTTCAGGGGTTGGTTGGAGTGTAGTCATTTTTGGTTGTTACATTGTTTGCAGATCACCACAGTCATTTCATGGATATGGGTTATAAACGCTAAATGCTATAGACTGAATATTTGTGTCCTCCCAAAAACTCATATGTTGACATCCGAAACCCCAATGTGATGGCACTTGGAGGTGGGGCCTGTGGGGGGGATGAGGTCATGAGGGTGGAGTCCTCAAGAATGAGGTTGGTGCCTTTATAAAAGGGACCCCAGAGAGCCCCTGGCCCCTTCCTCCACGTGAGGACGCAGTGAGAAGATGGGTGTGTATGCACCAGGAAGAGGGTTCTCACCAGAGACTGAATCTGCCGGCCCCTCGACCTTGGACTTCCAGCCTCTAAAACTATGAGGAATAAATGGCTGTTGTTTGAAAGCCACAGTCTGTTGTGCTTTGTTATAGCAGGCGGAACGGGCTAGGACAGTAAACTTTTCGCAGTGGGTGGGGCAGTTGTGTCACCCCGAATGTCTTCATATGCCCCATGAAGCTCTGTGGACTGAAGGAAGTCTCCACTGCTCCACACATGGAAAACACTGACTGCCTCATGTTGTCACAGCCAGGAGCAGTGGTTTAAAACCAGGGAACTGCTTCCCCTAGGGCCACCGGGCCACCATTCAAGACAACACGTGGTCTCGTCCATCGTCGTCCCTGGAACACTGCCATCACTGGAAGTCCGAAGTGGACAGGGACACTGGCCGTCAGGGACTCTTACCAGCTCCTATTTAAAAAGTTCAGATGTAAGGATGCTAATCCTGCAACGTTCATTTTTCTGAGACGATATCTACTGTATTTAACAGATGATCTGCCAGCTGAGACTTATGCTTGTTTAAAAAGAAAAGCAAGAAAAAGACCCTCGTGGAGTATTGTGCAAAGTTTCCAATCCAATTTCCAGACTAAAGTTTGTGTGTTTGCAAGTCCACGGTACTCATCTGTGCTGTCCAACCAAAGGAGAAATTCCAGCACATGGCCCATTTTCTAGCCACAGAATAAAAGGGGTAATTCTTCTTTCAACATGGACATAGTTGATGTTTTTGTGACTACTTTTTTCGGAATTCCCAGCTCACATGAACATCTGGTTATCCTGGAGGTTGGGTTTCTTTTTGCATCTCTGTTTTCCAGAAGAATTGATGCTGCAGGTTGATAAGGAGTGAAGTGAGTTGACCTTGGGTCAGCCAAGGGTTGGCCTGGCGGACTCTGTTTTTTTTAAAATGCAATTTAAGTCATCCAGTATTTACTGACCATGAGGTTCTTGTATGCGACCCAGGAAAGGGCAGAACAACCAGGAAACTATGGCTCCTGCGCCCCAGGGACTCACATCTGAGGGTCAGAGGAGGACACGTGTGTGGGAACACACTCCTGGCAGATGCTCTCAGGAGACAGAAAATGGAGCACAGCTGTGGGTGTCAGCCGTGGGCCACGTGGGGGGTGGAGAAGACCGGGTCACAGGGAAGCATCGTGCTCCCTGCTCACAGCACCCGAACTTGCTCGAAAGGAGCTTGTGAAACTGTCTGCTCAGTGGGTTGTCACCAGTGCATTCACAGGGCTGGTCCTGGTCAGCTGAGATTTCCCGGGCAAAGCTGGTGTGTTGGCCGCACAAACCAGCTCTCAGGGAAGAAGCAGCAACAGAGCCACTGGGTACATGTGGAGCCTGGGTCAGGAGTGGGCGACGTGAGGCCCCACGTCCTGGATAACACAACCTTTGCTGTGACGAGGGACTTCTTCACGTTTCCAACTTTCAGCAACTTGTAGACTGGAATGTAATCGTTCCTTATGGTTTCTTGGAAACCCAAGCTGTGTGGGTTATTCTCCAGTTCCTTCTCTGCTAATCCTAACATGGAAACTTTAACAAGGTGATCACACAGCCAGTCTGAAGCTCTGAGGATGCAGCGTGGTCCAATCCTTTTCCCACTAAGGGATTTGACTAATTGCAGGCTTCAGGGAGGCCATGGGCCGATCTCGTGTACCTGCCAGGCGCAGGGAGGTGAGGAGCTGCCGGCAGTGACCGGGACAAGCAGCTCAGTGGTCGGTGAAGTCCTAAGTGACTGCGTGGGGCCAGGGAGGTCCTCCACTCTGGGAGCCTACGCTCCCGATTCCAGGTCTGTTTGCTTCTCCTCATTAACGTCCCTTTGCTTATTCAGAGAGTGCCCTTCAGCAGTTTCTGTGCAGAAACAGGAAAAGCATGACATGCTTCCACTTAGTTACTTGCCAGTTATTTGTCACTTGCAAATTTGGACAGTCCTTGCTTTAGGTCTGCGTGGAGGATAAAAACCTGCATTCAGTCCGTTCTGTTTTGAGGGTTACTTCCTGGATTGTTTGGTAACATTTAGGTTTCTAACTAATTATTTTAAGATTGCTTTCTTAAGTAAGTACTGCTAATCTTATTCATGGGGAAAATGAGCAATTAAAATTAAATTACAAATCATCTGATAAATGAGTGGAACGATGTTAATGACAGCATTTAGCTGACATTTGGATTATGTCTGCTCAGTCCTATTAGTATAACTTCTCTTTCTATATTTCCTTTGCTGACTGTCATAACTCCATTGAATATTATGACCTGGCTCACATTACTGGAAAACAAATACAGTGGTACCTCGGTTTTCTAATGTAATCTGTTCTGGAAGACCGTTCGAGTTCTGAAACATTCAAAAACCCAGGCATGGTTTCCCCATAGAAAGTAATGAAAAATGGGTTAATCCATTCCAGACTTTTAATATCAACCCGTAAAACTGAAAATTTAGCATCAATTTTACTATCTGGTGATACCATTGATCCATAAAATTTACGGCGTTCGTAAACCGAAATGTTCGTCAATGGAGACATTCAATAACTGAGGCACCACTGTAATAATGGTGACGGATAGCAGTAATACTTATTGAGTACTTGCCAAGTATCAAGCATCATTCTAACTATATTAACTCATACGTTCCTGCACTGACTCTATGATGTGTGTACTATTATTATCCCCATTTTACAGATGTAGAAACTGAGGTACAGAGAACGAATCTAGAAAGTGGCACAATTGGGGGGTGGGAGCCAGGCAGGGAGCCCTCAGTGTCGCACTCCAAGCTACTACGTTAAATATAAGAAATTTACAATTCAGACAGCCAGGCCCCCTGCACCTGGGATTGTGTGTCTTCTCGCTGTTGTTTCTAGGGTATAGCACAGTGCCTGGCACAGAGAAAGCTCCCAAGAGTCACTGAAAGAATGGCCATTTAACTGAAGGAGAAGGTTCACAGGGTACATATGATTGGGGTTCTCTGGAGTTCGGAATGACATGTCTAAAAATATAACCTGGAAAATTAATAGTAGGTGTGTTTTGATAGCTGAAGCAATAATTAAGCACCTCTGTTTTATGGGTGCTAAATAGGATTTGGCACTTGGAGGATTTGGTCTTATTGTCTCAGTCCTAAAGGAGAGTAGCTATATTCTTGTGTCTTTGTCTCTTACAGTCAATTTGCCTGTCTATTGATGCTGGGAAAGGTTCTGTGTCACTATGCACTATTCTTTGGGTTAATGTGAAAGCACTGACTTTCTGGGACTCGTCTCTCCATGTAGACCTTGGAATCAGTGTGTCCATATGGGTGTCGGTTCCGATTGCACTGAATCTGCAGATGAACTGGGAAGAGCCGACACCTTGATGACACTGAGTCACCCTATCCATGAACATGGGACATCTCTCCATTTATTTAGATATTATTTGATTTCTTTCATCAGAGTTTTGTTTTCCTCCCATAGATGTTGCGCATATTTTTTAACATTGTACCTAAGCATCTCTCTTTTTCTTTTGGATGTCAGTGTAAATGGCACTGCGTTTTTAGCTTCAAATGCCACTTGTTCATTCCTGGAAGCATTGACTTTCCACTAATTATTTCCCCCCTTTGCACTGACTGTCACATTTGCTAACAAGGCCATCACCATGGCAATACTTCATTAAAAGGTAGATTGCGAAAGGTGGGAGGGCAGGACTAGCATCCCCAGCGAGGACTGATGAGTGTTTGGAAGAAGTTTAATCTTCTTAAGGCACCAGAGCCACGTAACTGCATTACTTCACTTTTATTTCATGTGGGACATTTTATCTCTGTCATCATGTGACTAAACTCCTCCTGCCACACCTGCAGGAAAGGCCTGGACTTGACAGCGTCCTGGGTGTAGAACTGACCTCACTGCTGAAGGTTCCTGCCCATCCTGGGTGGAGTGCACCCCCCTCCACCACGCGTCATTTCTGGGAGGAAAACTTCAAGAATGATTCTTAACACCCGGAGGACTTACACCGTGTAGGATGACCAACACACAGAGTCACACTCTCAGGGTGTCTGCTCAGTTAGAGAACTAACTCTGCCAGCTTTTTATGTCCCAGGGTATTAGAATGTTCTGGATATGTGGTGGTGGTTTCCAAAAAGAGGAAACTTAGGCATTAGGAAATATTTTAGATAATTGAGTAAACGTGATTTGAGCTGAGCTTAGCTTCATTTAATTATGTGATGCTATAATTATGTGGCTCAAATATTCCCTTTCTGTCCTCAAAACTCTGCCCACAGTGACCCACGTCTGCCCCTAGACAGAAAAGTAAGTCGGGCATCTGCACTTCCTCACCTTTCCCGATTAATATTCCAGCATCAAACGTCCCTGGCCCTGGTTTTCTCCCTTGTCATGAGGGGGGGAGAGGAGGTGAGAAGGGAAGGTGACATGGTCTACAGTCCCCGTCAGCTGGGACACTGTATAATTCGATCTCCTCCTGCGACTGTGGGCCTGCATCAGCCCGAAGCATGCCTTCCTGTGAACTGGGGAGACGTGATCATTCCTGCAGCTGTTTACTCCCATCTGTCTGCCGATGGGAGGGTTGGGGTGGTTGGATTTCATGCTGCAGCAAGGCCAGACTACATCAGGAACACACCCAGGTTTGTCTCAACAGGGAAGCAGATTTCCCCCAGGTCTAGGCACCCGCAAATCTACTTGTGTTTCTGGGGATTTGCCTCTTCTGGATACTTCATATAAATGGAATCATACAATATGTGGTCCTTTGTGACTAATAATATGCTTTTGATCTCATTTGGAGCCAGTAAAGATCAAATGAGATAAAGTGTGTGTATGTAAAGTCAGGCTGTTATTAAATTTTGATCATTTTGCCTGGATTCTGCCTCCGTGCTGCCTTCTTCTGATAGACTGTCCTTTGATCTGTCCCCATAACAATAATTAGTGGAAAATAAGTCAACAACTGACAGTCTACTGAAGATTGCTTGATGGATTGGTCCCTCAAACACGCAATAAATTTCCTGTCATTCTGATGCAATTCTGGTTAAAGAACCAGGAGAAGAGAAACATGGCAGAACATCAGCCAAGCCAGGACTTCATGGTTCCAGAGGTCAGCTTGAACGTGGACGCTTACTCAGATGGGGTGACCACGGCGAGTGGTGTAGCCTCTGACACACGCTGAGTGTGTGGGTTCCAGGTCCCTAGGCTGGGTGTCTGCTACGTCCCTAGTGCTGGGGCAGGCCCAGGACCAGCAGCAGGTAACACAGGGCAACAGACACAGAAAGTCAGCAGCCCAGCTGCACAGAGCTGTCGACCCAGTCAAAGCACTTCCACAGCGTTTCTGACACTCTTTCCAGCCGCGTCAGAGATGGAATCTCCCCACTGCACAGAGGGCGGCGGAGGCAGGGAAATGACCTGGGAGACGAAATCCAGGCTCTCCTTCAACTGGGCCTTGATGTTACTGTTATTACATCAACCTTGTATGGGTGCTGTGTCTCCCAAAATTCAAATTTTGGAATCTTAACCCCCAGAAGCTCAGAATATGACCTTATCTGAAGAGGGGTTTTTTAAGAGGTAATCAAATTAAGTGAGGTCTTTAGGGAGGCCCTAATCCAACATGACAAGTGCCCTGATGAAAAGGGAAACGCATAGAGAGAAGGTGGCCGTCTACACGCCAAGGGCAGATCCTCAGAAGGAAGCAGCCCTGTCGACACCTGAATCTTGGACTTCCAGCCTCCAGAGCTGCGAGACAGCAGATTTCTGTCATTTAAATCCCACCCCCCCCATTCTGTGGTACTCTGTCACAGCAGCCTGAGCTAATACAGACCTGCTTCATTGTCCCCCATGTGTCTGTCACAGCCGATGGTCTCCTTCGGTTGAGGCTTCGTATGTGTGAAGTGCCCAATGTGAATGCCTGGCCCACCACCAGAGTCTGTTCCTACAGACGGGGCTGCCTGGCCCTGCAAGGGAGCAGGTTTCAGTGGGCGGCAGTCCCGGGCTGGAGTCCTGGCACAGACGTGACACCACGGCTAGCGCTTAAACCAATGACACTTGCTTCCACTCAGTGGGCCGGTGCTTATGAAGACTAGCCGGGCACTGTCACAGGAAGGTCACTGAGGACAAAACCAGAATCTACCAGCAAGTGGGTAGCCAGGCAGGTGCAGCCAGAGAGCACGGGTGTCAGTCTGTGAGATTCAAGTTCAAATCCCCAGGACCCTTCTGATCAGCTGAAACCCACAGCTCTCCATTTGTGCATGTCTTAGGTCTCTAAGCTACAGAGGGAATAAGGCTGGCACGGCACAGAGCCTGGGCTCAGTGACCACGTGTGCCCCCGGAGCCCCTGAGTGCCCAGGCTGCACCTTAAGCAGGTGTGTGGGCCCTGCTCTCAGCACCACGTGCATGTCTCCCTGGCAAACATTAGTAGCTCTGACTGCTGACTGCTCACCTATTCATGTGTCCAGTTCATCTAAATCCTGATTCCCAGCCCCCCTGTTAGCATCGCCCTGATTTATAGACAAGGTGAGTTTCAGAGGGCTTGATTAACATGCTATGCCCCACAGTAGTGAGGGGCCGACAGTGCCGACAGAGATTCTCAGCCTTCCAAGCCTGATTCCCTCCACATTCTGTCCGTGTGGCTGCAGGTGGCAGGGCAGGAAAGACAAAGCCCTTGTCAGTAAGAAGCCACCTTCCTGTGCCCCCGGGGCAGAGATCCCCATGGCTCCTCCCATGGAAGCATCTCGCCCCTTGGCCAGCCCCCATGCACCTGCCCGAGGGGCTGCATCACCCCACCTCCGTGCCGGCTCCTCAGACAGCCCCCCACCATCTGCTTCAGCTTTCTCCCCTGTCCTCCTGCGGGAGCTGTGCTCCAAATGCCAGACTGCACCTCGCTGAGACTCGTACCTCAGTGTTTTCCTGCTGAATTATTTAAAGATAGGCTTTCCTATCTCAGCCCAATCACCACACCCTGGATGACTTCTCCTAGCACAGATGTGTCTGTTACAAGCTTTGTACGTTCAGAGACGTAAGGACAGGGAGTCTGGAGAGGCCACTTGGGTTTGGGATATGACTGGTGAACACAGACAACGTGCAGGCAGCGAGGTCTTTACATCGAAGGACACTAGAGGGACTTGCAGAGGTCACCTCAGTGCATCCTGTGCTCCAGGCAGGGCGACAGTGCTCCACACAGGAGACAGAACCCCCAAAAGTGAACCTCAAGTCCTCAGTAGTAAGAAAATACCAGTTTAACAGCTGTTTCCAACGGGAATTTTCTTCTTTTAAAATATTTTATTATTGGTCCAAATGTCCCAAGACATTTTAAATGGGAGGAAAACATACTTTGCTGGACTCACATTCTCTGGGCACTCAGGATCTGTTCCTGTCCAGGGGGGTGGAGAGGGGCAGGTTGGTGGCTCAGGCCTGGGTTGGAAGGTCGTGTCCTTGTGACGCAGCTTGACGGCCCGAGGAGAAGGCAGCTGGGTGCACACCCATCTGTGGACACTCTCGTTCCCACAGCATTCGTTTGCCGTCACCGCCAGCTCCCAGCGGAGCATTACTACGCACTCTGGATAACCTCCTGGAATGTTCTGACGGCTGGCATGGCCGATCCACCCTGGGACATACCTGATTCTGTTCCAAACACTGCTCTGATCACTTTTTGCTCCAAGACACTGATTTTCCTTAACAGTGGTGATCCGGGGTATAGGGTGCCATGGAAACAGCCCTCTGGCTGGAAGGATTTCTCCTGGAGCACAACCTTCGTGAGGCCGCTTCCGCACTAGACAAGTCCATGTGAGGGACCAGAAGGCTGAAAACCGTCCCATGAGGACTGTTTCGCTGCAGGTGCGCCGCACGCCCTCTCAGCCCCGAGAGCAGAGGAGATGCCGACCTCGGCAGGTGAGCTAGGATTCCCTCCTGGGGACCAACGGAAGCTCCCCCACCTGGCTGCCATGCTGGGCTCTGCCAGGTCCAGATCAACGAACTCGCATAATCCTTCCGTCTTCTTAGAGGAGGCGCCCTGGCATCGGCCCCACAGGTCGAGTCTGCAAGGCCACTGAGAAGAAACCCAAGCCGCCGTCAGCCCACTGGCGGTGCCGCCTCAGGTCCCTGAGTGTCCCTGGCTCGCTGTGCTTCGCCCCCACTCATCTTTTGGTGGAATTCTCCCATCTGTTTTCATGTGATAACCGAGCTGGCTGCTGAAGTCCTCTGCGTACTCGCGTTGTCAGTACACGGCAGCTGTGTGGGGACTGGTGGGGACACGTCCCCATGGCCCCCGGGGACTCTCCTCAGTACGACCTGCCCTAAGAGCTGGTGGCTTTCCAGAGCTCAACCTGAGGACTGACGCAGAGCTGACCTGGTCAAAGCCACACACTCAACCTTCAGAGGCAGAACGGCTCCAGAATGTGTGAGATTCGCGCAGTCACCTGGCGGAGCAAGTTGGGGTACCTAAAGCAAGGAGGCACAGTTGCTGTGGGGGTGCCGTGGGGGGCGCTGCTCGGGGCACTGTGTGGGGTGCTGTGTGGGCGCTGTGCCAGCAGAACTGGCCTCTGAGGGGGACCTCCTTCCGTTCACACCTGTGAGCACTCAGGTGAGCTTGCTTTGCTTTGGGAACTCAGAGGATGGGGGCAGCGGGGCAGGGGCTGCGTCAGGATCGCGTGGGACTGGTCGGAGAATGAGTGGACATTAGCGGGGTTAGTGCGCTGGGTTCGGGGGAGATGGGCTGGGAACGGGAGGCCGACTTGGGTGGAGGTAAGAATAATAAAAGTGCTAGAAACTACGGGGAATATTGTAGAGAACTGTGCATAACTCAGATTTAGCAATAGATGGATTCTCCTGGAATTTAGGGGCTCTTGCCGCATTCTCCCCCAGCCCCCACCCCAGCAGGACCATAGGGAAAGCACCTGGTTGTGAGGGTGTTTCAAAAATAGTAACAACAGACTCAGAATCACCTGGAAAGAAGCACAAAATGGTCTCCCCGAGGTTGCCATATTTTAAGAATTAAGGTTCTAACGTAACTTGCAAAAATGATGAGATAAATCAGAAGAGTGCGCTTTCAGGAACATAACTCATCCCAACAGGAAAAGTGTCAGGAACTTCCACGGTGAGAGCATGGCCTAATGAACTGAAGGGTAAGAGACATAATTTGGGAAACCTCAGAAAAACCCAAACGGTTTACACCACCAGGCGAGTAAAATTCCCAACGTCCTCCCAACTAGAGAGATTTCTTTGGTTTAAACATGTTACGCACAAATTACCTACATGGCGTTTAGACGTCCAACCCTGATCAGCTCCAGCTCCGGTGCAGACAGATCTGGGGGGATGGGCCCTCACTCCTGTCCCTCACCCCTCCCTCCTGCTGGGCACACAGCTAGGAGTGCCCTCTGCCTGTGTGTGGTCTATGGTCCCCATCAGCCAGGCCTTCCGTCCATTCCAAGGAGTGCTGGGTCCTGGCAGGTGTCACAGGACGTCAGGACCCAGTGGAATCAGACATTCATCTGACAAATGTGTTTCTCCAAAGGAGTGATCAGAGCTGGGGAGGCCCCAGAACACTGACGGCTGGAGGTGCTGGAGACAGACGGCCGGTCGGCGACCGACATGTGGGTTCGGCAGGTATGTGCCTGGGTCGGGGCCCCCACAGGTGTGTGCCCTGGGTGCACACTGCAGTAATACCCAAAGCCGTTGTTTCCGTGGTGGGAATCTGCCCTTTCAGGTTTCCCAGGGAAGGCCTGTCATTAGCTGTCAGAACGTAGTCTCTCCCTGTTGTTTCTTAGGAGAAGACACACGCGCTTTCCCTTTCCCACTTGGAACAACCCCATGCCCGCTCTGGACTCAGATTCAAACAGCCCAGCTTCTCGGTCAGCAGCCACGCCACCCCCAGTGCCCTTGGCACCGCAGGTCCTGGCAGTGGAAGGGCCACAGATCCACGTGCGGCCCCAAGAGAGCGCCGGGCCGTCCTGGAAGGGCTGGGGCGCGGCACCAATGAACGGCTTTTTGCTCTGATTCTCTTTTTAGAACTTTTAAACAGTACTGACTTTCCCATTTTCTCATGTCTCTTGCAGGCTCTGAGCTGCTTCAGTTAAGCTCAATGGCAGGAAAGTGTGTCTCCTCAGTGGCCCTTAGCAATGTGCAGCCCCACTAATTACAGTGTCTGGTCCCACCCGAGTCCACTAGGAACAAGGCTTTGTGAGACGATCAGGCGATCCTCTGAGCGGAAATCTGTGCTTAGGCGAGTAAGCCTGTAAGCACCACGTGCCCTCTACCTGGGAGAGCGGTGCCCTCCACGCACACCTCTAATTAGCCGCGTGAAGAGATGCCAACACCCAACACCGCTTTTTCGCCTTCACAAGATCAAACTTAATTTCTTCAAGCTAAGCCAAAAAACCGGGTCCGTATTTAAAGCGTCCGCATGGCAAACAGCTGGAGCACGTGGTCACAGCCGCAGGGACTGTGTGTCGTCTGTCCCGGAGCTGAGTCCACCGTTCTGGACTGTTCTTCTGGGAAAAGGAGAGAAACCTGGATGGCACGGCTCATTCACACACAACTTACTCACTTGGGACTCAGGCGTTAATTTGAAGAATTAGACGTCCTACACAGATCACCCATTGAAATCTCAAGTTATACTCCTGTCCTGGGAAACTGTCACTAAGTAATCAGTCAGAGAAGACATCGACAGAGCCTCAGAGCACTTGCTGGGTGGCAGCTCAGGCTGGTGACTGTGGGCACACAGCGGTGGGAGCAGCATGAGAAGGATGCAGAAGCGGGGGGTCCTCAGAGGGGTTTGAGTGGCTGGGATCCCCGGGCAGAAAAAGCGGGGCAGGGCAGTGGGCAGTGAACGAGATGATGCAGGAGGTAAGGGAGTCCTTGATGTCCTTGGGAGTTCCATCCGAGAGCACAGGCTGCATCCCGTGAGAAAGGGGGGGACCTCTGAGGGTTTCTAAGGACGGAAATCACACCATCAGACTTGAACTTTGGAATATCCTCTGTGGCAGGAGATGGATTGGAAGGACAGGAGAATGGAGGTCTGGCTGAGTTGGTGACGACACAAACCAATTCGGCAATAAAAACAGGACCTGGGGCTCCCTGATATGAGGCAGAATCCAGGGCGTGCCCCACTTCAGCCAAGCAGGGATTCCAAGGCCATGGGTCAAGACCACCCGTCTGGAAGGGAGGCTGTGGAGGAGGGTGGAAAGGGTGCTGTGTGGACGGCTGGGTTTGACGTGCCACTTGGCTACACGTTGGAACTTGGAAGGATGGATGGGGCTGGGACGGGATTTGGGAATGGGTGGCAATGGTGTGACAGGCACTCCCAGGACTTTGGAGGGAGAAGAGGCAGGCCCAGTGCCAGGGCTGAGAGCCAGGGCACTCAAGGACATGGGCAGGAGGAGCTCCTGGAGAAACCAGGCCCCTGGGGCCTCCACTCGGCTCTCCTTCCAGTCCTCACACGAGGGCGTTCTTATGTGACAGCTGAGGAGCAGGAGGCCTGAGGGACAGACAGCTGATGTGTGCAGGTAGCATGCGTTCCAACATGGCAGAGCCTGTGAGGACGCTTCCCTTGGTCTCCAGCGGGCAGGCAGGGCCCGGAGGGCAGAGTCCCCACACCGCTGCCCTCATTCTCTCTGCCCCGAGAGTGGGGGCAGCAGGGCAGAGCCCAGGAGGCTGGACACAAAGGAGGAGGCTTGGAAGCTCGGGGGCTGACTGGTTGGCCAGTGCCCACTTTCAACCACGTGGGCCAGCTGGTCACTGGCCGTGGGAGTACGGGCCTTGCTGCCACAGCTTCCGTCTGCTCTGACCCTAAAAAGCAGAGACTGCTGAGCACCTTCTGGATTCTGGGCCTGCGGTAGGGATTGACACCTGTCCTGGCACCGAGTCCCATAGGCCACCCAGGCAGGGGGCAGCATGACCCCATTTTACGGAATTGGGAAGTCCAGGCCCAAACGTTCAGCAAGTGGCAAAGCTGAGACTTAAATCCGTGCCTTTGAACTATTTTCATCCTTTTCCTTCTTCAGTCAGAAACACTAAATCCCCGACAGACATAAAAACACAGTGATGTGATGGAAACAGCCTTACAAAAGCGATATTACTAACTCTTTCGTTTAAAACTGTGATTTATTTATATAAACTCTTCAACCTGATTTCCACAGGGATCGTTTTCGTGATGCTTCTCAATGGCAGCAGCCTTGCATTCACCTCGCCACGCGCGCGTAACGTGAGCTGGGGACCCAGGTTTGCTTCCTAAGGAGACAGGGTGTCTTATCACGTGGGGTTTCAGCTCAAGGGCTCGTCCTGCCGGAGACGCCGAGGGCTCCTGTCACTTGGGAGTTGGAACAGGTGCGGTCCCGGTGGCAACGTAAATGACGGCGACCTTACTCGGTCAAAGAACCAAAGGTCAGCCGTTGCTTCCTTAGGAACCATCCCAGAGGAAGCAGGACCACGGCCCAGAGATGGACTTACAGTGTCCCGAGGCCAGTGTCTAGGTTCTTAACACAACGTTAGGCCCTGCCGCACCACTGTGCGGGGACAGTGTGCCGCCGCCTCTTCCCGGCCAGCGGTGTCCGTGCTGCCGCAGGTTCTCCCCGTCCCCGTCCCCGACTGAGGACGTGATGAACCCGAGCTCCGAACAGCTCAGCCTCCCCGGTGCCCTGGTCCAGGCGCCAACCAGACGCGCAGGAACAGCGAATGAGCCAGGTTGCGGCACTTACAGGAACTGGGTTGTGGAAGTCCCGGCACGTGTGCGCCGTGCGGCTGGGATCAGGATGGGGTGACGGGAGGCGCTGGGGGCGACGTCACTGTGAGGGGGAGGCAGGCGGCGGCGGGGCAGCCTGGGCTCCGCGGGCAGCGGGCTGCGCTCTCCCGGCGGCAGGGGGCGCTGCCGAGCAGCCCACAGCCGTCAGAAGGGGACCTGGCTTGTGCGATGCGATGTCGTGGGGCCTCTTCCTCCCCTGGGGTTCAGAGGCTGCCGTGGGGGAGACAGCGAGCGATGGACAGCAAGCAATTCAACAGGCTGAATATTTGCGCTGGTGTCACTTGAGCAGGTGGAAGGATTCAACTAGATTGAGTGAAGGCCTGGACCAACCCTGCTTCTGACCCATTATCCAGGGTGGGAGTCCTTGCGAAAATATGAACCATTACAGGAAACGAGAGTCACATGTTCTTTGTACTCTGAGAGGGGTATCAATGGCCTGTGCCTGCACTGCACACACACCCTGCAGAATCTCTCAACAGAGGCCATGCCAGCCAGCAAGGAGGCCTCTGTCCCTGCAGGGCTGGAGGGAGCAGGGAGGGTGGTGAGGAGGGGCTCAGAGGTATCTGCTGTGGGTCCCACAGTCCTGCAGCCCCCCTGCCCTGCTCGGTGCAGGAACCACAGAGATCAGCAGCTCGCTGACATACAGGGACGTGTAAGCCACCAGCTCTGGGGACAGGCGTGGGGTCAGCACTGTTTAGGAACTTCTGTCACACAGGTTCTTGTCTGGGTCATTGCCTCTCATTACAACCACTTCTGTAACCGACTCAACTGATTTCATCGTATGACCTTGTTCCAGACGTGGGATCCTCCAAAGTGTAAGGAAGAACGTACAACACAGCGAATACAATAAAACACACTGAGTTGTGTACTTTAAAATGGTGAATTTTATGTGACACAAATTCTACCCAATTTAATAATTTAAAAAAGGTAGAATAGTCTTGCACCCTCATGTACCCATTGCCCAGCAACTTTCACCTCATGGTGCTCTTCCTCACACCTCTCTTCCCACTCCTTCCTGCCCCTCCAGTCCCACCCACCTGGGTTATGTTCAAGTCAGTCCCAGAATTCATAGCTTTTCATCCATAAAATTTTCAGTGTGATCTCTAAAAAGATAAGACCTCTTTAAAAAAATAGTATAACTTTCACACCTACAACCCATGAATTTTCCAGTTAAATTCCTCTGATTGGCTCAATTTTTTTTAAAAAATTAACATTTGCTTCATTTGAGTCGTGAGCCAGAGACAGTCCACATGGTGCCCCTGGTGGGCCCTGTCCCCTGAGTACATCAATCCATAGAAGCCTGAACATTACATGTGGAGATTATTATTTTAAATTGTTGGTGCCTCTTACTTTAAATATTAAGTGTTCAATTTAAAACTGTTTCCCATAGTTCTGGTCAAGATAGTGGGCAGGTGAACACTGTACTTACCTCCTCTCAGGACCACATCAATTACAACTAAACTACAGGACAACCATCGAGAACCCCTAAAATCCTCTGAACCAAAGCCCTATAACTAAGGACATACAGAAGCCACACTGAGACTGGTAGGCAGGGCAGAGATGCAGAACGGGCTGGTTCCACACCACGTGTGACTATTAAAAGTCAGGAGGGGTATCTTGGCTGTGGAGGCTCCCCCTGAAGGAGCAAAGGGTCCCAGGGCCACACCAGGTTCCCCAGCCCAGGGTTCCAGTGCCAGGGAGAGAAGTCCCCATAATTTCTGGCTGGGAAAACCAGCAGAGACTGTGGCTGGCGACATAGCGGGCATCTGGAGTCCCAGGTGCTCCTCTTAAAGGGACCATACCAGACTTACTCACCAACAGAATCACTTGCTCTGAGCTCCAGCACTGGGGCAGCAGCTAGAGTGGCGACAGGGATGAACAGGGGGAACTGAGTTGTCCTGCATCAGGATGGGGGCTGGCAGGACAGCTTTCTACCAGACAAAGGAGCTGACAGATGCCATTGTTTCTTTGTTGAGCCCTCTCCCTTCCCGGCGTCCAGACACAGGTGGATGCCATATCTGAGTCTTCATTAACCTGGCTGACATATTCATTTATCCACCCTAGTGATTCTGAGACCCCACCTCACCCAACTTTTGGGCACACCCAAGCCTCTTCCAGTGGCTTTTTTGGTATGAGCCACCTGCTTTGGCTCATGCTGTGGACTTTCCTAAAATCTCTCAAAGGCTTGTGGAACCCAGACAAGCAGCATCTGGCTTGAGCTAGTCCTGTACCTCTGGCTGAGTAGCTCTAAGCCCAGCAGGAGGCAGCTGGCCTTGGTATCTCAAGGCACTTCCAAGCATGACCCAGGTGGCAGCCATCTGTGGATTGCTTTGTGGCTCCTGCTTGGTGGCGCCAGGTGGAGCACGTGCTGTGGCTGAACCTGACCTGCAGCAGTTCCCTTCCCAGGTGGCCCTGGGGCTGGTGTGCCCAGTGGCCAGCTTTGAAATGAGCTGCAGGATCACCCAGCCACCTCCAAGGATGACACACCCAAAGGGCAGACTGGGTAGGCACCAGAGCCCTGCTAAAGTGAGTCCTGCTCTGTAGGGTCAGACCCTGCACTACAGCTCCTCCACTGTCGTCACAGCCAGTCCTCGCAACCAATCAGCCTGAGGGTCAGTCCCTCCCACTGATGTACAAACAGCAACCAAGGCTCAAGTACAAGAGGAGGGCACACACAACCCACACAAGGGACACACCTGGAGCATGTGGCTCAGGTGACCAGGGAGATTGCACCACTGAGCCCCACAGCACACCCACTACATAAGTTCACTCTAGTAAGACCGGGAGACATAGCAGCTCTACCTGATACATAGAAACAAACACAGGGAGGCAGCCAAAATGAGGAGACAAAGAAACAGGTCCCAAACCGAAGAACAGAACAAAATTCCATAAAGAGAACTAAACAAAATGGAGGCAAGCAATCTACCAGACGCAGAGTTCAAAACACTGGTTATAAGGATGCTCAATGATCTCAGGGAGAACTTCAACAAAGAGATAGGAAGAATAAAAATCGAGATAGAAAACGTAAAAAAGAATCTGTCAGAAATAAAGGATACAATAACTGAAATGAAGAATACATTTAGAGGGAATCAATAGTAGGTTAGTTGAAGCAGAGGATCAAATCAGTGATTTAGAAGGTAGCAGAAAACACCCAATCAGAACAGCAAAAAGAAAAAAGAATCCAAAAAAAACGAGGAGAGTTTAAGGGGCCTCTGGGACAATATTCCCATCATTGGGGTACCAGACGGAGAAAAGAGAAGGCAAGAGATTGAGAACCTATTTGAAGAAATAATGACACAAACCTTCCCTAACTTGATGAAAGAAATAGACATATAAGCCCAGGAAGCATGGAGAGTCCCAAACAAGATGAACCTAAAGAGGCCCTCACCAAGACACAGCATAATTAAAATGCCAAAAGTTAAAGAAAAAAAGAGAGAATCTTAAAAGTAGCAAGAGAAAAGCACTTAGTTTCCTATGAGGGAGCCCATAAGACTTTTGGCTGTTTTCTTAACAGAGACTTTGCAGGCCAGAGGTACTGGCAAGAAATTCAAAGTGATGAAAAGCAAGGACCTACAACCAAGATAATCTATCCATCAAAGCTATCATTTAGATTTGAAGTTTCCCAAGACAAGAAAAAGATTAAGTGTTTCCCAGACAAGAAAAAGCGAAAGGAGCTCATCACCACCAAACCAGTATTACAAGGAATGTTAGAGGGACTTCTTTAAGATTGAAAAAAAAAAAAGATAAAAAATATGAGTAATAAAATGGTAATAATTACATATCTATCAACAATTACTTTCAATGTAAATGGACTAAGTACTCCAATCAAAAGATACGGGGGCCAAATGGATGACAAAACAAGACCCTTACACATGCTGCCTATAAGAGACTCACTTCAGATTGAAAATCACATACACAGACTGAAAGTAAAGGGACAGAAAAAGATATTTCATGAAAATGAAAACAAACAAAAAAGCTGGGGCAGCAATACTTACACCAGATAAAATAGACTTTAAAACAAAGGCTATAACAAGCAACAAAAAGAGAAGGACCCAGTAATCCTCCTTCAGGGTATTTATCTGATGAAACCCAAAATGCTACTTCAAGGGGACGTGTGTATCCATATGTTCATTGCAGTGTTGTTTACAATGGCCAAGATGTGGAGGCAGCCTGGGTGTCCAACAGATGAATGGATAAAGAGAGGTGGTACATAGATACAATGGAATATTGCTCGGCCAGGGAAGGGAATGGGTCCTTGCCATCTGCAGCACCATGGATGGACCTGGAGGGCATTGTGCTGAGTGGAGTGTCAGACGGAGAAAGACAGATGCAATGAGATTTCGCTTATATGTGGAATCTAAAGAACAAAATAAACAAAGAAAACAGAAACAAACTCATAGAAACAGGGAACATTTTGATGGTTGCCAGATGGGACGGGGGCTGGGGGTGTGGGTGAAAAAAGGGGAAGGGATTAAGAAGTACAAGTTGGTTGTTACAAAGTAATCATGGGGATGTAGGGTATAGGGTAAGGAATATGGTCAATAATATTGTAATAACTATGTATGGTGTCAGAGGGGTACTAGATTTGTTGGGGTGATATATGGGAGAGGTTTGGGGGGCAGGGTGAAGAAGGTGAAGGGATTAAGAAGTACAAACTGGCAGTTACAAAATAGTCATGGGATGTAAAGTACAGCACAGGGAATACAGTCAATAACATGGTAATAACTATGTATCGTGCCAGGTGGGTACTAGACTAGTCACGGGGGTCACTTCTTAAATTACACAAATGTGTAACCACTATGCTGTACAGCTTAAATTAATATAAAATATTGAATGTCAGAAAAATGTTTCCCATATCAACTGATGAGTTTATTTCTTAGTTACCGCTTCACGGATTTGATAGATGTGTGAGAAACAGTGTTTAATACAATTCAGTTGCCTCTTTCCCCTGGAATCCATTTACTCAAACATTCAAGTAACATTAATTAAAACTCCTGGGGCTGCTGTGAGAATAGATGGGGTCAGGTAAGCACCGGGTGCGGCCTTTCGGACCGCAGCTGACTTCTTGTAAATGTGCACTATGAACACGAAGTGGTCGATTTGTAACATATTTGGAGATAAATGAGGAATAGGGACATGATGTTGGAATTACAAAGTGGCAGCACAGGGAACACAGTGACATCACAGTAACTTTGTACAGTGACAGGTGGGTGGTAGACTTACGGCAATCGCTTTGTTAGGTACATAAGTGCGGAGTCACTATGTTGTGACCTGAAACTAATATAATGTTGTATCTTAGCTGTACTAGAGGAAAAGGCCAGGATGTAAAGATGCAGCTGCTAAGTGTGAAGTCACGTGCAGCTTGTCAGAGGACTTCTCTTTCCCAGAGGACTTCAGGTTGTTCTGTGCGATTCTCTTACCGACAGTAGTGGTCCGAGAAAATTCAAGTCTGGTTGAAAAGGGCCTAAAACAAAAGTGACGGGAGAGGAAGCAATCACCAGTTGAGATGGCATGTTTGCCCAACTTGAGTCAAGTTCTAATGAGAGAGACAGAGGCAGAGAGTGAGAGGGAGAGAGATCTCCGCTTAGAGGCAACAACAAAAATTATTTTTAAAAACTAGCTTTGTCATCAATTTTTTCCATCAAGAAATTTGTGCCTAAAATATTCCATTATTTAGAGATCTTTGGATGTCCTGTGCAGAATAATGCACGTCTCTGCAATACTGGATGCAATTATATTTATACCATGACAGGCATGGTGTACTAATAGCTGCAGCTGAGCAGGGCCACCGTCGGCCATCATGTTGGCTCTCCACGGCTCTGTAACTCAGTGTTGTTATTACTCTCCTTTGGGGACAGAGTGACTAGACCACAGAAGAGCAGCGCTCCCAGACACACAGCAGGACAGTGGTGGCTGGCGATGGCCGAGCCCCCGTCTCCTGCAGCCCCACCTCCTTTCATATAAACCACTGCTCTCTCTCTCTCTCTCAATACCAGGCATTTCTGCACATGCAGTGTCAAGCCTTTGCAACCAGACTTGAATTTTCTCGAGCCATTACTCTCGGTAAGAGAATCGCACAGAACAACCTGAAGTCCTCTGGGAAAGAGGAGTCCTCTGACAAGCTGCACGTGACTTCACACTTACCAGCTGCATCTTTACATCCTGGCCTTTTCCTACTCGATCCATGCTACTGACCACCCCCATCCTCAGCGTTAAGCAGCTGCTGGTCCTCATCAGGGTGGCCTTGGGTCTCGTCCTCATGTTGCTGTGTCTTCTGTCGATGGGCCGTGTCACATCTGCTGGGAACACGACCGCAGGCTGTGCTCCCTTTCCTGTGGTGGCCGAGGGAACTAAGGCAGAGCGGGGCTCATTTGTCTTCATTTTTTTGTTTAATGCACGCAAAAATTTAGAGAACTAGCCGATTTTCAGTGCTCCAAAGGAGGTTTTTGTAGAAACTGACTGAGTTTTCTGTTCTCGCGGATAGGACGTGCAAAGCACACTAAGGCAAGCTGCTCTGAACAGCTTTCTTCAAGACCTTTCCCTGTCGTGGCTCCCGTGACGCATGGCCTCTGGGCCTCTAAGCCTCGCTGGGAGGGAAGCTCTTAGTAGGGCAGGGCGGCTGTGAATGGAGCTGGCGTCCACTCATTGCCAGAGTAAACGGTGCCCAGTGCCTGCCACAGGCAGGCCTGCTTAGGCATCCGGAAGAAAGTGCCATCATCCCCACCTCATGTGCTAAGTGAAGTCAGTCAGGGGGAAAAGGCAGAGCCTGGATGATCTCAGGCCTGTGTGGGAGTCAAGACAAACAAAAACAGACTCGCTGACACCACAGTGGTGGTCAGCAGGGGGGAGGGGCTGGGGGACAGCGAAGAGGGGAAAGAGTCAAGTACAAGGTGATGGGGAGGCCAGGATTTGGGTGGGGCGCACACAGTGCAGACACAGGTGTCTGGGTACAAAGCTGTCACCTGAGATGTGCATGTTCTTAACATGTGTGACCTCAAGACATTTAATTAAAAAACAAATATAATTTGTTTTTTAAGACGTAACAAATAAAAAGACATCACATAAAAAGAAAGACACAACAAATAAAAAGGCCTTGAAGGTGTGTGTCTAGAGGCCAAAGAGCCACCAGCCTCACGAGCGTGAGCCTTGAGCCTGTGGCCTTAGGGCTCACAACTCCAGATGGAAACAGGGACCCACAAAAGAGATGCACAGCTAGCGATCGCATCTGGAGGTGCTAGGCGAGCGAGGGTGCCCTCAGGGCGATGCCTTAGGGGAGGGTGCAGAGGGGCTCGGCTGGGGACCTTGGGGCACTGCTGAGCAGAGAAGGTGGGGCCGGCAGGACACTGTGTGGCTGGAGCATGGAGGTCACCTGGGAGGCGGCTGGGCAGCCATGCAGACGCCAGGCCAGGTGTGCAGGGCTGTGCGCCAGGTCCCAGGTTTTGGATTTTGTTTCATGGACGGGCGAGTCCCTGAAGACCAAGCAGAGAAGTGAGAACATGTGACCATGGCGCCTGCTGCTCCATGCAGGACGGGGAGATGAATCTGAGCTACACCTGCAATCCAGGTGAGGCAGGGCCCCTGGGCAGGCGGGCAGGCGGGTGAGCAGCACAGTCTGAAGGGTAAAGGAGGGAGCTGGGGCCTGTCCTTGGTGTCTGGTTTGAGCCAGGGGAAGTGGGCTGTTCACTGGCATGGGGGTGTGGTGAGGGGAGGCTGGGGTGTGGCCCCGAAATGCACAGGAGGGTCCCGCCCCAGGCTCTGCGCCCCCTCCCTGCGGTCATGGTGCTGCCCACACACCAAAGGGCCGCTTTATGCCCCACTACAGGCTAACGGTCTGTGTCTCCCCCATACTCATATGCTGAAGCCCTAACCCCCAGTGTGGCCTCTAAGGAAGGATGAAGTTTAAGCGAGATCGTACAGGTGGGGCCCTCGTGATGGGATGCTCATAGGAAGAGTGTCCTCACAGGAAGAGTCACCAGAGCTGGCTCTCTCTGCACACGGAGGAATGGCCCTGTCACAGCACAGTGGGAAGGCGGCCGTCTCAGGCCAGGAGGAGAGCCCTCACCGGGACCCTACTGTGCCGGCACCCTCAGGTCCACTTCCATTCTCCAGAACCGCGGGAAATAAACGTTTAAGCCGCCCGGTCTGTGGTGTTTCCACAGTGGCTGGAGCTGACCAATGCCCCCTCTCCTCTAACCCTCAGAATGAATGTGAAGGGGGCACCGCCACCGTTCCATCTGACAGGTGAGAGTGACACGGGGCTCGCCCAAGTCAGGTGGCTGAACCGGGCAGATTCCCTCACAGACGCTGCTCTTTCCCACTTGCTGGTGTCTGATCGCCCATCTGTCTGGCCAAATTCTGCGCGTCCTGCAGCAGCCATCTGCCATTCTGGCTTCTCCGGCCAGGTTCCTGACCAGGGACCCACAGTGACCACTTCCTTTGAATTCCTACGGAGGGGTGCACCCCCAGGGTGTCCGCGACACAGCATGTGGCACTGGGAAGCATATGTTTACGTGTGCTGGTCTTGTCTCCCTGACTATCTATTTGGTGACAGAGCTTGTGTCCCAGAAGCAGAGTGCGCAGCGAAAGCAGGAGACTTTGTACAAAGTACGTGTCAGGAAGTAGTTGTCGGCGCAGACAGAACAGGAAACTTCCCAAAAGGATGTGATCAAATCCATTTTGGATGAGAAGCCAGCCCCAGGCCCAGAAGAGGCACATGGGAGCCCGCTCCCAGCACTGGCAGGCCAGCCATTGTCCCTGCTGGCCACTACTTTCCGTCACTAGCTCCTAGTCTCCTTACCGGGGACCAGCCTGGGCTGTGGGAAGTGTTGGCTGCAGGACTGAAGACGAGGGTCCAGGACGTTGTGCCCTCGGTTCTTACAGCCCCCCTGCTCCCCCTACAAGTGGTGGCGAGGGAAATGTAAACAGTAATAGTAATAGAAACGGAGCCACTTTGAAATGGAGCAGGAGCTGCCCTCCCAGAGGAACCGCCCTGCACGTCTGATGCCTCAGACCTCTGGGTGTTCAAACAGGGCCAAGTGACCTGTGGCCTGGGCCTAAGCAACACTGTGCCCCAAAGAACTGTTTGCGAGGGTGACAAGAAAGCAGAAAGTATGACAACCGGACTGATGACAGCACTGAAAACTAAAACACTGTTTACAATCAGCGTCACTATGTCATGTTATCTGCACGGAGAGCAGCGCCTTCCATCTGTGGATGTCACTGTCCTGTCCCCTTCTCATACACACCATCGCCTTTGTCTCCTCATCGGAACGTTATTTGGGCTCCTGCCTGAATCAGTGCTTCCCAAATGGCTACTTTCATTGATGGGGAATACATGTTTGCTGCCTCTCACTCTGAAAGGCCCCTTAATTTTAGCCCCTCGGTGAATAATGACCTTTCCCTGGGTCATGACGTGCAGCTCCCGGTCAGAGCACTGTGGCCTGCAGGTCAAGTTCCACCGTGGCAGCCGGGGAGGGCTGGGAGGGGGGCCGTCCGTCCTGGTGCGATGGTGGGCCCCTCACCTGCAGACCCCCCAGCACAGGCCCTGGGAAGGGCAAATCACAAAAAACACAGAAGAGTCACCGAGAAAAGTGAGCTCCTGAGAAACAAATACATACAATGAAAACAGGAGGAGAGCACAGGTTTGGGTGAGAGAGGCAAGGAGGCCACGAGCGGTGCTGCCAGGGTCACACGCCTCCCGCGCACGCCACCAGGGGGGACCCCCACTGCTGAGCACAGTCCAGCAGACGGTGCTGGTGTGTGCAAATAAACAACTCAATGAAAACGATGAAAACCAGGGGTAGGAATACAAGGAATCCAAACTGTCAACGATTTCACAAAACGCCGCGCTCTCCCCACCCGTTTTCACTGTGAAAGAGAAGTGGGTTGGGTGGATATTTAACCTAAACCTGAGCCCTCAGCCTTTGGAAGCTGCAGCTGAAAGGTTAACGCTTCACGTCCCAGACACAGCCTCACTCCCCAGGAAAGGCTGGCCCTGGCCCTCTCCCTGGAGGCCTGCTTCTTTGTCACTTCTGGGGACACAGCACTGCTGCCTTGTGTTTTGCAGACTGCCCTTTCTGTCCCTTCCACAAATGCAAACAGTCCCTCCACTGTGACTGTGTTCCTGCCTCTGCTGAGGTTGATTCTGGGTGAAAACTTACTTCCCTTGACTGCATGAGACAGAGAGAAGGAATGAGTTAAACAGGCTTGGAGAGATTTGTGGGGAAAGAAGTGGGTGGAGTGGGCTGAGAGACCCTGCAAAGTTCTGCCCTGAGAACTCTGCTGCTGCATTCCTGACTTTGGAGAAGACAACTGTTCTTAAAGGGACAGGCTGCGTTTTTGATACTGGAGAGGTGGGAATGCCGCAGCTTTGCGGGGAAGCCTCTCTGGTCAGCAAACAAACGGACTGCAGGCCAAAGCCGTGTTCCCTGTGTATCAGTGAAGACCCTCGGAAAACCCGCTTCGAGCTCAGAGGCCCATGCGCCTTCTGCAGGGCCTGTGAGGGCGCCAGGGCCTCTGGCCTCACTGGGGACACAACCGAGCTGTGAGAACAGTGACAGACGGCAGCGTGGAGACACTGGGCAGAGCCAGCGCAGGGGCAAGCTGTCACCCTGTGCACCTCCCGCTAAACCTCACCCACAGGGCAGAGGATCAAATGGCACCTGTCCCCCCAGGCCCGTCCCTGACCCCAGCTCCACAATTCCACGAATGTCTCATGAGCTCGGGGACTCTTCGCAGGTGATTCTCCACAACTCCTCCTGGAATGCACCTGAGAGCAGCTTGCTAGAAGAATCCAGGGGAGCTGGCAACAAAGCCCGTCACCTCCGCACACCAGTCCCAGTACTGGCTCCACGCTGAGTAAACCCGGGGCCCTTCAGAGCTACAGGACTTGATCAAAAGCATGTGACTCAGAAACAGACACAAATACCCACTGAGAAGCAAAACCAAGAGGCCACTGACTGTCACTCACCTCCATCAGACACTTCTTGACCCGGCCACATTCTCTGCACGTTACAGGCAACTTTCGGGAATATTCAGTCATCAAAAACCACCCCCAAGGTGGCAGGTACAGCACAAATGTATCTGAATACACAGGTGGGAGAGACTGAATTTGTATTATTCCCACCATGGATGGAAGCTAGCCTGCTACCAGCTGTTCCTCTATGTGACGCATACTGCACACCTGGGAGGCGGGGGGCAGTTCATCAACTGTGACCCGATATGCACCTCAGCAGCTGAGTGCCATTTGCAGCCTCGAATGAGTGACTGGTGAGTTACTGCCCCATGGCCGGGGCAGAGTCGGGCAAGGTGACTTACTTTGAAGCCAAGGAGCTGTGACTGCCCTGTAGCCATAGGTCACAGCCCTGCAGCCATGCCCATCATTGCAAACAGGGCTGCTAGAAACCGACACACGCAACACAGCAGGCGGCCAGTGTTGTGCTGTCACCTGTAAGCCGTGAAGGGCTGCGGCCGCGACAGTGGAGCGAGCACGCCCTCTCCCCCGTGACCAGCCTTCAGGGGCAAATATTTCAGGGCAGAAGACCACCCCTGTTCTAGAGAAGAAAGCTGAGGTCCGGAGAGTGCCCTGAGACAGAGGCTGAACCCACAGCTGGTGTCCCCAAAGTCTGGGTTAATTTCCATTGAAAAACCCACTCGTAGGGAGTTGATCATTCTCATGTAGAGATGGCACGGTCTCTCGTACCACATCACGTGTTTGCACACGCAGCGGATGCTGAATCACGTGTACGTGGGACAGGCGTGTGGTGAGCCCCGAGCGGAGTGCGTGGACAGAGCTGACAGCGTGCAAACACGGCTGCGCGTGTCCGCGTCAGGCCTCCGGCGGTGAGGGCCGTGAATACTACACACACTCAGATTTCACAACTCATTCTCGGGAAAGATGTCTCCTAGGGGGCCAAATACTCTACTGAACTTGAGAGATTCCTGGGGAAACAAATCTGTGGAACGCTGGTGCCAGTCTGAGAAGCCAAGTCCCAGTCAGGTACCCCAAAACACATCACCTCTGTCCCTCATTTATTAACACGTACAAATGACTGAAACAAGAGTCCCTTGTTCTCAAGTGGTCAGAGCCATCACTTTGTTTGAGGAAAAGGCAGGACCACGCCAGAAAATGTGGGCTCTACCCCTCCCATCACTGGCTTGTGAAAAGTCTCAGGGGCTCCTTTGTTTCATGGGGATTTGCCACACTGTTTGCACAGTGAGTTGGATTCCTGGGGAGCTCTGCAATTATTTTTATCCACCCTAATGGCTCAGGAGGAAGCCACAGATCCCGGTCTCCCTGGGACACAGGGAGGGACTGGGGACAGGATGTGAAGTGGCTCTTGCATGGTGCGCTTCCTGGGATGGTCAGGAAATCGATTCCGGGTGGCTCTTCTCCGCCGTGCACTCGGGCGCTGGAGTTCACGTCCCAGGACGGTCAGTGTGTGTGCTCACAGGTAGTGCAATCACACTACCTGGGAGCATTACTGTCCTTAAGGCTGGAGATGAGGGCACTGTCGGTCATCCTTGCAGGGCCCGCCTGACATCCCAAGATGCCATTCAGATTTCCCTGTCACCATGCTCTGAAGCTCTGGGCCGTCCTGTGGTGGTGCCTTCAGAGAACAACCGAGATGCATGCCACCAACCCTAGACCTGTGAAGAACTGGCTGAAAAACACCCCTCCTTCCTTTGGATGTGGGCATGAGTGTAGTATTTCAACGTCCTCTGAGTATCTTTGTGTTAAAAATGTAAAGTTTGAAAAAGGTGTTATTTATGCTGTTTGGGAAATGAACTGGCAAAGCAGTAAATAAAAACAGAAATTTATGTGCAAGTCACAGGTCCTAACCTCAAAATCCCTTTGTAAGGTGGGCACATCGGACAGGTCTTGGTTATGAGCTACACTCACATGGCCTGGGGTGTGGGGCACAAATAATCGCCACCTTCTTCTAAGAGCTCCAACAAAGCTGCCTGGAAGTCCCAGTCCGCCAGCCCTGAACTAAGCGGGTCCTTGCGATGGCTGCGACCTGACTCTGTTTGCTGACCCTCAGGGCCCCAGGGCCCTGGACTTGCCCCCTGGTTCTTCTGCAGCGACCAGAGCACAGCTTTTGTGGTCCCAGCCTGATGACGCTCCCGATCAGATGCCGAGGCACGGGGCCTGCCCTTCCCTTCACCTGCTCAGGCTTACACGCAGTTTCTCCATGGAGAAGCCGGGCTGCTGGGCACATGTCTTTTGGAGGGACGATTGCTGACTTACTGGAGGAGAGTTTTGAAGTTGTTTTTCTCCTCAGGCTAAATTTGTATGAAGAAAGGAATGCACAGATTCCACTTCATAGAGTGAAGCTGGTTCGTGACCCCTCGGGGTCTGAACCTATCAGTGTAATGATTTATTGAACTGCTCCAAATGTTTGTACATAATTTCATTAATTCCCGTGCTCCATAAACACCGACTGAGCTCCTGCTGCAGGCCAGGTGCTGCTGAGGGTAGTTGCAGCCCACAAGGAGTTTGCATTATCCAGGCGAGACTGGGGCTATGCGGCCTCGCAAGGTCCTGTGGTCATCGGGATCCCAGGGGCCACCTGGCTCCGCGGTAACGGGGTCTCCCGGTGCAGTGGGCTTTGGCTTCATTCAAAAGAAGAAGTCCTAGACATTTCCTGGCACCCAGGGGGCAGCCAGACCCTGCACACAGAGGGGCTGTCTGTGTGCCCGAGTTCCCTGTGGCACCCAATGGGATGCAAACACACACGTGATTTTAGGGGCAAAAGACCTGTCTCCAGAAGCAAGTACCTCCAGGTTTCATGGCCAGAACACGATGACACACGGACCTTTGGGGTTTTCACGTTTAGAGAGGAAGTGGCACCAAAGTAGTGGCTTCCCGGTGCAGTGCCCGGCGAGGATCAAAGCAACGGGTGCTGACTGATGGCGCATGGAGTCCACACACAGCGACGCTGACACCTTCCTTTCTCCTCTCTGAATCCAGGGGGCACCGGTCCTGAGTCCCCCTGTGCATGGCTCAGCTTCCCCTGACTCCAAACTCAGACACGAGGCCGCTGCGCCTGCGCTCAGAGGTTTTGTTGAAAGAAATGGGTCCCTTTTAGGTTGCCAGGATACCTGATTGCACTAAGACATCATAAATGACTTTAATTGCTACCAATAAATACTTTTGAACGTGGATTCCCAGAAAAGCAGTGTAGTTTGAGAAGAATCCAAAAAAAAGACAAAAGAAAACAAAATACCTTTAACTTTTCTGACCTTAATTTATTCCTCTCTTCTTGTTACCTTGAAAATTGTTATAGCATTATTTCTAGCATACCAATAGCTCTATTTTAAATTTCAGACCGAAAGTCAGTGTTCTCTGGGAAACAGTTGACAGAGCATGTTCTTTTCAAACAGCTCATAACCGAATGTCTCATTGTAAGTACACGCTTCAGTATTAGAGATTTAGCTACACAAATACGTGAGCTGCGTGCTAGCCCTGGGTGGCAGCGACATGACAGAATCCTCCCGGCCCCCTTCTCCTCTTCTGGCTTTTTTCGCTTTCCTGTACTTTCTAAACTTTACACAGTGGTTATACATTATTTTGTAATGATAAAAAATTAAAGCCAAAGAATGTTCACTGTGACTTGGCAGCAAAGGATCAAAATACAGAACAAAGACTGGCCTTTAAATAAAAGAGTAGCACTTTTTTTTTTATGTCCTGTCTTGCACCATTTCTATCGGTTATGTTGACACTGCACAGTTATAACCGTTTGATGTTTCAATCCCATACTCAGAGCTGCTTACAGAACTGGACTGAACTCCAAGTCTCCTTCGCCATCTTCAGAGCCAAGCATGGCCTAAGGTCTGTGACTTTTCGTTCCCCTTTTGGTTGACACATTGACAGTGCCAGTTAAAATGGACAGGGGTGTTCAGTTCCATTGCCTGTGACCACCTCAGAATGACCGGGCGTGCCACCCAGCCTTTACTCTTTATGACCTAAGGTGGCACTTCCCAAACTTTCAGATGCATGCGAACCACATGGCATCTCGTAAGAAGGCAGATTCTGACTCAGCCGGTGTGGGGTGGGTCCGGGATCCTGCGTCTCTGACCACCTCCCAGGTGACGCTGGCTGCTGGGCCACCCTGTGCTGTCACTAGAGCCTGAGGATTGGGAGGTGGCATCTCACCACAGAATTACTCCCCCGTCGGCCCTCAGACTCCTGTCTTTTGGCAGAAAGCCTGAGGTTGTAAAGGGACAGACAACGTGGAAGCTGCCATTCCTGCCCCAGAGCCTGGAGCCAGGATGGGGTTGGTTAGTGAAATCTTGCGTTTTGAAGTCTGAAAGGCCAGGATGTGAATGCCAGCTGGACACTCAGTGGTGGGGAACTCTCGGACTGCCCGTACACTGAGCCCCGCGTCTTCAGAGGCCCTCCTGCAGACAGCACGGGGCGGCGCCATGGTGGCCCCGGCACTGGTGCCATGATCACGCCCGGTGCCACCATCGCACACAGTCCTGCCAGAGCAGAATGAGCTTTGGTCCTTTTGGAACACTGCTGAGGACCCTCCCTTTGCTCTCACACTTACAATCTGAGTGACGTGCAGTCAGAGACAGCGGCTCCCTCACTAGCCACTCCAGGTTCCTGGGGCGCGTCCCTCAGCAGACACAGACAGAGGTGTGGACACGACGCTGCAGGCTGCCATCTGCACCCCAGGTCCACCTCGGTGCACTTTCTACTCCACGTGCAACGTGATGACCAAGACCCAGATGCAGGTCAGGAACAAAGTCCCTACCGGGAGTTCAAGCTCTGTCCTACCTGTCCTTCTTTGGGGACACAAAGGGCACCAGGCCAGCACAAACAGAGCAGCATGTGGCCCGCAAGGGTGGCAAGGGCGCGGGCTGCCCAGGGTCCCCACATCCCAACGACCGCTCTTCCGTCCTGGTGGTGACACTGACATGTTTCCTCAGGAAACACAAGTTGGGAATCAACGCCATGTCTGCTTTCCCACTGCCTCTTCAGTAGCACTAATAACTACTGTGTCTCCCCGAAAATAAGACCTTGCCGGAAAATCAGCTCTAATGCATCTTTTGGAACAAAAATTAATATAAGACCCGGTATTGTATATATTATATTATATTATATTATAATTATATTATACCCAGTCTTATATTATAGTAAAATACGACCGGGTCTTATATTAAATTTTGCTCCAAAAGACTCATTAGAGCTGATGGTCTGGCTAGGTCTTATGTTTGGGGAAACATGGTATGCAGCCAGTGACCAAGGCAAGAGCTTTAGTCGCCTTTGGAGCAATTCTTTCGGACCCTTTCCGTTGCTGTCTCACTCACTCCTAATTCAAGCACCTTCCTCACTTCACCTTGCTTCCTGTTTATTACCCCTCAGACCCGAAGAAAGCAGCCAGCTTCTCTGTCTTTGGTGGATCTTAGTCTGCAGCTCAGGTCTCTCTGGCCTGCCCCTTCACACCGAGGACCCCTGGGCTTGGCCGTCAGGGCTGCACCCCACCCCACTTCTCGTGGACAATTCCCACGCTTTCTGTACACCAGCACAGCGCCAAGGAGGCTGAGGGCGGTGTGTCAGCCAGGACACTGCTCGTGCAAAGGGACAGGCCTAGTGCGAAGGCAGGGCTTTGGCCCGCACGGCTAGGAACGGTGGGCTGGTCACAGCATTGAGGAGGGCCAGACGTCAGGGCCAGGACCAGGTCTCGCCATCTCTCTCCCCTCTTCTCTTCCTCCCCCACTTGTGTCTGCTTGACTTCATTCTTCAGTTTCCTTCCACATCATTGGACGCCCCAATTTACATGATTCCAGGTTAGTGACACTTTTTTTATCTAGAAAATATCTTCGGAGAGACCCTGAGTTCTGCCAGGATCATGGATTCACTCGGTGGTGCAATCAGCATGGCTGGGGGTCCGTGCGCAGCTCATAGCAGGACAGGCCACCTGGTCAATGGGACATCAGGTGCTCCGTCCGCTCACTCCTTAGATCAGGCCACAGCCTGTCATCCAGGTGCCCACCTGCAGGCTGGTCACTCATCTCAGGGCCAGAGGCTCACCAGACCAACCAGCCTCCCTCAAGAATGCCCGTCCTCAGAAACACAGGAAAGCTGTCAGGTGGGGGAGGACAGTGCAATTGTCAGGTCGTATGGAACAGGGCCGCCAGTGCTGTGTGGGTGAGTGGAGAGCAGAGCAGAAGTGGGGAGCGGCCATCGAAGGGGACCCTGCAGCTGATCGGGGACCGGCCTTTGTCCCCAGCTTGCCTGGCCATGGGTACTCCCACCGCAGGCTTTCCTTCAGCTGGGGGGGGGGGTCCTTTGCCTATCTCTACAGAACCACTGCGTTTCCTTCAGCAGAGGTGTGGCGGTTGGCCCTTCACTTCTAACAAGTTTGAGAACTCCAAACAAAACAGAGGTCGGAACCTGCCTCTTGGACAGCACAGAGCTGTCCCAGCCCCTCTGGCGCCTGTCCATGAGGCTCTGGGACCCCACCCCACACCTGCTCAGCCTGGATATCCCGTCAGCAAGGTGGAGCTGATGCCTGTGCTGAGCTGAGTGAGGGCTGCAGGCGGGTAGTGGCCAGGGGACATGCTGGGGCTAGAGGTGTGGGTCCTGGGTGCTGGGGTGCTGGGGGCCAGGTCCTCTGTGCCTGGTGTGCCTGCTCTCCTCAGGACCAGCCTGGCATTGCCGCAAAGTTGCTAGGTTTCCACTTACAAGTGACTATGAACCGCGGCAGTCTGGATCTGTGCACCGACCTGATTCCCTTTTCACCTGATTGACCATGTTCACCTACGGCACCTCGTCCACTACGAGCGGCATGGATATGGCCCCACCTCACCTTCCAGGGCACCATCGTGCTACGCACAACTGAACGAATGGCCCGCATTAGAAACTTCATTTCACCGTTTCTACCAATACCAGAAAATACCCCAGGAAATCCTGCCCTGAGGGACAGCTCGCACACAGGCATGTTTGGATCTACACCGGAGAGGGCCTACTATTTACAGATGTCGAAACGCCCAAGAGAGTGAGAAGGAGAGCTCTTGCAGAACGTGCTGTTTCTCCTCATGCAGGTCTGATGGGCTCTGTAGAAAGAGTGGACACGGCACTTCAGCCTCGCAGCCCTGGAGGTCAGCACTGCTGCCATCACACCAGCAGGAAACACGCTCTTCTGTGTGAAACTGGCAGCACGTCTGCCATGACAGTGAGGACGTGACACTGCAATGACGCGGTGACGAAGGTGCGCTTCCTCCCGCCACGGCCAAGTCGGGGGCAGGAGGGCGCCAGGAAGGGGCCCCTACACGCCCCCGTGTCTAGGATGGGGGCCCCCGTGTCTAGAATGTGTACAAGAGGCAGGCAGATGGGTGACCCCAGAGGTAGCACACTCGGCCATTCCTGTCACGGCAGCAAGCAGGCGCCCGCGGCCTGAGCTCGCAGCTGCGAAACAGAGCCCCGTGGGAAGAATGAGAGATGACACACGAATACATTTTACCCTTTTTATAAACGGCTACTCTCAAAACAGGCATTTCCAAATATGAATTAATTATTATAAACGGTAAGGCTATATTTAGATAAATCATCTTACAATTGAGTCTCTTCTTGAGCTCAAAACATGCCAACTTAAAAAAAAAAATCAAACTTTCCTTTTTAAAATTCTCCTTTTCCACGTTCTTCAAAGAAATCCACCCTCAGAAGCATCCATTCTGGCCACATGGTCTATGGCTGAGAGGAGATTTTAAGAGGGTGCATCCGTTCCTGTCGGTGGCCTTGTGAAGAGTCTGGGAAGGCCAGTGTCCCGCTGAATAAACTGCAGGTGAAAAAGACTAACTGGGCCCCAACGGAGGCACATGGCCGCTTTCAGGATCTTGACTTTTAAAATATTTATTTAAAACAAACATTTGCAGGCCCATGAAAAGGCTTTTCCCTGATTCCTCTTGACTTTCCGTGACCTCCCTCCCAGGGCACGCTGCTCTCTCCCTTGGGGACCATTAAAACTTGAGAGGCTTGTGTTTATTCTTCAGGAGTCCCTGAGAGTTCAGAGAAGTTTTAAAAATTAACCCGGGCCCAGACCAGCAGCCTCTGCCTTGCCGAGCCCGTCTCAGGGCCGGGTCGCGGGGCTCAGGCAGCAGAGTCGCGAGTCTGGAAGCACGAGACGGGACAACCCAGCTTCGTCTCTCAGACGGCTGGACGTCCCACAGTCCCAAACAGGCTGTTCCCTGCGATTGCAAACAGAAGCTCTCGCTTTCCACCAAGACCCTGCTGATGACAAACCCGGCACAGAGCACAGGCGTGCACTGAGCGCTGAGGGCCAGGGTGTGGCAGCCACAGAGCAGGGAGTTGTGTGTGGCAGCCGGCAGGCGAGGGCGTCACCGCAAGTGAACCCAAGTGAGTCACTGCCTGCGTTGGAGAAAAGGCTACACACAAGTCTGCATCTCATTCCACAGCTAACGTTTCCTAGCGTCAAACTGAACTCCCTCCCTGCCCCTCTTCGCACGTCTAGAAGAGTGGCTCTCGTGCCTATGAACCGAGGCTGCAGGACTGAAACGCCCCCACTCTGGGACCAGGAGGATGGCTGCTGAGTCACACGGTGACAACAGCGGCCCGACTGAGAAACACACAGCTTTTTCCAAATGTCAGAATTAAGTTTAAAACGCATGTTCCTCTCTATGCTCATCACTTTAGCCACTGTCCTGACTTCTCTGCCCCGTCTAGTGTTTCTCTTTAGATATGATCAAAACTCAGTGCAAGCTCGCGCCGGCCTCACTGTTACTGTCCAGGTGCGTTCTTTGAGTCCTGGAGAGCTGCAGTTATAAACTGTGATAAACCCCATTAAGTTCTGAGCTTTTCTTCCCTTGACAGTTTATCCAATATGGGATGTCAGGTGTTAATATAGAAAAGCCAAATCCACTTTGTTAAGAAAAGATCACAGGACCCTCTAAAACTGCTACAATGAGAAAACAGGAGAATTTCAGATTAAAAAAACATGCTCCCTACTGCCTTTTCTAATGTGATTTACTCCACCAGACTCTTCAGTTTCTCCGAGTGGCTGAGCCCTCTGGCATCTGAAGCCCCCCACCCACATCTTTAGCTCTCTGTCTCCCTGCTCTCCAACACCTTAAACAAAGGTTTCCTGTTGTGAGTTACTTGAAACATACACATTCACTGCCCAGAGAGAACTAAAGTTCCCCCTCACTCAGAATGACGGTAAAGAAAGGAAGAAAGTTCTAAAAACATTCGCGGGGAGTGCGACAAATCAGCTGGGGGATGGGCAGTGCTGCCCCAATTACCCAAAGGGTCCAGAACCAGCTTCCAGCAGCCTGGTGACACGACGCGGCCCAGGAAACTCGGGGGCTGGCTTTCTTTTCCTGCTCAGAGTATTATCTTGATTTATCCAGAGTTTTGGTGACACACAGCTGAGCAGGGGCCCTGGGCTCACCGCAGTGAACCGTTGAGACTCTCCCGGGGCTGTCTGGCAGCCTCTCCTTTCCAGTTCATAAAGGTACAGGCTTGCAGGGACTTGTCTCTGCAAACCACGTAGAACTTGCCACCTCAGGTGAACTGAAAACTATCCACCTGGTAAAGCAGCTTGAGGTCTGTCTTCATCTTCCCAGGGATTGTGCCCTCTCAGCTCACTGGCCTGGCACATCTGTTGGCTAAAAGATTACTAAACAAATTGACCAAAATGCTATGGGCCGGAAAGCATCTGGAAGGACGAGGCCCTCGGCTCTTCTCTGGGAACACCTACTGGGCAGGCGGGTGGGCAGGCCGGAGCAGGACAAGGGCTGTGAGAGCCGATGTGCGTCCCAGACAGCGAGTGCAGTGACCAAGTGGGGCGTGCAGGAGAGTGGGCGCTGGGCTCAGCTCCTTTCCCAACATCTCCTCTATTAAAATCCCAGAGCCTCCCCTACCTGTGAAAGCTGTTCTGCGATTTTGCTGCCTTTCTAAGTCCCTTTGCTTGCAGTCAGCAAACGCCTGCTAACAGGCACGCTGACCTCACTGCCTCCAGGAGACGTGGAGAGACAACGTCAGTCACAGGTGGGCCGTGACAGGCTGGGCACGGCCGGCCGGCCCAGAGTACGGGCATGGGGACATGGGGAGCCCTGCGGCTCTGCCATCCCAGTGAAACCAAGTGCTGGTGTTTATATGAAAAGGCCTCAGCTTCTCACTTCTGCAGGAAAGGCAAGTTGACACCCAAAGGAGACGAATGTCTAACACTGAAGGGCTGACCATCCAGGGTCGGCACAGACGTGAAGCTGGACATGCGAGGTGCTGGTAGGGGGTCCCGGGGCCCAGCACACAGTCTGGATGGGGCTTGGGGTGGGTGAGGGGCTTGTCCCCGAAAGTCCTCTCTCCATGCAAACACCCTGTTTAGGAATACCTTCACATGAGCTGATATACCAAGACGCGTGAGAAGAAAACGAGGGGAACGTTGTGGACGATGCTGGAGCTGGGGGAGGAGGCAGGTGCCACCAGGAAGGGCCTCAAGGAGCTCCCGTGGCACTTTGCACACCAGATGCGATGCGGAGCGACTGAATCCCTCTCTCCTGCCACTCACACTGCTATTGTCGCTCTCTCCAGGTATGAATTATTGTGTTAAAACTTTTTCAGGAAAGTCAGACGTAAAGAGTAAATGGGAGGGGAGGAGGTTGAGCTGTGAGTCACCAACTTTTTCAGGAATTTGCTGGGGAGAGAAGAAAACCGGGGTTCGAGGATGGAGGGAGGGAGCTGGAGCTGGTGCGACGGCCCCGGATGGTGAGAGAGCCCAGCCCTCTTGTGACAGCCTCTCTTGTACAGCAGGGGACAGGATTAGGACACACCGCCCCAGGACGACCCCAGGGAAGGGGTGTCCGCAGGAGGAGCTGGGGTCCCAGGAGGCCCTGAGGGAAGAGTCTGCCAACTGTGTGGCCAAGCTTTGCACAACGAAAAGCTTGGGGTGTGTGAGGAAGGCCAGTGGGCCCGAGGGACGTGCGTGAGCAGCTGCAGCCCCAAATAAAGGGACACGGAGCTGGGTGGTTTGTCGTGGGGACTCCCCAAGTCCTGCTTCCTCCTGGAAGGATGCAGGGAGCTGGTGGTGGTCCTGCAGGAGGGGCTCAGCAGTCCACCACTGCAGCCAGGGACCCTGCCTGGGTCCAGGACACGGGCTGCGGGGCGGTGCTACAGACACTCGGTGAACCTGGTAGTGGTCGCATGTGGGTGTCTGAGTTTCTTTTTCTTGGGTTCTCGCTTCCTTCCTTAGGAAAAAACACCTAAACTATTGTCCTCATAAATTGCTCTGTGTGCCTGTGAATCGCTTTTCCAGAACCCAGGGTCATATCCCCGAGCCGTCTGTTTTATGCGTTGAAAAGGTGAGTCCACCACAGAGCTTAGAAACACAGCGGCGCTCACTCACTCCCCAGGCCCCTCCGTTTCTGCAGTGCTCGGGTCTGTGTGCCCAGGACTTCTGCTCATTGGCTGTGTGATGGGAAGAGGACAGAGGTGGCTGGAAGGATACGGGCGCAGGCCGTGCAGGCCACACGGGAGGCAGAGAGGGAGACAGGGAGTCTGGGGTCTGTGACCCTTCCTCAGCGTGTCTCCAACAGACTAGTCAGCATTTAAACTGCTTTCTGGGTGTCAGGCTGATGCTGAGATGGGCCGAGGGTAGCTCAGCTTCGTGCAGGTTCCAGGCGACTCAAGCTCAACCCCAACGCAGGGAACCAGGGAACGTCTGGAAACAACACTGGCCCTGCAGGGGGCCAATGGCCCAGCAGAGCAGGGATGGCGTGTGTGTGTGTGTGTGTGTGTGTGTGTGTGTGTGTGTGTGTGTATTTGTGTGTGTATGTGTGTGTGTGTGGGTAATGTTTCTCTGAAACCCTCAAAACCTGCAGGGTTTTCCTGACAGGCCGTCTGATTCGACTGTAACCTCTGTGTTTCCACACACGCTCTCTGAAGGTGAAACAGTCACCCCTTACAGGACGCGAGGCCGAAGGTGCCTCCAAAGAACGCATGGCTGACTCAGAACGCAGGGAAGTGCCTGCGCCCACGGTAACCCCGAGACAACACCCGGGGCCTTTCCTAGAACCTCGTGTCCCGTGTTTTCGGGTGTGAATCACAACGTGACTATGTTAGAATCTGGTCAGTATCAGCCGACGTGGGAGCCCAGCCACTCCGGCTGCCCAGCGCCAGGCAGCCCCATGAGCCAGCAGAGCTGGGCACTCGCCAACGCCAGTGCACGCACTTCCGGGTGGAGCTTAGCGGCTTGCGGAGCCCAAATACGATGTGACCCCAACACCGAGCCAAGTAGGTCAGGATAAAGGGTCGATCATTAGGTTTCTAAAAATAATTCCACACAAGGTGGATGTCACCGCATGGAACACTGGTGGCCCTAACGCAAACATCCGGTGAAATAAAAGGCTGCAGTCACCAAATATTTGCTTGGGGTGACATCAATCCCTCAGCTCCACGAGCACAGGGCTTCGGGGGACCCAAATGACCTCATCCTTCCTCGGGGTCCCTGTCACTCGGCGACTCTCCCAACACGACTAAGAAGCCCTTCCTGCTCTGAAGAACAGACGCACTCCCTTCGAGGATACAAGGTCTCTGTCTCCTGAATTTCCCACTATGGTTCTTGAAATTCAAGAGCGGCCACGACAATTTCCATTTCACGAAAGAAAGAAGTGACCGTGCCAAGCACAGGGCTTGCTCCTGGTCCCTCTGGGTGTCTGCTGGGCCCCACCTTCGCCAGGCTTTGTCACAGGCAGGACGCCGAGGGACAGGCTGTCCCTGCCGCACGCTGGGGTCTGCTGCTCTGCTCAGCGCTCTGACTGAGCCTGAGTGAGCCTCTGACCCAGAGACCCCACTTCTCGCAGGTAATGGTGGGAAATGGGGTGTCTGATACATCTAGCAAAACAAAACAAAACACAAACCTGGTCAAATGGGTTTTATCACCTGTGGCCCCGCAGAAAGACGCAGGACTGGTAGGGACCCAGCTTCGGGGCTGCGAGGCCATGTGACCCTCACCCCACAGGCACCACAGGTTTCCTAGGACAAGGCTGCCAGGCTGCCACACCCTCCACTGGCTGAGGGCCCTTTCCCAGTGCCCCGAGAGCAGTGAATCTGGAGGTCCCTGACCCATAGTCACACTGGGCTGTCCGAAGGAGGACAGGCATTTCCTTTGTGTTTTGTAACAATGCGGTGGCCATGTCCTGTGCAGTGACCATGAAAGATTCCCTCAGCTTCCCTGCTCGTCACCCTCCCAGTTCTTCGAACGACTTGGTCCCACCGAAGCAATCAGACAAGCTGGGCGATATCTGTGCGCTAGAGAAGACGGCCTGGAAACAGCTGTGACAATCCTCGTGACTGCTAAAGCCTCCCCGTGTCAGAGCCATGGGCAGGCGTGAGGGGGAGGCCGCGGTACCCGGGGCCGTCGCACCGCCTGGATGGCAGAGGTGGGAGAGGCAGGGACCCGTGTGACTCTCCCATTCTCATCAGTCAGAGACCGCGGGGTAGTCAAAGCACAGACCTCGGCAGGACCCCTGCCTCTGACTGGGAGTCCCGGTGGCCCAGGAGAAACGTTCACCCACAGCCCTGCCAAGACCCACAGAACCCAAACACCCGCGGCGTCTGGGCCTGGGCACCAGCAGGTGGGAAGAGAAACAGGAACTGCCAGAGCCAAGGTAACAGCACCAGGTGAACTGTGGTGAACCGGGGGCGAGGCGGCTACAGGTTCAGGTGCCAGCCCAGCCCTGCGCCTTCCATGGCATGACCCTGCCCACTGCCCGTGTCCTGTGCCGGAACCTGGTGGCTCCAGAAGGCAGTGCAGGCTCTCCGATTTCACCGTGTGCTGAGCAGACAGAATACGATGCAGGGACCCACACACAGGACGGTTTGCCTTAAACACACCATCATTTTCTTGTTTCTACTGTACCTCCTGACTCTATCCCCACGCCCCCAGCGTCCTAGAAGAATCTGAATGTCTTGTTACTAAAACGAGCCACGCCACACACGAGAGCCCGCAGGGGACAGGTGACACAGGTTCCCCGTGTGCCAGGGCCCGGGCTCTGCTGCTGGGCCACAGCCTCTCCCCTCCTGATGGGGGACGGTGACAGGGAAGCCGCGATGGGATCTGGACATTCAGCGGCCCCACAAAGGCACTATTCTAGAAGCCGAAACTACTCTCTGCCCCCTTCCAGAAGCTGGAAAACCTCTTTGGCTGTTCAGCCAATCACCTTCTCCAGCTGTCACTCTGCCGTCCTGGGGACTTTGCACAGCCGGCTCAGTTTAAAAGCCACAGAAACCAGTTTATTCATCTGGGTTCACCCTGTGAAGCTGATAAGAGATCAAAGTACAGAGCACCCTCCGCTGGCTGCCGAATCGCCTCTCCCAGGGGACAGCTAAGTGCCCGGCTGCTATGCAGAGCCACAAGCTCCGTTTGGGGACAGGTGAGGCACAATCTCACTTTTATATTACATACGTCTTTTAAGAAGAAAAGTGATGTGTGAAACCCTCCGTATGCACAAAGCTTCATTTATCTTAAAGCGTCACGTGAGATTCAAGTGGCGTCTGACGAGCATGGTGAGGAGAAATTTGATGGTGAATTTCCATAAAAGCTGTGACCCAGTGAAAAGCATCCAGTATCTCCATACCTGGCTTCTCTGTCAAATTAGCAAGTCTGAGCAGAGGCTTAAGAGGAAGAAGATACTTCCTGTAAATCCCTTATTTATGTCATAATAATGTAGACAGTCCTGCAATTATGTCTTTTTTTCCTCAGGGCCTGGCACGTAACTAATGAGCCTGCTGTGTAGTTTGCACGACACTTTCTCCATTTGTTCTCATTTCTACCCAAACTGTTTAGTCAGTCTCCCCTGAGAACTGATACTGGCTTGGGATGAGTCTCCGCGGCCCCTGGAAGGAGCAAGCGCCTGCTATCCCTGCACAGCCGCTGCTAGAGCTGCCCGTGGGCTGGGGCAGTGGGGACCCCTTGGTTTCTCACTGCTGAGAAAAGGGGTCCTCACTGCTGCTTCTCCCAGTCCACACGAGTGTGGGTAACTCAGGTTGCTTCTTCGTCTCCATCCAGAGCAGTAGGGCTGAGCCGCCTTTTCTGATGCAATGGGTGAGGGCAGCTGGGTAGCACGCAGGGGATCCCGCTCAGCTTACCCCTCTGCACTGGCTGTGTCCCCAGGCCTGATGGATGGGGGCAGGACACAGTTCAGGTCACGACCCTGGAAAGAGTGGGCAGCTGCACTTCTGGAGCCTGGCTTGTGCCACCGTGGCTGGTGTTGTCCCTTTCTAGACACCCTTGGTAGGGAAGTCACTCTCTGACAATTCAGCTGCCTCTGGGAGTCAACAGGGAGGGCTCTTGGGACCGTGGGCCATGCTTTCGCCCATGCTGTTGCCAGCTTGGCCCAGCACCTGGCGCTGGGCACCGTGTGGGCCCACAGGTACTGCCAGCACTTCGGGAGGTGGGTTCCCCTTTGCAGCCCTGGGTACACGGCTCTCTGGGGCGTACTCAGCTCCTGCTGTTTTCTGGCGCCTCAGGGTGGGTCCAAGAGCCCATTGTCCAGGCGCAGGAGCAGGTCACGCTGCCTCGCCTCACGCCTCCCCAACTCTGGCTGCCGAGTGCCACTCAGGGCAGAGAAAGGCGACACTCTCACGTCCAAGGCTCCCCTAGTAGTGGCTCTCCTCAGGGAGCGCGCTGCCCTCCTGACGTCCAGGTGAAGAGGACGGAACTGTCCGGTTCTGTCCTGTCCTCCTGGAGCGGTGCCTGCTGGACACATGCTGAGAGCCCCGCGCAGTGTGGCCCTGCAGGGCAGTGTCCCCAGGGCGGGGCCTCCGCTGTGGATGGTTCTTCCTCCTCCCTCTGGTTCAATCTTTAACGTACATGATGGCCTAAACCAAATCGTGTTTAATCAACTGTTTAACTTTCGAAATCTTAATCTCTGCAAGGTCTAAACTGGACAAGATGTGCAAACAGGCAGTTGAGCGTTAAATCCTGGGTCCCAAGCAGAAGCCCCTTGGCGCATGTTGCTTGTGTGACACAGATTCTCTGTCATCCCTCTGCTTGTCAAGGTTCGCAGCAACAGGAACCTCAGTCCCCTGGGCCATCAAAATCCCACTTGGAAGGTAGATATGCCGCCTCGGCTGAGGGAAAGCTGGTGCTGGAGGAAGCTTGAGAGAGGTACGTTGCCAGACTTGAGAAAGAGGGAACCACATGGAGAACCACTGCCAACAGACCTTTCTCAAAACGTCACACACTGGCTTAATGAAACTCGTTTGTGTAACGGCCAGGGGTCTGGGTTGCGGCTCAGCGCTGTCACATGCCAGGTCCTGCGGCCTGGTCCCTCGCCTGCCTCCATCCTCTAGCCCTCTCTGCCTCAGGGACTTTCTTCTTGAGGATGGAGACGTGACGTGGTTTTAACTCTGGCCCCACGTCAGTAAGCAGCTGGAGGGAGACTCCCCGTCTCTACCAGCCTGAGCACAGCCGGCATCCCAAATCCCGGCCTTCCCATAGGCACGTCTGCGAGGATTCCCAGGACAGATGGTGCGAGCGGGGAAGTTCATCTGAGGGAAGGACCTCACAAAATCCCTTTTGCAGCTGTGACCTCCGCCCAGCAGGGGCACCAGGAGTCTGTGGGCTGGCCGGCTCATAAACACATCGGTCACCTCACTCCTCCCTCCGCCGCTGGGACTCACGCAGCTCTCCAAACACTGGGTTCTGATCCTTCTGTTTGCCTTAAACACAGTTTCCCTGGAAACAGCAGGGGTGCTGGGGCCTCAGGCAGCTCCCTGATGTGACCTTTGCACTGAGGGGCTTGGCTGATGAACCTCAAGGAGGGTCAGAGTGAAGTGCCAACACCCCCTTTCTCAGGAAGCAGGGAGATGTGGAGGTAGATACACAGGCGGAGAGAACAATGTGTGTCAGTGTTTCTCCTCTCCATCACTCAAGTTGATTTCCTTCTGGGTTTTAGTTATAACATGCTTATTCATCTTGAACTAATTCCTCCTTGTCACGTCCTTGGTTTTGATGCATCTGTACATCAGCAATGCCACACCCCCTGCCTGGTTCCTGTTCACAGATTTAAATGCCGGCCCACAGGCCAGAGATGGTGACGACAGGAAGCCAACCCATCCCGAGCCGAGCTGAGCCGAGCTTCGGGTCTCAGCCCGGCATGAGGGCAGCCCCGCCGGGCTGGAAGGACTGGCTAGCGGCCCTACTCAGCTCTGTGGACCGAGCCAGGCCCCCCTTGGGCCCAGAGCTCCTCTTCCGTGGGGGCAGATGGGAGGCCTGGTTCTCTCTGAGGCCCGGGATCTGCAGTGACCCACAGTCACGGCCCTGCCGGGAGAAGCAGTAGACGCAGCGGGAGGAAATGTGACAGCAGCGCCAGGCAGCCACTCGGCAAAGTTCTCGTTAAAAGTAGCAAAACCGCTCACAAGAGTCAGGCTGGAGGAAGCCATTTGAAAATGGCTGTTCCTTACATTTCTTACTCCCTACCTGGACACATGGAGCTGGTCACAAGTAGAAAGGAGGCAGGTACAAAGCTAAGGGGAAACTGCGCTCAGGAAATTTTCTCCTGAAAGTGGATTCTGGCACACAGGTCCGCTGATTGTGCCAATCCCTGGAAAATGTGCACTATCTATTCCCAAGTGTCACTGCACATGAAATGGATGACCTGTGTATACAAGGCACCTGCTTCAGTCATCAGGGCAGAATGTGATGGCCTCTGCTGTGTGACTCCCAGGGTGACTGTGTGCCCCTGGGAAACATCTGGAAACACACTTAGGTGTCACGACTGTTATGGGTGGGGGGGGGCGTAGTGGCAACCGGTGAGTCCAGGCCGGAGATGCACAGACGGCCTCCACGGCAGAATCATCCAGCCGAGTCTCAGTGGTGCCAAGGTTTGGAGACCTAGTCACATGCTTGCAAAAAGGCACAATGCACGAAAGGACCCTTCTGCTGTAAACACACAAATTTTCTGGGGAAAACATTTAAAAATTTAAATATATAGTAGAGCTCTTAAGAAAATACAAATGCATGGAAACAATGGAAGAAGGAGAAAAATGAAGGAAAAGGAAAGAAATGTTTACAAAGGAGCGAGCAAGACTCCCTACAAAGGAAACAGACTGCCACAGATTGTCCACCAGGAAAGCCGGTCCCATCACTTCTCAGGCACCCCCCACTACCAGGAGTGCTGCTATCTTATCAGTTATGAGAGATGTGTCACTGGAGCATGCGTCCCCGTCTCATACCTGTGATGGAGGCGTTGTGATTCAAGAGGCCCGGGCATCACCCGGCGGTGGTGGGCTGACATGCTGAGGAAGGGCCACTGCCCACCTGGAGGGTCACCATCCACCTGGAGGGTCACTGCCCACCTGAAGGGCCACTGCCCACCTGGAGGTTCACTGCCCACCTGGAGGGCCACTGCCCACCATGAGGACCACCGCCCACCTGGAGGGTCACACCAGTTAAGTCACCCTGTAAGAGCGAGACTGAAATAAAGGAAGATGATCGCAGGAAACGAAGAAGTAAATTGTGACTCTGCTGAAACAACTTCCAAAGAATGTTCTTCAGGAAGAAAACAGATGAAACCACAAGGAGAGAGTGAATGCAAAGCAAGCTGAGCAAGTTAGTGGTAAACACGCGGTGACAACGCAACAACAGTGATGGCACCAAGGAAGGGGATTAAACAAGACGAAGCCAAAGTCAGTGATCACACAGGGCCCACGAAGACGGAGCAGAGTTACAGCCTGTGGTTCTTGCATCATGAGAGGACAAAGGAAGTGCCTGTTAGATTTGAACTTTCTAAAGACAAGTATGTATGTATGTCAAAATATGCAGAAGAGCCACCCAAATAAGAGAAAATATGTACCCGGGGTGCCAAAAAAATGTATACAAGTGGACACTCTGGTCAGCGTTGCTCAAGCAGTAGTTCGCCGTAATCAGAAGTGTCTGGACGCTGATGGTAACCACTTTGAGCACCTCTTGTCATTGCAGAAGTCACACGTGGCTTGTATGCATCTTTTGTTATCGGTATATAGTGAGCATTGCAATTTTAATCATTTTTTTTCCTTTCTTAAAATGTGTATACATTTTTTTTGCACCCTCTATATCATTCCAACCAGGAGAGGAAATAAAAGGAAATAAAGAAATTCCTATCAATACAATATGGGAGGAAACAAAGAAAAAGCACAGTAATTAGCAAACCTGAAATAAGACTTTGGAAACAAATTCAAGTGCACTTACTCATTGGCTATGAATCTAACCGGCCATCAAAGGATGAGAGAGAGAGGGCATTCTTAAAACACAGCATCACAGAAGGGTTCAAAGTAAACGCATGTAAAGAGATCCCTCAGGAAAACACAAAGCACAAAGGAAAGGAGTGTCACAATATGACAGGGGGAACAGATTTTAAAGAAAGACGCATTATTAGGGACGTGAACCGCAAGTGTGCGATGATAAAGAGCAGTATTCACGAGGAGAACCAGCACTTGTGGGGTGCAGTCCTCACGGGTACGCAGCAGGAAGGAAGGGTGGCGTTCACTAAAGGGGAACCTGGCAAACCCAGTCTCAGTGAGACTTTCATCAGCCCCCTCCAGAGACCAGCACTCGTTGATCGGCACACATCATGTGAAACACTCACTCACTTTTCATGGACACGAGTGAACCCTGCCAACAAGCACACATGGAGGGTCTCCCAAAACCAGCCCTAAGGAGGTGACAGGGAAGTCTCAACGAATACGAAACACGTACAACAAAACTGAAAGAATCCTCAATATGTGGCCTAGAGTCTTTGACTTCACAATAAGCTAGAAATGAATAACAAAAAGGCAAACCACAGACTCCTTTTGTTTGGAAGTTTTAAAATACCTTCTAAATAAATCACAAGTCAAGGAAGAAAGAACAATGGAAACTAAAAACAGTTACCCATTAGCACCCACAAAAACCCTGCATATGGAAGTCATAGGATTTAGCTAACATGGGACCACGACTGAAAGCCTATTAGCCGAGCACGCCACTTGGAGACACAGCACAGCCCCAACAAAAACAAAAAGAAGGGAACAGTAAAGTAAGAACAGAACGTAAGGAAATGGAACATGAAGAAAAAATTGAGAGCACTGGTACAAATAAAACTGGCTCTTTGGGAAGTTTGATTATATTAATCCATCTCTGGCAACACGGATCGGACAAAAAACTAAAAAGAAAACACCAATTTCTTTGGTAAAGTGCATAATGTTATACGTCTAGCAAGACTGACCAGAGATTAAAAACCAGGGTAAGCAGACAAAAACAATAAACCAAATGAAAATAATGCAACAATATGCACAGGAAACATGTTTCAAATCTTAAGAGGAAATCACGAACAATTTATGTTACAAATTTAAACACTTAGGTGACATGGAAAATTTCCTAGTGTACATTTGCAATCTGACTCAAAAAGTAATAGAAAACATGATGAGACCCACAGGCATTAAGGAAAGTAAATAGATGCTCAAAACCCCACAGAACCGCTTTCATGTCCACACGGCTGTATAGGTCAGGCCCACCAAACCTTCACTGAACACATGATTCCTGTGTTTTATAAGCTGTTTGTTGAAATCCAACAAGAGGAAACCTTCACAGTGCATTCTACGGGCTGATGAAACTGTGGTATGAAAACCAGGTACGCACAGTACAAGCGAAGGATTTCAGAGGCCAGCCTCCTTTGGGAACACAGGCTGCGATCCTAAGCAGAATCCTCGCACACGGATTCTAGTGGTGCGCTATGAAAACGTATCGTATGTTACCTGATATCTGGACTCTGCAGGAAAACCCACTGGGGTGGTGGTGGGAATGTGGGTGGGGTGCAGAGGAGAAGAACGGTCATGAACTGACACCTGTGAACACTGTGTGGCAGGCATTTGGGAAGTCCCGTTCTCTTCACTTTTTATATGTTTAACATTTTCTGCAATAAAATGATTTGAAAGTGTAAACAAAAACTTTATAGCCAATACTGTTCATCCAGTGAAAGCATGATTGGGTTAACACTGGACATTTCACTAATGCAATTCATCTTATTTAATAAAATTAAATGAGAAAAAAACAAATATCTCAAAAAGATTAAATTTTCACAAAATTTGCAATATGTGTGTATGCACATAAGACTAGAAGAACTTTTCCTTGCTCCTAAAAATAGTGCATCTACGAAAAGTTACACAAACAGTGTGACCTATGAGAAGGACTTTAACATGGAACAAGACAGAATGTTCACTGACTTTCTTTCCATGCTCTCTGCTCGCTGTTCACATGGGGTCCCAGCTGGACTGGAGGTCCCAGCAAGTGCAGGGGTCCTAGAACAACAAACCGAAAATTGATTAGAATGTGTAGTCAGTATTTATTAGGGAGAAACTCTTCTCTCTCTTAGACCCTTTCCTTCTCCGATTCACCCCCCAAAACCTTTCCTTCCATGTAGAGGAGACCCATTAACTAACATCCCCGTCTTATATCTCTGTGCAGCCCCACCCCCACCCACTCTGGGGAGGCTGAGTGATGTAGGCAATTCACAAAAGAAACTCAGAAGGCCAATAAAAATATAAAAAGATGTTCAAGCTGAGTGGTAACCAGAGAAATGCAAATGAAAATCACAATTAAACACCGTTTTATATCCATCAGATTAGCAAACATCATAAAGTCTGATGATACCAAGTGTTGACCAGAAGTAAGAAGGAAAGTCGTGCTCCCTGCTGAGTTTGCAGAGGGAATGAAGGTTGCTGGTCAGCTGACCTGAGATGGGAGGATTTCCCTGGATTATTGAGGTGGGACGGGGGGCAGGAGAGAGAAAACCAGAGAGACGGAGGTGTGATGACTCAGCCTGATGTTGATGGCTTTGCAGGTGGAGGAAGGGGCCACAAGCCAAGGAGTGTGGACACTGCAGATGCTGGAGAAAGGTCAGGGAACAGACTCTTCCCTGGAACCTCCAGAAGGAACCAGCCGTGCTGACACCTGGACTGAGCCCCGTGAGACCTATTTTGGACTTCCAACCTCCAAAACTCTTAAGATGAATCGTGTTGTTTTAAGGCACGAAATGCATTGACATCTATTACAGCAGCAATAGGAAACCCATGCAACCGCTTTGGAGAGACATGGGGTCTATAAGCAAACATTCTCGTTCACGTGGATGCGCAGACAGACAGATGTTTATGGCAGCACTGTTTGTGGTACAGCCTGAACGCCCATCAACAGAAGAATGGACGGACCGATTTGGGCCTGGTCAGCTCGGGAGCACCAGCCGTGGGGCTGCACATGGGGGCCTGGCTTCCATGTCCAGTGGCGGCAGGCGAGCCTGCTCCTGGTGCATTTACAAGGCAGTGAGGGGGTGCAGACGGGGGGAGCGCTCCCTCGAGGGCTACTCAGTGTTCCCCATGGTGGTTGTCACCCATCTTAATGTCACACTGGGTGAAGAAACAAACTCTAAAAATGATGTCACTAATACAAAGACATGGAATGATGTCTTTTATAGAGACACATGTGATATAAAGGTATAGACACATGACAAATAGACCTATCCCGGCTTCAGGGCTGTGGCCACCTCTGGGGATGGAGGAGGGGACGGGGTGAGGGTGGGGCTATTGCTGGAGTTGTTGTATGTTCTCTTCCATTTAAAACAGGGCTGTCCAAACTTTTTCCAATGTTTTTCACCAAGGGCCATATGCGGTAAAATACGCAAACAGCCGGGCCACTCACTCGAGGTGAAGTACGTACTGCCTCACCAGGTTTATTTAAGTAAACTAAATATAATTTTAGAATTTGCTGCGGGCCAATTAAAATGGATTGTGGGCCGCAGTTTGGACACCCCTGGTTTAAAACTTAACAATTTGAAGGAAATACAGCAACAGGGTGACCTGCTTCATCCACTTGGTGAGCACGTGAGGACTAACATACTTATATGAGTATGTTTGAAACAGTTCGAAATTTAAAATGTTTTTAAATAAGAAAAAGGCAATGAACCAACAGAAACCAAGAGATACAGCGCACACTTTGGATTCGGACTTTAGTGGTGCATGCTGCCCCTCCTGCCACCCCACTGGGTTTTATTTTAACAATCTAGGAAGGCTCTGAGCAGCGTGCTGAAACCAAAATCCGGTCGGGAGGACAGAGGCCGGGACTGGGTCCTGGTGGGAGCCTGGCCACCCACAAGCTCCGCTTTGCAAGCTGGTCAAGGCCCCGGTCTCGGCGTCTTCCCTCTTGTCACACAGACATCCATTTGCTCACTGACTCCAGGGCAGGGAAACCCACTGCAGTGGGGGGCCCAGAAGCGAATGAGGCTGATCACGCCTCCCCGATGTTTACTATGTGGCTACGAGCCATGGCCTTGGACAAGACAGCTGGCTATGAGGTCGGAAGGACTGATGTTAACTTCACACGTCTCTGCAGACTCACGGGGGCCTGACCCTGGCCGTCCACCTACACAGCTGCCTTTAGTTCCTTCAGCTCTCAGCTCTCAACTAGCAGACAGACATAAGTCCTACCTTATCAGCTTCACAGAATGGTCCTCAGTGTCAAAAGATTGCTGTGCAAAGGCTTTGTAAAAAGTGCTAAGTAAGTATTAACTATCAATCATACATACTTGTTAGAAGCAAATAGTGAATAATAAACATCAGCCTTTGCCTGTAAACCTGTAAACCTCCGTAGTTAATACCCCTCTCAGTGCAGACAGTTGAGATCCTCTCATGACAGGCCCCTGAGAATCCTTCAATAAACTATGTTACCCCTAAATTATCTGTAAAAGTACAATCTTCATATTAAATATTAAATATTATCTCATGTTCCTCAGCCAATAGAAGGGCCGGTTAGGATTCCTGCAGCCTCGTGGGATTTGCTTCTGAGGCACAAATGCAGAGAAGTTAAACTTCTGTGTGTTTTCCATCCGTTTTCCTAATCGTCTATGATCTTTTTGAGATGAACTTAGATGAGCTCCCACTAACACTTTACGTACAAACTCTGTGGCTCTGACTCGGGATCCTACAACTTCCACTGTTATGAACAGTCTGAACGCAGGCAAATTAAAAATATATTTGGCAGCAAATAAATATAAGTACACTGTAAATGAAATTCTACTCTAGGAACTATTATTCTCATGACATGAATTTTGCAACTCACTTCGAGTGAGCTGAAATGCCTCCCCTGTCAATCACAGAATCACTGCAGAGCTGGACAAGATAAGTGTCAATTTATCGAGTGGGGAAGTCACATCGGCTGGTCAACCCAAACACAGATGCATTTGCAGTGCACCCTTGGTGAACCGAGTCCACAATCTGTCACCCAGCAAACGCACCACAGCAAGTACCACAGAGGGTTATCTTTGCCAAAGGTCCATCATCATCAACATCTGAAACTATATTTTGATGATTTTACAATAGCTGGTTTGCATGTCAAACAGAAACCTGTCATTGAAAGAGATCTCTACAACGCCAATCCCCTCCAGGATGGAGAACGGAGACCCAATGAAATAGTCTAAAGACAACAAGGAATGTTGGATATTGTGAAGGACGGTTGAATGCAATTCTCTTTCAGAACCATCAGGACCATCCAGATGCTATTTCACAATGGGGACAAGACATTTGTTCAGAGCAGGACTCAGCAGGCTAGGATGCTGTATTCCAGACAGACCTGCTGTTAGATCTGCTGTTAGAAGTGCTTTCTAGACCCAATGCACAGGGAGTGCACGGGGGGCCTCAAAAGCCTGCTAAGTGTCCATTTCCTAATGACCAGGTGGGACCAGGTCTATTTAAGCAAGGGCGGAAGTCTCCGCCTGGCAGCTGAGGACCAGCCTGAGTACTTGGTACTTAAACAAGCTAAGCAACTGCTTTGTTCCGCACAGACAGCCTGTGGATTTCTCCTCACAGAGGGATTAGGAAGAGTCAGTTCTTCCTGGTGCACAGATGCTTCGTGGGCTCCACATAAATTCCACTGTGCGGGCTTCTGCTCATCCAAATCCCGAGACCTACCATCTCCTTCTCTTCTTCACAGTGAGTGTCTCTGTCAGCATGGACGTGAGCTCTGGATGTACAGCCATGATGAGTGTCATTGGCGGGAGCTGCGCTATATCAGGGACTGATACTACTCTTGTCACAAACCGTAAATGCAGCCCCAAGAGGTGAAGTGTGTCACAGGAACTGAAATATGAAATTGCAACATGTGTCCCCAAATGGGATGAGGACATGGAAATGGAGGAAAATAAAAATACACTGAAGTTAATGATTTGTTATTTTGTTCACTGAGGATTTTATCATTGGTGAGGAGACCGTGGCTGAAACAAACATAAAAATGGAAATATAATGGAATAAAAAAAATAGAATAAAATAAAAATGTAAATAAAAGTACTGATTAGAACGTTCTTAATTCTGTAAAGATGTTAAGAACAAGAATACATTCTTACTCCAATAAGAACGCTCATTTCTTACTGAGGAGAAATGAACGACTTTGGAAAAACTTCAGGGTTCTGTGCACTCTGTGTCGTTGCTGCTCGGGTGCCTTCCGCAGGAGTGAGGGCTCCCCAAGCCACACCACCTCCAGGAGTCGTCCTGTCGCCCACGCGCACACCTCCTTCCACCCCTCATTTTGGCACTGCCACGCCGCCGGGCCGCATCCGGACCTGGACCGGGCCTCCTCACTGGCCTCTTCTTAGCCCCATTTCAGCTGGATAGCGGGTCTCTCCAGACAAGTCTGACCCAGTTCCCCCTGCTTCTGAGAGACAGCAGACACTCGGACAATGCCAGACCATCTGCGAAATGGAGCTCTGACCACAGCCGGACGGGTCCTGCCCGGGAAACCCACCCCTCACGCGCAACAAACCTCCCAGGACGCTGACTGCTGTGTCAGACTTGCAGGAAGTCAGGCTGCTCTCCCCGGTGACAATCCTGGAAGTGCTGTAACTTCTCTAACGATGGGCCCCGCCGGCCAGGATCTGATCCACACCTGAGGGCTGCCCTCATTTCTGTCCTGCTTCCGACACAGAACGAGCTGGAGAAACCCAAAACACTCCCCTCACCAAGCACCCCTCGCATGTACCACAGCTTCTTTTTCCTACAGTCCTGAGTGCTGTTTCTGAATTCACCCACTTCTTTCTCAACTTTTCCCACTCTCTGAAAGCTCCATGTGTGCAAAGGGGCTGCTGTAACCAAACACCACAGACCAGAGGCTTAAACAACAGACGTTTATTTCTCATGGTTCAGGACGGAAGGCAAGACATCAAGGTGCAGGCAGTGTGGTTTCATTCTGAGGCCTCCTTTCCTGGCTTGGAGGCGGCTGCCACCTTGCTGTGCCATCACAGGACCTCTTCTTTAATCCCCTTGTCCAGCGCCCCACCCTCATGACTTCACCTCACCCTAATCAAGACCCCACCTGCAAACACCATCACACCGGGGGGTAGGGCCTCAACATGAGGATTTGGGGGGACACGAACATTCAGAAAGATAAACATTTCGTTTTCCCAAATGATACTGTATGATTTGTTAAAATACATTGTGGTATCTTCTCTGACATTATAGCTAAACTTTTTCTAATTCTTATAAATTGAGTTAGAAATTCTCATGTATCTAATTTCTACCTTAGCTTGACTCTGATACTTGGAAAGAACTAGTTTACCCTTTACTTTTATAAGTTGCTAAATTATTTGTATTTCAATCATGCTGGAAGTTACAAATGGTTTCTAAAGATCCAAAAAGTCAAATTGTCCCTTTTTTAAACTTGAGGAATGGGGAAATAGCTCATGTCTCTTCAAACGCACTTGAAGGATCCCCCTGCCCCCAAACCTATCACCTACTAATGCCCCCTCGAGTTACAGGCCACATTCTGCCCAGGTGAGTTTCCTGCTTTATTTCCCCTTCACTATGAGTGGTTACAACCATATCTGTTCAGAGGAAAAATATGCTAAAAATATAAAATACTCAGGCAAACAAATGTTATAACATGGAATGTCACAATTAATCCGTGTTTCTGCACATTACGCTGTGAATGAAAATTGCCAAGATAGAGTCATTGTGTCAAGGGAACTAAAATGGAACCTTATGCACACCCCACTCTTGAACTCTTGAACTTTTAAGTCAACCATGAAACCACATCCAGAACTTGACTTCCTTCTCGCCATAGCAACCAGAGCATCTTATCCCTCATGAAAGGGACCAATCCTTTCATCAGCCAGTGTCCTTCGTTTACACATGCGTAGGGACCTCGCTGGGAACAGCACTTATACTTCCACCGCCTTTGTCTGCATACTGGACCTAACTGACCCCTGGTGAACTAGCCAGAACCCTTCATTTGCATGGAGGACCTAAAGGGAAACCACACATGCGGCCGCTACCTGAATCTGTGACTCCCAGATTGCAATCTCCTGCTCAGATGCCTGCTCTTCGTTGTTCATTACAGCCTAACGCGCTTTTTCAGGTTAACACTGCCTGGACCATCTGCCTTCCTTGCATATCCTTCTCTGTTTTTATAGCATTAATAGTCTGGTTTGAAATTTAGCACTAGATTTTCAGACTGACTCAAATTAGCTTCTCATCACTGACATTCTGGATTTTAACTCTGTATTTAAAGTATTTCCCCCAAAGAGCTGTCTCTCCCAGTGCCCGCACACCGCAGACACCCAGCCCTTCCTGGTGGTGACTGGGTGATCCTCACAGACGAGGGTCAGGCACCCATGCTGACTCCTTACCCTACAGGAGGCCAGGCCTGGCCTGTGACCTGCACAGCCACACAGGGCCTGAGTACACCTGGTCTGCTCCTTTCCTGCCCACAGCCTCCTCCGTGACCTTAACCAGCTGGGCTGTCTTGGTCACTCAGCTCTGTGGCCTGTGGTGTCTGAGCTTGGCTGCTCTGTCCCTCAGCCGTTCCTTGTGTTCCTCAGGGACAGGAAACAGACATGGTGAGCAGACTGGGACCCATTTTCAACTCAATTTACTCCTTGTGCCAAATTCTGAGGTTTTATAAAAGAGGAGGTAAACTCAGGAAGGTTATGAAGATGCCAGCCTGAGGCCACGTAATTGCTAACAGCCCGGCAAGCTGGAGCCCTGGGCTGTGTCCTCCTGCCGAATTACCAGGGAAGCAAAGGCATCTGGCCGTAGGCAGATGGGAGGACCTAGCATCTAGGATTATACTTATTTACTCCAAACGTGCTGGACAATAAGTGCCAGAGTCAAGAGCACTGGCAAGGAAGCAGCCTGCGGCCTTGGGTAAGTTGAAGTGTGTGTCTGGGCCTCCACAGTGGAGACAGGGTGGGGGGAGCGAGAGAAAGAGAGGAAAGGAGCGAGGGTGGGAGGGAGACTGATCAACGGCTGATTTGGATGTCAGATCACTGAGGACACATTCCATCCCTGACGCCACAGCGGCGTTTCGTTTGGAATATGCGCCATTTTTCTGGTTAGTTCGCTTGGTGAGTGGGCACAGTGGTTTGCTAGTTGCACAGACAGGCCAGGATCTCCAGGTGGGGGCTGCATTCCCATCTCGCTGCACTTTGGAGTCTGGTTTGCGAGAAAAATAAACGGTCAGGAACCCCAGGGAGACCCAGGCCCATTGCATCCCATTCAGGGCTGACCCCGCTGGACCATGGCAAGCGACAGAGCCTGGGGTTTCCATCCTGTGACACAAGGGCAGGGTCTGCCATCATGGAGGACGAAAGGGAAGTGTGTGTGCACTAAAAACGCTGCCCTCCCAGCCCCTTAGTTGTATAAAGCACCCAGAATGCACGACTAAATGGGAAAAGGAATTTTGAGGCCATTTCTCCGGAATGGCTGCAGGCTGTGCAGCCTCACGGACCCAGGTGAGGGTGGAACGGGCCTGAGTCTTGACTCAAAAGCCTCACCAGCTCGGAGGCCCTGGCAGGACCAGGGTTCCCATCACTTCTGGGCCACACAGTTGAGAATCAGTCCATTCTTACAAAATGTCCCGTGTGATGTCTTTGCAATAAAACTCCATCATGGGTGGCTTTGAGTTCTTTTTTTAAACAGCAACACATGTTTTGAGAGTTTAGGAAGACCCTTTTACCTCTGCCAGGAAGCAGGTTCTGTGAAGCAGAAGGGTGTTCTTCACAGACTCAGTACAGGGCTTGCATTTGTCGGCTCTGGGCCCTTTGAAATGGTTACATTTTGGAGGTTTCACAGAACGCAGGTTCCCCTGCCCCCAACTCTGTTCACTTTCAGAAACCTCAGTCTCCTACCCTGTACATGTCACTTCTTTGTTCTAAAACGTTAATCGCTTTTCAAAATGTTCATCTCCTTAAACTGATTCCGGAATCTAGTTCATACCCCTAGTCTGAGTCTACTAGTATTTTGGCCGGTTTTCTGAGTTTTCCTTCAAAAGTTCCCACAACCAATCACTTAGCCTGAGGGCAGGGTGAGAGACCGACTCCGTGAGGGCCCAGGGGGGATGCCCCGCCCCTTATTTCGGGGCTCCATCCCTACTTGGGAGACGCTCTGAGTCATTCAAGGTAAAGCTGCTGCAGGGTGCTCAGCTGATTGCTGCTCTGACATCCCATCTTCCCCTTGAAATGCTGACATTTCCTTTGACAAATAAACAACAAGAAGTTATTTTTTTCAAAATACTTTTATGCTCAACTGAAGTGGACTGAAACCAGAGTTTGGGCTGTGCTCATATGAGCTGCATTTTCCCACTTGGGGTGAGAGCGCCCACGTGACGGGAGGAACAAGGGTTTGCTGAACACCTACTATAGGCCCAACAGGGAACCTCCAGGAGGGATGGTGAAAGGGAAAGGAAACATGTCCCTGTGATTGGCGAAGACACAGCATAATCCGCACGTTTATTCACGCTGAGGACTTAACAAGGGATTCGCACTCCAATCCGATTTCCAGAACACAGTCCTGCAGCCGTCTCCTAAAAAGAATGCTTTTGGGGAGGGATGGTTTATAAGCACTGGGGACACACCGCCCAGAGGAGTAGGGCGAGGACAGAGGTGAGCAGCCACCAGGTGACAACACAGACACCTGGAAAGCGAGGTGAGAAGTCTGTCCCGGGGAGATGCTGACAGATGCAGTCAGCTGGCCGGCTCAGCTCGTGAGACCTGACACTGCAGAGGTCTCCTGGAACGTCTCCATGGGGTGGGGAAACGTGCCCCCGAGTCACTGCGGGGCCCAGCTCAGGGCACCTGCTCCATCACCACCTCTGGCAAGCAAACTGGCAACATGACATGCAAACCCATGTCTGCATGTTAAACGGGCCATTGAAGCTCGATTCCTTAGCCCTGGGAAGGCCCCTTTGTGCCTGTCACATGCCTGTCATCCCTGGGTCCTCAGGTTGTTTTTGGGACACTGGCCACTTTGCCTGGGCCAGAGCCTCTTGGCCAGCTCACACCATGGTCATGACCTTCAGAGCGGCTGGCTGGAACCTGCGGATCTTCTTCTTCAGGGCCTTGGAGGCCTTGATGCGGCAGAGTTTGGGCACCGGGGGCAGGGGCGGCCTGGAGCCAGCTGCAGCCCGCGGGGGCTGCTGGGGGGCTGCCCGAGGCCAGGCCAGGTGGCTCCCACTGGCCCGGACACCGCCCTCCACGTCACTGCCACTGGACTCCCCATCCCCGAAGCGGCTGGCAGTGTGGTCGCTGGCCGGGTCCTCGTCCTCGCTGGTCTCCGCGATGGTGGAGTGGAACAGGGAGGCACATTCGGCTGAGTGCTCCGAGCCGCCAGACTCGCTCCTGGCCTGGGCGTCCTGGCGGGGCAGCCTGGGCCTGGCCCGGGGGCACACAGGCCGCGGGCCACCCCCTCTCCTTGCTGTGGGCCGTGGGGGCCCCAGGCTAGGGCCCTGGGCACTGGCCAGGCGGGCCCTGGCTGAGATCTCCACGGAGGACTGCCACCTGCGCTGTTTCCTCCGGGTCTCCCCACCGGCCGCCATGGGTGGCACTGCTTCCAAGGGAAACAAGGCCTGGGCCGAAGCCCGGTGGCCCTCTTGGTGGGCCACCAACAGGGGGATGAGGAGGGACACAGGGTAGAGGCTGGACTCAGAGCAGGACCGGCCGGGCGCCTCCCCCACCAGGGTGGGCCTCCTCTGGAGCCCAGCCCCCCACTTAGGGGTCAGCTGGGGGCTTACAAGGGCGCCCCAGGGTGGTGGCTGCCTCCCTACCCTTAGTGCCTTGTCGCTGGTCCCCCTCCCGATCTTCAGAGCCTTTGTCATGGGGTGGCCAGTTTTCAGCCCCATGGGGGAAGCTCTGCTGCCAACACAGTGGGGGTGCACACACTGCCCTGGGGCCAGGGCGGGGCTCTCCCTGACCGCAGTCCTGGGGGGTGACCTGGCTTTGCCTTCCCAGCAGTCAGGAGCTGGCTGCTGGGCCTGAGAGCCAGGAGATGGAGGCCTACACCCCAGCTGAGGGGAGCCCGGGGTGGTCCCCACACAGACACAGCTACTGGAGGGCTTGTGGCCCTCCTCGGGAAGGCAGCTGGGGTACAGGGTGCCCACAAGGGGCACAGGTCCCTGCTGCTTGAGGCCGTTCTCACTGGCGTCCCTCCTCTGAGCCACCCCTCCCACATCTGCTCTTCCTGGGGTGTACAGTAGCTTCTCTGGGTGGCCTTCACTCTCCGCTCTCTGGGATGGGGACACCTCACATCTTGGGGGTCCCTGCTCACTCACATTGCCCCTTGTGGGGTTCCCTTGGCCCCGCAGTCGTAACAGCCTGTCTATGTAGGCTGCAGCTGGGCCAGCCTCAAGGACAGGTCCAGTCCGGATTGAGCTGGGACCTGAGGGGCCGAGAAGGGACTCCCTAGGGGGTGAGGGGCCGTCACGCTGCAGGGTCTCCTTGGTCAGAGCAAAGAGGGGGCTCTGCAAAGCCACCGCATGTAGGGGGCTGGGGTATGGGTACACCTCCCTGCCTCCCTTGGACACCAGGTCACGCTGGTACTTGGGGTCCAGCACGTTGGGTGGGAGGTCCATCCCATGGCAGAGAAAGGAAGTGGACTTTGGGGCAGCACTGGCCTTCTGGAGCCCCACCTCAGCCGCCAGGACTCGTTCAAGGTCACCTGGGAACAAGAAATGAACAAATACAGGAATGAGGGAAGATGCTAACCCAGTCTTATCCCACTTCACAGCAGCATAACGACAGCTGAGCGCTCCTCCATCCGGAGAAAGCCACGCACAGCTGGCCACTTGCGTCGATGCCTGGACAGAAAATGTCTGTGGAGACCTCAAGTGTGTACTGATTCCATCACCGGTTCCAATGGTTCCCCTTTCAGGGACAGATAAATCCTAGACACAAAATGTGTCAGTTTGAGGCCTTGTTCGTGGAAGATTCTGAGGATGCCTGGAAAGACAGGGACCTGGGACCACAGGGTGGGCTCTGGACAGAGGTCGGGGGCACACCTTCCCTGAGGACCAGGGGACATCGCAGGGTGCTCACCAAGGACAGACCACACGGAATCACTAAGCCGGGTCTTGTATTGGAAATGAAATGCGTCCAAAGGTGGCGTCCTTCTGTTAGGGACAGCCAGAAGGCAAGTCAAGGCCTGGAGACGAGCTGCACATGGGCGGAGCTCCCAGGTTCACGGTCAGCGCTCTGCACTCTGCTTGGACGGAGGCCACTCAGGCTGCATCAGGGCTTGGGAGGGTGTTTGAGAAAACTGTCCAATGTTCATTTCATATAATAAGAAAAATGCTTAGAGCAACGCTTCAGCCCTGCCCTAATGACCACAAGTGGCTATGTGACTCCTACCTCCACCTAAACCCCCGAAACGCCTACAGAAAATGGGGAGCAGTGCTGCTAGGTTTCCTGCCATGCTCGACATCCCTACCACGTGGCTGGGACCCGGGGGTCTGTGCCCCATAGACATCCCCACCGCCTAGGTGGGACTTGGGAAGTCTGTACCCCATAGCCGTCCCCACTGCCTGGGTGGCACCCAGGGGTCCACACCCCTTAGCCACCCCCACCATCTAGATAGGACCCAGGGATCAGTGCCCCACAGCCGTCCCCACTGCCTGGATGAGACTTGGGGAGTCTGCACCCCACCGCCTGGGTGGGCCCTCCCAACCTTCCTGATCTTCTTTACCTGTAGACACTGGCCGGGGTCGGGATGTGTCCTGTAGCGGCTGGACTGCACCATCTTCAGTGGCCTGGGGTCCCCATGTGGGCACAGGGGCCCCACACATGGTGGTCTCGTCAGCTGACCAGGGCCGGCAGTCCCCTGCGCTGGTCCGGGCCGTGAGGGTGGTGGGCAGCAAAGTGCCCAGGGAGGAGGACAGGCGGTCACTGCATACTGACGTGCAGGAAGCAGACAAGGAGCAGGAGCCACCGTCACTCAGCTCGTAGAAGCCTGGACGGGGCAGACAGAGGCGGTCAGTGCGGGGGGTGTGTGTGTGTGTGTGTGGTGGGTTTGCGTGTGGTGTGTATGTGTGCGTGTGTGTGTGTGTGTGTGGGTTGTGTGTGTGTGTCATGTAGTGTGTGTGTGTGTGTGGGGGTGTCATGTTGTGTGTGTGGTGTGTGGTGTGTCTGTGTGTGGTGTGTGTAGGGGTGTGTATGGTGGGGTGTGTATGTATGTGTGGTCTGTGTGTGGTGGTGTGTGGTGTGGGTTTGCGTGTGGTGTGTATGTGTGGTGTGTGTGGTGTGTGTGGTGACGTGTGTGTGGGGGTGTGTGTGTGTGTGTGTGTGGTGTGTGGGGTGTGTGTGTGTGTGGGGGGGGGTGTTTGGGGGTGTGTGGTGTGTGTGTGGGGGTGTGTGTGTCATGTAGTGTGTGTGTGTGGTGTGTGTGTGTGTGTGTGTAGGGGTGTGTATGGTGGGGTGTGTATGTATGTGTGGTCTGTGTGTGGTGACGTGTGTGTGGTGTGGGTTTGCGTGTGGTGTGTATGTGTGGTGACGTGTGTGTGTATGTGTGTGTGTGTGTGTGTGTGGGGTGTGTGTGTGTGTCATGTAGTGTGTGTGTGTGTGTGGGGTGTCATGTTGTGTGTGTGGTGTGTGGTGTGTCTGTGTGTGGTGTGTGTAGGGGTGTGTATGGTGGGGTGTGTATGTATGTGTGGTCTGTGTGTGGTGACGTGTGTGTGGGGGTGTGTGGTGTGGGTTTGCATGTGGTGTGTATGTGTGGTGTGTGGTGTGTGTGTGTGTGTGTGTGTGTGTGTGTGTGTGTGCGCGCACCTGAACTGGGCCGGCTGTCGCTGTCTGGGGCCTCGATGGAGGTCCTTCTCACGTCCAGCTGCAGCTCACTGATCTGCTGGTCCAGCTGGTCCAAGTGGGTTTTCAGGCCAACGTCCTGGCGTCTTAGCCGATTCTAAGAAGCGACAGACGAGAAAACTGTTTCCAGTACAGAAACGGGAAGGGCATGTGCACGTGTACAACCTCGGCTCCTGCGTCAGCCTAACCGGCAGCCTTCCTTACCTGTTGGTAGGCGGGAAAGCCCACTGACCCCTCCCACCTCCCACAGGTTTTTCCCCAACTGTATACTGTTTTATCAGCAATTTTCAATTAGCCGTCTTTAATAGGGATGCGGAGTAATACGCCTACGGGGGTGAAGTCTGGCTTAAAACAGCACAAAACACCTCCTTCAGCAGGCACCCCACACGATACTTTCAACTGCTGGCTTTTTTCAGTTCTGCGTGTGAACACCCTTTCCTGTGCTGGTGCAGAGTGGACTTGTGTCCGGTGCCTGTGTTGCCGTATTCTCTCCCTGGTCCATGGTGCATAGATGGGGGTGGGGGTGGGGTGGGCAGCCCTTTGATCTTTCAAGGGGATGGAAAGTTCCCAGGAGAGAAAAAGGCCCCCATTCTGTATATGCACAGCCCCCAATACTGCACTATACAGGTTTCCTAGGCTATCAGGGAAGGAGGGGGCACTGCCAGCCTGAGGAAAAAACAGCCTGAAAATCTGCCTGAGGGTCTTTTTGGTTCAGAGGGTCCAACTTAGTTCTGCCCTAAGAGGCTCTATCATCTCCCCGTCTCAGCTTCCCAACTGTAAAACAGGGGATTGTGGGTATTAACCATGTTATGTAATATACATACAAAACATGCGTGCAGACTACATACATACATATGCTCCACACGTGTATATACCATGTAATAGACATGATGCATGTGTGTGTATACTATATAATATACATGATATATGTGTATATACTATATAATATACATATGCTACATGTGTATGTACTATGTAATATACATATACTAGCTATGTGTATATAGTATATAATAAACATATAATAGCTATGTATTACATAATATACCTGTGTGTATATACTATAATATACTTACAATATGTGTGTATACTATGTAATATACATATAATACATGTTTATATATAATGCACATGTAATACCTATGTGTGTACATACTATACAATATACATGATACATGTGTACATACTATGTAATATACACATGCTACGTGTATATATTATATAATATACATATGTGCATGTACTATATAATATACGTATACCTATGTGTACATATAGTAAATAATATACATATTAGTATACCTATGTGTGTGTTATATAATATATATTATACATGTGTACATACTATGTAATATACATATGCTACGTGTGTGTATATATTATATAATATACATATGTGTATGTACTATATATGTATACCTATGTGTACATATAGTATATAATATACATATTAGTATAATACCTATGTGTGTGTTATATACTATACATATAATACATGTGTATATACTATGTAATATACATGATGCATGCATGTATATATCAAACCACATAATACACGCTGTGTTTAGTGCTCATGATATATACTCTCACACACAAACACATACACATGTCAAACCAGCACCAAGGGATTCATAAATGACGATCTCCTTCCTGCAATAAAACTTCACCCTGTTGTCAAGGTCCACTGCACAAATTCCTTGTTTTGATTAACAATTATGTTTAAGGGAATAATTAACAAAAGTAATTATATGGTCCATCCTGTTTAAGAAAATGATTAATTGTATTTAAATTGTTGTATTGGAAATGAGGAACTCCCGAGGCCCAGCTTATGGGCCCAGAAACATTACTTCCGTAATTTCAATAACGTGAGAACTCATCAAGCACAGAAGCAGGTGGCAGCAAGTTCCAATGCTTTTGAGAGAATGGGGTGGGCACAGCGTGCCCTGATAGTGCCCCAGGGCCCGCACTCAGCATGGTGATTGGCAGACCATCACCTCACTGCATGTTCCTTAGGACCCACTCCTGGGCCTCAGGACACCCTCCCAGTGTGACCTCACAGTCATTCTGTGATCGTACACATAGCATGGCACACACCCGTCCTGACTTATAGCTAAGCTCCCAGACCCACCCTGCCTGGCCTAACATCCTGGCTTCTCACCTTGAACACTGTTACACCTGGGGAAACCGGTCCCCAGGTAAACGCCTCTACCAGAGCACCAGCAGAGCACGCAAAGATGGGCTTCCAGCAAGTTACCATCATGTGAAAACACTTCGATTCCTACAAAGGGCCCAGTGCGTACTTTTAGCACGAGTGAATTTTCCCCGTCATCAAACAAGACCATGGTACCAAGGTGAAGTGATGTCCCAAGGCAGGCCACACTTCAGTGTTTGAAGTGATCTCTTCCTCCTGAAGGATGAAGTCTCGGACCCCCAGCTGGCTTCCTCCCTCCCTCCCTCTCCAATCCCCTTCCAAAACAAGAGTCGCCCTGTGTTTGTGCTGGAAGCCACTGCTCGGTGACGGGTGTCTGCCAGCCGGGCCTTCCATCGGTGGGTTCTGATTAATGCTGAGAGGCCACCACGCACAGCTCCGGGTCCTCACAGATGACTTCCTGCATCCTCAGAACGCCTGTGGACTTCAGGGGTTAACGCTGGGGGTTTACACTGTCCTCATTAACCTCTCCTGTCCATCACTTGGGGTTTATGTCTCTGCTTCTCATTAACTCCTTCTTGGAGTCTAACTGTGCTGCATGAAAAGCCCCTTCTGTGACCAGGATGGAGCAAGACCCCTGCAGAGCCGGCCACACAGCGTGTGTGCCCACGCGGTTCTGCAGAGACAAGCTTGTCACACAAACGTCAGTGCTGAGTGGCGCTGACTGTTGCAGCCACACTGATTCCCTCCAGCACAGGGAGAAAGCTTGGGGCCCCCCATCTCTCCGCACCCCACAGGCACTCAGGTTCACTGTCCGGCAGTGGACACTGTGTCAGAATCCCCCTGGGCCTGAGCACAGGCTCAGGGGAGGGAGAGCACACCCACGGCTCCCCAGGAGGTGGAGCACCAGGTACAAATGCAGATTCCTGGGCCCTTGTCACACCCATCGACAGATGCTAGGGCTCGCCTGGGAACCTGCATTTTCACAAGCTGCCCAGGGACTCCAAAGATTTAATTATGACTACAAACCACAAAAGGTCTGAGAACGTCTATCCAGGGACTGCCATCAACCAACAACATCGGGCTCGTCCCGTCTCTAAGAGGCTCACTTTCACAGGATGAGCTGCTTCCATTTCCTTTGCCTTTTGCTCCTGTCTGCAGTTCAGCAGCCCAGCCTCCTCAAACCTGTGTGGCAGTCAGGGGACAAGAGTGCAAAACACCCCATGTTCAGGATACAGAGGGGCCATTGACGACACCTCCTTTCTTTCCTGGAAAGCTGAGACTGTGCAAAGGAAACACTTCACGCATGAGCTCCGTGGCTATCGCCTGTGCCCTACGGTGCTTAAGCGTCACTCCCTCACTTGAAAAGAGGTCCATCAATCAGTAGCAAAGCCTGGGGCACAGATTAGCCTCATGGATAACAGGCCGAGACATGTAGACAGAAACCTTCAGGGTCCTGGGAGGCCTCGCCCTCACTCGTGACCTTGACAGGGCTCCTCTCCCTGAGAGTTCACCAAGCAGCACGGTCAACCCTCAGAGAACCCAGACACCAAGGTCACAGCTGCAATCAGACCGTCAGTTTGTCCTGCAGTGTTTATTGTGGAAAAGGAATTGCTGCCACTCTTAGGACAAGTCACGACCAGCAAAGTCAACTACCAGGAAATTCTTCAGCGTAAGATCTCACTAAAGAGTCCCCAGTCTGTGTTCACCTCCCACCTAAGGGGACGTCTCCCACCAACGCCCGCCTGCAGAGCCTCCTGCTGGGACCCGGGGCTTCCCACTCCTCAGGGCACCTAACTCTGTCTGCATCAGTGCTGCTGGAAGCCTAGCCGGAATCAGACGGGGGTGGGGTGGGGTGGGGGGGGTGGGGGTGGCACCACTTCTGGGGAAACCACAAGTCTCCCTGGAAGACACAGCAGGGGAGCAGGGGCTGGCCAGACAGTAACAACTACTTTGGGCAGAGGTCACGGGGCTTCAAGAGCTCAGAGATCTAGAGCAGGGAGATGGTAAATCCTGAAATGATTTCACCTGTTACAGCATAACAGTCGCTCATGTATTTATCCAACACGAAACACCTACTGCGCGTTCTGTGATTTCAGACTCAGCGATTAAACAGGTGCAGTGTGTTTTGATAAGCATGATTGTGACAAATGCTGCTCTTGTCCTAATTGCATTTCAATCCCCAGAAATGCTCAAGCTCATTCTCACTTGGGATCCCCTGCAAGATAAAGGTGCTGAGGGTCAGATAAAGCTCTTCCTGTCTTCACACCTGAATGGTGACCCCTGGCCAGGTGGACACAGTCGGGGGTGGGGGTGGGGGTGCTGAGTTAAGTGGGAGTTAGTGCATGTGCAGCTGCCCTGGAGATGAAAGTCTCCCGCTGTGCTCATCGTCACAGAGCTAGGATCATTCCTAATTTTTTCCCTGTAAGAAAAATGTAGAAGTGTTAAGCGCTGAGCTGATGTCACACACATTTCAATTCTTCTTCTCTTTTGATCACATAATCTGTTCCAAGAACAAAGTTTCAAGACAAAGTCTGCATGTTCCTTCTGGTCCCCACATTAAAAAAAAAAAAAAGTTAAACAAAAGAACCTGTTTGATCTTCTTCCCCAAAAGGCTACTAGTAATTAGAGGCTGAGTGAGTGCTCACAAGTCTGATCTGTGTGTTACTGAGGCCAAGTTAATCATCAACTGTGCTCCTACCCCCTTGATAGAACAATTCACGGAAGCATCTCAGCAGCTCCTTCCTGCTACACGCGTGTCATGCATCTTTGTGGGCTATTGTGTGCTCACTGAGCTCAAGTGCCAGGTAAGACGCATCTGGGTGCAAACAGCCTACGCATGCTGCCATGACATGAAAAAGCGGGCGCGTAAAACTACGTGTGAGGTTTCCACTCCATGGCCAGCTCCAGTCCTCCAAGTAGGAGCAGCTGAGTCACAGAGAGGACAGGCTGCCCAGTCAGGGCTGCTGTTGGCAACATGGGAAGACAGCAGGGGTCCTGGGGGCATCTCAGGACGCTGGCCTTCCTGCCCCTGTAACCCAGAGAAGCCAACAAGTCAGTGTGTGTGGGGGGTGGGGGGTGGGGGAAGCTGAGCTCAGCGGGGAGCAAAGCTGAAGCTTCATCCGGCTAGACTACTTGGTACAGACAGCAACTTTTAAACAGGAGGGACTTGATTTTCTAATTTAAAAACAATCCACTCAGAGTAAGAGAGTTAATTAACCCCATCGAGTAGAAATGTTTCTATATAGCCTTTTACTTTTTCCCGTAAAAATCACTGCAATACTACAAAAACTCTCTTGATTTGTTTCCAATACACGAACTGAAACCACACATCTGATTAAAGCCAGAGGCGCAATCACGCCGGGGTCTTCCGTGGATCGCACAAAAAGGATCTGGCCTTGGAGGGTACTCTGGGGACAGCCGAAACGCGACGCTGAGGCTCTGGCTGCACCGCCTCTGGGACTCGGGGACACACCTCCTTCTCCAGGTCAGGGGCCGCATCCACACGGGCTTTCCCCAACATTTGTTACAATGACGTGGCCCCATCAACTTGAGACATTCCTGGGGTCCCTTCGGGGTACGCGCCGCACGCCAGCACTGCTGTCCCTGACCCTCCGGCTGGGAGAAGTTGGTACGGTACCAGGGGAATGTGATCCTAGTCACTAGCTGCTCCCACCAGGGAAAACCGATTTATGGCGTTCTTATCAGGACAGCCCTGAAACTCAAACCGACAGGAATGCATCCTCGTCTGTCCGCCGGGAAGTAGCAGAGACCGTGCAGCCCCAGTGCCCTGCGCCTCGGGCCTCCGCCACCCACTCGTTTGCAACCGAAACCCCAAAGGGCGCCCCTCAGCCGGTCGGACCGCCCTCCGCGCGGTGCCTGCACCGGGACGCGGTGCCCGCTGCCCCGCGCGCCCCAACGACCCCTGCGCGTGCTCCTTACCAGTTGCTCCTGCAGCGCCGCCAGCGCCGCCTCCAGCCGCTGCTCGTGGGCACGAGGGCCGCGCGGGGCGGCGGGAGCGGCCCGGGGCTGCATGGCCAGGGCGCCCCGCACGCGCGCCTGCTGTCTGGCGCGCAGCCCCTGCAGCTCGTGCAGCCCAGCGAGTGCCGCGCGCAGCCGGGCGCCCACCCTGCGGCGGTCCCAGCCCGCAGGCCCCGGCGGGCCACCCGGAGCCCACATCCTGTGCCCAGGCCTCCAGCAGCGTCCCCGGCCTCCCCAGCGGCGCCCCGGCGGTGCGCGCGGCCTCCTGCGCCGCTTCTCCCCGCCCCCGGGTCCGCAGGTCGCCAAGGTGGGGTGGGACCTATCGGTGGCCGCGGAGGGCGGTGTTTGCACACGCCCCGAGGTCACAGCGGCCGCCCCCCGGCCCGCCCCGTCGGCTGAGCGCCGCGCCCGGGTCCCCCGGGACTAGAATGCGTATTGCGACCCTCAGAGGGGACGGAAGGGGAAGGACGAGCCCTGGCGGGAGGGGGGAAAGGACGAAAGTGGAATACACATGGGGAGAAGTTTAACTTAAATTCTTGGGACAATATCGTAAAGACCGTGTTATCGTGTTAATTCATTACAAATTTGAAAAACGTGTTACTTTCCTAATGTATGTCTGTAGTTTAGAAACTTCGACTTGCCTTTTCTTCTTTTCTTTTTTTTAATAATAGCTTTATTGAGATATAATTGGCATACCATGGTTCCCCTACTTAAAGTGTGGGATTCAGTGTTCTTAGTATATTGACAAAGCTGTGCAACTGTCACCATATTCAATCTTAGAACAGCTTCCCTTCCCAGACAGAAACCCTGTACCACTCCCCCCCCCCCCCCCCTTAGGGACTGCTCCCTGTGACGAGACTGCCTGTCTGGACATTGTACTCATATATAAATTGAATCATCTAATAGGTGGTCTTTTGTGACTGGCTTCTGTCACTGAGCATATGCATGTTTTCAAGGTTCATCCATGTTGTAGGCTGTATCAGTACTTCATTCCTTTTTTATTGGTAAATAGTATTCCTACCTTTCATTCCCTGTTGGACTCTGGGGTTGTTCCCACTTTCTAGCTGCCAGGAATAATGTTGCTATGGACATCCATGTGCTAGATTGTGTGTGGACATATGGCTTCATTTCTCTTGGGTCTCTACCTAAAAGTCGAATTGCTGGGTCCTAGGTAACTACTATGTTTAATCTTTCAAAGAACTGTCACACTGCTCACCATCTGGCCACACCATGTCACCTTCCCACCAGTGCTGAATGAAGGTTCCAATTTCTCCACCATGCCAAGCAACAGTTGTCTTTTTGGTTCTAGCCATTTTGGGAGGTATGAGGTGGTATCTCAGTGTGATTTTGATTGGCATTTCCCCAATGGCTAATGAGGTCGACTCTTTTTATGTGGTTTGTTTGTGTATTTTCTTTCGAGATCTACAGCCTTTGCCCATTTTTACAAATTGGGTTATTTGTCTTTTTAATATTGACATGAAAGTATTTTTAATGTATTCTAGATACAATTTCCTTGTGAGATATATAACTTGCAAATATGTGTTCCATTCTGTGGGCTAATCTTCGTTTTCTTGGTAGTGTACTTTGCAGCAAAAAAAGTTTTTAATTTTGAAGAAGTCCAATTTATCTATTTTTTTTTTTCCTTTGTTGCCTGTGCTTTTGGTGTCATATCTAACAAGTCTTGGCCTACTCCACAGTCAGAGATTCCATCTGTCTTTGATCCATTTTGAGTTAATGTTTGTTTATGGTGTGAGGCAGGGGTCCAACTTCATTCTTTTGCATGTGGATATCCAGTTGTCGCAGCACCATTTGCTGGAAAGGCAATTCTTTCCACATCGAGTTGTCTTGGCACTCTTGTTGAAATCAGTTGATCCAGAAAATCAATTTCGGGATTCTCAATTCTGTTTCCCTGGTGTACATGTCTGTCCTTATGCCAATGCCACTTTGTTTTGAATGCTATAGCTTTGTAGTAAATTTTCAAGTCAGGAAATGTGAATCATTCAAACTTGTTCTTTTTTTAAGGTTGTTTTTGGCTGTTCTGGGTCTCTTGCGTTTCCATATGGATTTTAGGATTAGCTTGTCAAATTCTGCAAAGAAGCTGGCTGGGATTTTGGTGGAGACCCCATGGAATTTGTGGATCGATTGGAGAAGTACTGATACTCTCAGGCTGAGCCTTCTGAAATACAAACATGGCATGTCTTTCCATTTATTTAGTTCTTTAATTTCTTTCAACAGTGTTCTGTAGTTTTCAGTGTACAAATCTGGCACTTCAATTTATTTCTGAATATTTTATTCTTTTTGATACTATTATAAATGGAAGTGTTTTTCTAATTCCATTTTCAGAATGTCCATTGCTAGTGAATAGAAACAATCCATTGATTTTTATATTGATCCCAGCAAACTTGCTGAATTAGGGGAGTCCTTCGCTTTTTTTTTTTTTTACAAGATTATGTCATCTGGAAATAGAGATAGTTTCACTTCCTTTCATATTGGGATGCCTTTTATTTCTTTTTTTCCTACCATATTGCTCTGCCTACAACTTACAGCGCAATGTTGAACAGAAGTGGTGAGAACAGACACCCTTGTCTGCTCCTGTTCTTATGGGGAAACCTTCCAGTCTTTCCCCGTTGCTATGATGTCAGCTGCAGGTCTTAGATCCCTTCTATCAGAACGAGGAAATCCCCTTTGAATTTCAGTTTCTTGAGTGCTTTCATCATTGAGTTTTCCAGGTTACCTTAGGGCTCTTTTGTTTGCTCCTGCGTTCTCTGTTTTTATCTTGCCTGGTATTGGAGAAAAAGCACTAGGCTGAGAATTCAAGGACCTCAGTCCCAAGCTCTTTTGCTTTCAGTTTTCTTAATGATATAATGAGTGTTTTAAAGACGATCCCTGATGCTACTTCTCTTTGTAAAGAAATCTGTGATTCTTCCTTTACATTTTCTTCCAAAGAGAGAGGGCGAGACTGGCTTTGAGCTCTTTATCAGTTATCTGTCTTCTCCCCGTCTGTGGACTCTTAATGGTGTCCTTCGAAGAACAGAAGTTCTTAATTTTCATATAGTCATACTTATTATTGATCCTTTCTCATGCCATTTTAAAGAAATTTTTGTTCATCCAGGCTCTTGAAGATATTATTTAATGTTGCCCTAGAAATTTTTTTTAAATAGTATCTTCCCAGACCTTTTTATTATTATTACTATTATTGGGGAAGGGGAACAGGACTTTATTGGAGAACAGTGTGTACTTCCAGGCCTTTTTTCCAAGTCAAGTTGTTGTCCTTTCAGTCTTAGTTGTGGAGGGTGCAGCTCAGTTCCAGGTCCAGTTGCCATTTTCTAGTTGCAGGGGGCACAGCCCACCATCCCTTGTGGGATTGAACTGGCAACCTTGTGATTGAGAGCCCACGCTCCAACCAACTGAGCCATCTGGGAGCTCAGCGGCAGCTCAGCTCAAGGTGCCATGTTCAATCTTAGTTGCAGGGGGTACTGCCCACCATCCCTTGTGGGACTCGAGGAATTGAACTGGCAACCTTGTGGTTGAGAGCCCACTGGCCCATGTGGGAATCGAACCGGCAGCCTTCAGAGTTAGGAGCATGGAGCTCTAACCTCCTGAGCCACCAGGCCGGCCCTAGAAATTTTATTACTTTACCTTTTTTATTTAGATCTACAGTTTCCCTGGTATGGCTTTTTGTGAATTGTATGAAGGTAGGGTATCACAGTTTACGTTTTCTCAAACATATATACCAGTGTAATATTTACTGGGAAAAAAAGTCCTTTTTGAACTTTTGCAGTGCCACCTTTGTCATAAATATATCTGGGTCTGTCTGGACTCCCTTTTCTGTTTGATTAGTGTATCTGTCTATCTTAGCCTTAATTACTGGTCTTAATTATTATAGCTTTATAGAAAGTGTTGATAGTAGAACAAGTTCTCCCTCGTTCTTCAAGGGTATCTTGAGTATCCTCAGAACTTTACAATATTATGTACATTTTGGAATTAGGAAGTAGATCTCCACAAAAAGCCAATTGGTTTTCTAATGAAGATCCCATTGACTCTGTAGGTACATTTGGGGAGAAATGATGTCTTTGTAATATTTAGTCTTCTGATCTAAACATTAGAATGGGATACCCCTTATTTATAAAAGTCTTTTTTAATGTCTCTATTATTTTGGAATTTTCTGTATGGAGAGCTTATACATCTTTCATCAGGTTTATTCTACTTAATGTGTTTTTTTTCTGATGCTATTATCAATATTACCTTTAAAAATTCATTTTCTTAAAAAAACAAAAAATATTTTATTTTATTTTTCTTGATGATACGTGGAAATACCAGGGGAGTATCTAACAACTAAAATCACTTATTAACTTGAATAATTTGTCTATCAATTCTTTTCCATATACCTTCATATCACCTGTGACTGATGGCAGTTTTCTTTTCCATTCTTACACACTCCTTTTGTTTTTCTTGCTTTATTGCAGTGGCTAGGACCTTCAGTACAATGTCAAACAATGATGATACCAAGCATCTATGTATCATTTCTAAGGGCAGTCGGGAGGTTTTCTACATTTCATCACTAAGAACGATGTTTGCTCTATGTGTTTCATAGTTGCTTTTAATCAGATTAAGGAAATTATCTTCTGTTCCTACAATGAATGCTGAATTTTGCTATTGAATGCTTTCTATTGCTATTGAAGGGATTATATTATTTTTTCTCTTTGTTTCTATTAATATGAATTCTGTTAGTTGATTTGCAAATGTAAAGCCAAACATAGATTTCTGGATAAACCAACATAGTCATGGCGTATTTTTCCTACTTACATGTTGCTGAATTTAGTTTGATAATATTTTGTTTTAGAGTTTTTGCATCCATGGTCATGAGTGACATCAGCCCTTCAGTCGCCTTTCTTGCAGATCCTTTTTCCAGTTTTCAGAATCAATGCTGTGCTGACCTCGTAGAATGAGTGAAAGCATTCCCTCTTGACATTCCCTGTAGGGATTTGTGTGAGGTTGATCCTTTATTCTTAAATGTTTGGTAGGACATTAACAAAACTGTGTGTGCCTGTTTTTTATGGCGTAAAATGTCAAATTATGAGTTATTAAATGGTTGTATAATAGTTGTATAATTATTCAGACTTTCTATTTCTTCCTGTGTCATTTTGTCATACATGTATTGTTTTATAGTTTAAAATTTTTTGTTTGTATGTTCAATTGTGTTGACATAAGTGTTTTATAACATTATCTACACATTTATTGAAGCACTAGTGATGTGTGACCCATGCTCCCCACCCCTGGCATTTTTTGTATCATTGGTTATTTATGATTACTCTCCTTTTTTTCCTCCCTCAATCAGCCTTGGCGATGTTTAACACTTTTATAGTCTTTGCCAAGAACTAACTTTTGACTTTGGTGATCCTTTATTACTTTTAGTCTATTTACTCTGCATATAACTACTAGATTATTTTTTCTAATTCCTTGAAGTGTTTTCTTGGCACATTGACATCTCTTTTCTCTTGTTGTCGTTGCTCAGGCCTCATTCACGGCGGTCAAGAACTTACAATGGGGCAAATTTCCGGTCCTACCCCATCTTAGATTGTGCTCGTAGTCTTGACTTAAGTGCGGATTGTGGGGTCACCATTCTTGCATCTACCTCCAGGGTGTTCTGCAGAGGAGAGGGAAGGCAGCACTCAGGTAGAATGGCTGCAGAGAGGGACTTCATACGTGCAGTTGAAACTGAGTCCTAGAATGTGACACTAAATTTTGAGTAATACATGAGTAATTTTAGTGATAATTTCATCCTTTCTTCTGCCATCCTCTTCTCTCCCTAGTGTCATAAGTGAAAAGCAGGTCCAGAAAAGTTAGTGTTAATTGACTTCTCTGAGGCAGTCCTCTCCGCTCTCTCACTAATAAATCACGACAGTAGTGGAATATGTTCACCTTTTGTGAAGTGTCCCCCACCCCCAACCCCGCACACACACAAACACACACACAAAATGTACGTGTGGTGCTCTCTGTCACAAGTTCCTCTGAGAATGGGTTTGAGCCCAGGGAATGTTTTGGGGTCCCCAGCAGGACAGGGCTGACTTAGATTGTCACCCTGGGTTTATACTAAGGCCCCAGGCTCCCTTCCAGACCGTGGGTAATTTTATTGGCTTTCCTACCCCTGCACTGTATCCCCTCTTTCATGGGTCCTATCATTTATTTTTCATGAACTTGAATCCTTGTCCATTTCTGATGAGCTTTATCTTTCTCTGCATCCCCCACAGAGAACACCATTTCCTGGGCTCCTGGTGAGCAACTCGGAGCTCGGGTGTGGATGTCAGAAATCAGGGCTCCTGGCGAATGCTCCCGATTCCCAATCAACAGGTCTGCTGCTTCCAGCTCTTTTGCTTTGTGACAACCACCTTCCAGCCTTGGTGTAGGGGGTTTAGCTTTGCCACTTTGATCATCTACTCTTTTCTAATCACATTATCAAAACTATGAGAGTTTACATACTGTTCTGTAAAAATAATGAAGTTTTCTCTGCCTTGACAAAACTGTTGTAAAAGTTCAAAATCAACAAATAGCATATGCATTATACTGACAATGTAAAACATTTTTCATGTCCTAGCCAAATTGTTTGCTGTGACTATAACTTCTAATGATTTTATATTCTATAATTATATTTTCTTTCTTCTACAACTCCCCTTCCAGTCTCTAGTTGCTTTTTTCTTACATTGAATATTTTAAAAATCATATTCTTAATTTTTTCCAGTATTACAACACTACAGCTAATATGCAGAACCCCCGTTTTGACCAGATACGTTTTCTGGGCCCTTGTTCCCCAGCATTGATTTGAAGCGCTTGCTCTCAAGGTCAGCTGCTTGGCTCTTCACTTGGAATTTCCCTTTTCTCTTCTCCTGGGCACAACTTTCCCACAGTCCTTGTTTATTTGCTCATGGGAGCAAGGGGTCAAGCTGTGTTTGGTTGATGACTTTCCACCTTTGAAGATCACACACCAGTTATTTTGTAGGATGCTCCTGGCTTCAGCTTTGCTAGGTTTTCTACCATCCATCCATCCATCCATCCATCCATCCATCCATCCTCCAACTATTACCTATTCGTTTGTAAGTTTGCTGTAGTTGTGGGTAACTTTTTTCATTGTGTTAGTTTGCTTTCTTGTTGATTAATTTATTTGCACAATAAGCCAATATTTACACACACATACACAGACACATATACATACCCCCTTTATACAATTAGAAAATTTTTATTTTTCAAAGATTTTATTGGGGAAGGGGAACAGGACTTTATTGGGGAACAGTGTGTACTTCCAGGCCTTTTTTCCAAACAAGTTGTTGTCCTTTCAATCTTAGTTGTGGAGGGTTCTGTTCAGCTTCAAGTTGTTGTTCTTTCAGTCTTAGTTGTGGAGGGCGCAGCTCAGCTCTAGGTCCAGTTGCCGTTGCTAGTTGCAGGGGGCGCAGCCCACCATCCCTTGCGGGAGTCGAGGAATCAAACTGGCAACCTTGTGGTTGAGAGGACGCACTCCAACCAACTGAGCCATCCAGGAGGCAGCTCAGCTCAAGGTGCTGTGTTCAATCTTAGTTGCAGGGGGCAGAGCCCACCATCCCTTGCGGGACTCAAGGAATTGAACTGGCAACCTTGTGGTTGCGAGCCCGCTGGCCCATGTGGGAATCGAACCGGCAGCCTTCAGAGTTAGGAGCACAGAGCTCCATCTGCCTGAGCCACTGGGCCGGCCCAGAAAAAAATGTTTTCCAATCAGATTGGCAGAGATCAAAAAGAGTATCAGAGCTCACTGTTAACAGGAGATTGTGGGAGACGTGGCCCTGTACACTCATGGTGGGTGTGGAAGGTGGGAGCCCCGTCCTGGACGGCACTTTGGCAGCCTAGTCACGTGTCTTACATGAATACAGCCTTGGGTGCACTTTAGGAATTCACCCTAAAGAAGTGATCAGGGCCGAGTCCACAGGATGTTTGTTTGAACATTGTATCAAGTGGTACAATTTGGCAGTGAAGTACCTAAGAACCTGAGTGGATGACATATGACATGTACATGTAGAAAATGAGATCACTGACACTGTGTGAGGAACTTTGGCCTTTAGCCTCTGTTTATCAGGATGCAACTCTACTCAGTAAGTAAATAAACATTACCCTTTTCAATATTAACCATCAAACATCAATAGCAAACTACTTGAAAACACTCTGTTATAACTCAGCAGTGTTATGGGCTGAATTGTATCCTCCAGAAATTCATATGTTGAGACTCTAACCCACAGGACCTCAGAGTGTGGCTGTGTTTGGAGAGGGCATCTTTACAGAGGTGAGTAAAGTAAACTGAGGTCATTAGGGTGGACCATGAGCGACTCTAACTGGTGTCCTTCTAAGAGGAGATTGGGACACACACACACAGAGGAACGACCATGTGAGAACTTGGGGAGGTGAGACTGTCTACTACAGCCACTGTACTGACCTGTGGTACTGACCTGCAGTACCGAGCCACAGTACTGACCTGTGGTACTGACCCGTGGTACTGAGCCACAGTACTGACCCATGGTACTGACCTGCAGTACTGAGTCACAGTACTGACCTGTGGTACTAACCCGTGGTACTGACCTGTAGTACTGAGCCACAGTACTGACCCGTGGTACTGACCTGCAGTACTGAGCCACAGTACTGACCCACAGTACAGACCTGTGGTACTGAGTCACAGTACTGACTCACGGTACAGACCCGTGGTACTGAGTCACAGTACTGACCCGTGGTACTGACCTGCAGTACTGAGCCACAGTACTGACCCGTGGTACTGACCTGCAGTATTGAGTCACAGTACTGACCTGTGGTACTGACCCGTGGTACTGGCCTGTAGTACTGAGCCACAGTACTGACCCGTGGTACTGACCTGCAGTACTGAGCCACAGTACTGACCCACAGTACAGACCCTTGGTACTGAGTCACAGTACTGACCCACGGTACAGACCTGTGGTACTGAGCCACAGTACTGACCCGTGGTACTGACCTGCAGTACTGAGCCACAGTACTGACCTGTGGTACTGACCCGTGGTACTGAGCCACAGTACTGACCCGTGGTACTGACCCTCGGTACTGAGCCACAGTACTGACCTGTGGTACAAATCAGCAGTACTGACCCGTGGTACTGAGTCACAGTACTGACCCACGGTACTGACCCATGGTACTGACCTGCTGTACAGAACTTCTGAACACAACAGCCAGGTCAGCACCTACGTCATCCTTGTCATTTCACTGCTCTAAACCCTACCATGCTCCCAGCCTCGCTCAGAGAAAAGGTCCAATATGCTAAAGTGACCTGTGAGGCTCTCAGCCATCCTCCTGGCCCCTCCCCCTTGCCACCCCTCCTTGGCCTCAGCTTTCCTCACCTCACCTCCCAGTCTACTTCTACTCAGTCTCCTTGCAGTCTCTCGAGTGCCCAGGGCCTTTGCACATGCTGCGCCCTCTGCCTGGAAGGCTCCCGGACTTGACACCTGCTTGGTGATCCCCGTCCCTTCCTCAGGTCTTTTCTCAGATTGCACCTTTTCCATCAGGTCTGACTTGACTCTGCAGCACTCCTGGGCCTCTCTCTCCACTCCCCCCCCCCCCCCCCACAGCACATCATCTTCTAGCATTTTCTATAGTTTGCTTTTTGCTATGATTTTTATTCCTGTTTGTTTCCCCACTAGACTGTAAGCTTGGTGAGATTGGAGATCTTTGTTATGCTTATATATCAGTTATGCTTGTAACTGTACCTGGCTCCTAGTAGCCGCTTAACAGCATTTGCTGACTAAACACATAGTAAGCTGTTCATCACTGAAGTGAAAACAAAAAGTTTTTGAATATCATGGTCGTAAATCAGCCCCCTTATCGTATAAGTTTTTTTACATTATTGAGAGTTTTTATTACAAAAGTAATACACTAGGTACAAGAGGTATATGCAGAAAATTCACCCTTAAAACCTTCCTTACATATTTGTATTTTATTGTCCAGACTTTCACAAATCTTCTGTCTGTCCGTCCGTCCATCCATCCATACATCCATCCATCATCCATCACCCATCAACCTACTTATCTATCTATCATCGATATCGTCACTTCTCATTCTATGCACATCACTCCATAGTTTCATCATCTAACTCTTTTCATAGATGAACGAGGTCCCATTTTCTGGACCTGCTTTAATTATTCTTCTATTGATAAACATTCAGTTGTTTCCTTCTACTTCTCCTGGTACAGCAGTGCTACAGAAAGCACCCTGATACATATTGCTGAGTATTGTTGCTTTTATTGTTGTGTGCTATTGTCTCAAAAGTAGAATTTCTCATGCCAGAGAGCGTCTGTGTTTTTACCTTAATTTGGAAGATTCTCATTCAAAAAGATTGTGACAATAACGAGCAATGCCTTAGAGTGCAACCCCCAAGCCGGATATTGTTGCCAACACTGAATGTGATCATTTAAAAGTACTTTTAAAGAAAACCTTCAGTGGTGAAAGATAATGGTGTCTCAGTAGTTATTCTGTGTGCCACGCTGTGACGTTTGGTGAGTTTGAGCCTCTCTTAACGTACACGTCAATGCTCTGTTTCTTCCATGGGAGCTGCTCACTCATGTCTTTTCCTGATTGCCTTCATCTGACTGACGGGCAGCAGCTTTTCTTGTGTTCTGGCTGCTAATTATTTGTCATATGCATTAGACATGTTTTTCCCAATCTATTGTTATTCTCCAACTTTGTAGTGTCCTTGATATATCAGCACTTACATTTTTTTTTTCCTTTAAGTCTTTTATGATTTTTGTCTTACTTTAAAAAGTTCTTCCCCATTTCAACATGAAGTCCGTGTTTTGGTAAATTTTATTCTGATGTTACATGTCTCCTAATTTTACATGTATATCTTTCATGCATCCGGAATTTATCTTTGCATATGCTGTGATGCAGGAGTCTAACATTTGCCCCATATGATCAGTAATTATTCTCGCACCATCACCTTTTCTTACACAGCTTCCCTTTCCCACTGAATCGAGCTGCTATGTGTTGTCCATCACCTGTCCACCTGGAACTCTTCCTTGGCCTTCAATCTCCTCTTCTGACCCATTGGCTTGTCCCAACGCTAATCACCTATGGTCACATCCCAGGGTGAAGTTCACTACAGTAGATGCATATTTATAGACGTGGAAAATGTTCATGATACATTATGACCAAAAAGCAGATTACGAAACACTATGGCTCCATTAAAACTGTGTCTGTGTGTTTGTGTGTGGCGTGTATTTTGGTGAAAGGCTATACACTTAAAATGTTAGAAGTTATATCTGGGTAAAGAGATTATAGGTGAATTGCTCTCTTTTCTTACTGTATTTTTATAATCTCTGTAAACATTACCTCTGTAATTAAATAAAAAAGTTAAAAATTTAGTGACTCCTTAACTTATGAAAGCTATCAATTTAGTGTTGACTTCAGGCCTCTCTGCCTATGATTTGACCCCATTTGTTCAGTAGTCAAGAGAAATTTTAAAAGTGAAAACGTCACAGGCAGTTGTCGCCTAGGACTTGATAAAGACCCTAGCAGCTGATTTATTTCAGTTAAAGGGAATGACACATTTACAAAGTTGTAGCAAATGCATGTTGGCCTCTGTGCACGGTAAACCAACCATGTAAAATTCACAGTTACATTCTTGCCAAAGGCAGGTACAAACAGGCACCACTTCAGCACGTCAATCAGCAGATAGATTTCCCTTTGTCTAGAAAATAGTCTCATGAAAATGATGGGCCCTCATGATTTGCCCACTGTGCTCGCCGTGGTAGGACTTCCATGTATCAGGGCTTAGTGAGCGGGGCTTCACTGTCTTGGCTCCGTGTCTCTGTGCATCCTGGGCATGGAGCGCCATTGCGTGCAGTTCTGAAATTAAGAGTGTTGGGAGTTGCCAACCTGTAGGGTTAGGAGAAGGTGCCAGCGGTGTTGTGTAATGCACAACTCAAAACGATTGCAATGACCTGCTTACACAGGGGCATGGCAGTCCACCTTTGAGGCAGGGACATGTCAGCAGGGCAAGTGAGAAACATATACAAAGATGGAGCTGACACGTGACTCTGCAGAGAGGAACTCAGTGAACACTTATCTCTCCCACAGTCACAGCCAGAGGCTGGTGATTTCAGCTGTCGGGCGGGCCCCGTGTTGTTATAATGGAGGTTCCTTAGGTAAGGATGTTTCATTTGGAGGATTTGCTAAGTCCAACTTCACACTTGCATAAGCTTCAGTGTCTCTGATGCGCATGAGATGCATTAAGAATTTTCTGTATTCTGGCTTTTCAATGTAAACTGTGGATTCAGTCATTTGGATGGAATACTTGTGTCTACAATACATTCTCATGCCTCGACGGTGCAGCACGAAGACAGGAATTGTTACATGAACTCCACAGAACTCCGAAGACTTTTCCCCAACACAGGGCTCCCAGCATGTACATGGTGGAGGGCGCCCTCTGCACTGACACACGTGGTTTGAAAATCACTGGAACAGGCAACCAAAACACAGCAGGACTGAAATTTCCGTGTGGGGTTTTGCTTGAGACTCGACGAGCCTCATAAATGAGATCATTCTTTTGGACTCAGGTTAAATAGTTAAAACTATGTGATAAAAGAGGACATCCAAAGATGTAGCAATTCAGGACACAATCAAGTAGCACAACTTTATCTTAACACATTTTATTTAAAAAAAGGGTGTTCTAAATCATATAAGAATTTTTGGAAATACAGATTCTATATTGTTTAATAAAAATCTTAAAAAGAAAACCCCAAACGATTCACCCAGAAGTGAAAGCCTCCCATGTAGAAAAATAAGAACCCCTGCTTCCCAGGGCAGACTGGAGTAGAGCCCCCTGCTGCCCTCAGTAGGCTCTGGCAAGCTGCCGTTGATGCAGCCTCCCCGGGTGTGGAGTTGGATGTGGCGGGATCCCAGTGAGTCAGCAGGATGGAGCCGCAGGGCTCACCAGGCCAATCAGATTCAGATTTGGCCGAAGGGGGCGGGCTCCACAGAGAAAGATGGCGCCCGCCTGCCATCTCCACGGCTGTGTGCGGAGCCCACACAGGGAAACTGGTGACTGTCCTCCAGCCCTCGCCGGAAGCCACACACCTCAGTCTGCCCCTCCCCGCCTGTATGCCTCTGACACCACCTGAGTCACCGTCCCTTGCTGGAGCCCAAGGTGAGTGCCTGTGAGTGAGAGTCTGTGCACAGGTGTTTAAGAGGATGCCTGGGTTTCCCGCCGCCTTCCATCCCATCTGGATTGTCAGACTCCCCACTGTTTTTAGTCAGATGTTGTGGGGGCTCCTCTTCCCAGCACAAGTGCTCTGGGCTGGGGAGGTCGCTGTGAGCCTTGGGTCCCTCTCTTCTCCAGGGGGAATCTCTGCGGCTGAGATATCCCACCTGATTCTCATCCACCACACTCAGGTGTGGGGCCTGTTCTGCGTCTCTGCCCCTCCTACCAGTCTCGACGTGGCTTTTTTATGTCCTTAGTAATAGAACCTCTGTTCAGCCAGACTTCAGATGGTTCTCCAGGTTGGTTGCTCTGTAATTTAGTTGCAGTTTTGATGTGCTCACAGGATGAGGCGAGCACAGCGTGTATTGACTCCTCCATCTTGGATCTCTCCTCTGGAAATACAGATTCTTTTTAGGAGCAGTTTTATTGGGAATCTTAGTTTTCATTGGAGAAATATGAGTCTTTTCCTTCCTTTATTATATTGTGTACATATATGCTTGTGTTTTATAATAAGCATTTAAAAGATTTAAAAATATTTTAATATATTTGGTAATACTGTAAGTGGAGAGCATAAACAGAGGTTAAATAACTAGGCGGGTGTCAGAGGTTTTCTAGTGGGAAGAAAGCACGTCAGAATCACCCACATTTGGGGGCAGGAAGAAGAAAGAAGGACGGGGTGGCTCTTACAGGCAGCCAAAATCTACAAGGTCTCTCATGGGACATACATCAATCTCAGTGTCAGATTAGGTCAGACTCTGTTCCAGATAATAAAAGTCCACCTAGGAAGAAGCTGAATGGGGGTCAAATCCGAATACATTTCCAGATCTTGTTTCAGTATCAACCAGATGTTTTCTCCTGGGGAGAAGCACATGAAGGTGCTGGTGTTTTGCATTTTAAAAGGCTGAGTACTGGGCACGCGACCTAATTGAGCGTGTGTCGGTGTATATGACACGCATGTCAATCTGTGCAGCCCTCGTACAACAAGCTGGGGCTTGAAACAAGTACGTCACTCATGGGGAGAACATGACAGATTGAAAAATAAAGGGGAAATTCAAACTCGTTAGGGATGGTTAGGAAAACAGGCAGAGACTGAAGATGACCAGGAAACTAAATAAAACAATCTCTGTAGTGAGACGTTTTTAAATAATCTGCTGACGTTCACCATCACTCGCCAGCTTTATATTTACAAGACCAGCAAATGGAATGTGTGGTCTGCGGGCACAGGTGTGGCGTTAACGAGCTGCTGTCGGCAATGGTGCCCGTGTGCGTCCTGTGATGTGTGAGCAGGCTCCACAGGGGGTGCTGACCGACAGCATGGTCGGCTGTGTTCACGCAATAGTACCTTGACTTAGTTTATTTTAAAAAGCTTCTATTGTTTTCTTGCTATTGCAGGAGTAATACATGCTTATTGTAGAACATTTGAAAATACTGACAAGCAAACGAAGGAGACAAGAAAAAAACAATTCCAAAATCTCAACTCCCATTTAGAGTTTTCTCTGTTTGGAGACTGACACCAGCGTCCTATTCGCTTCACGTCTTTGGTGATGGGACATTGTCTAGGAGACACTGTTGTTACAGGGGAACCAGTGCGGTTTCTCCAGAGACGGTCACAGAGAGTCTATGGAATTGGTGACAGTTTAGAATTCATAATGAAATCTTATTTCTTTCAGTTTCCTGACAGGACATACTGCTGACAAACTGGTCCCACGTATTCCTACGTTGTTCATGCTCAGGCAAACCTCAGTTTCATGATGAATTTACGTGGTTTGCGAACCCGTCTGGAGACCGGAAGTAGCCCTCTGCCTCCTTTGCTGTGGATTTGAACTCCTGGGTTGAGCGTGACCTGTGAGGTGCGCGCCTACACGTGTCATGAACACAAAAAAGAATAAAACAGAAATTAGGAAAGGAAGCAGAAAACACACCTCAGCGGCTGGGTTATGTGAGGATGGAGGAGGGGAGGGAGGAGTTTTGCCAAATGAAGCAGTGGTGGGACAAGACCTCCAGCCCCTGCTCCCGGAAAACAAAAGCTTCAAGAGGACCAAGTGACGGGAAGGATCCTCCATTAAGAGCTCCCTGTCAGAGAGAAGGGATAGAAAGTGTGATCACACATGACCGGAGCCACACAGAGGGATGCCCAGGTCCCAGGCAGCAGGAAGAAATGCAAACGGGGTCTTGACGGAAGAGCAGGAGTCCACTGGGAAATCTCGGGGGGACTGGATGCCAAGGGGACCCATAGGAGGAACCAGGCTGGGGTCTCTGGGGGATAGTTTGGGCTTCACGCTGGAGACCTCAGCAGGACCGACACCCACGTCTGCATCCCTTGGTGCCCGGGGCACCGAGCAGATGCTGTCCTGCTGAGGGCAGATGTGGACATGTGCCCGGATGCAAAGATTTTTCCCCACAGAGAATCTTAGGAGTATCAGCAGAGGCGTTCCGTGAATATCTGTCCCCCTGTTTCTTGGTGAAAAATGGAATTGCCGGGTTTGGTCTATAGAGATTCTACCTGGGACATGACTTCCAAGTCCACACCCTCAGCTGGTCTGATTGTTTCCTCCTTTGTGTTGACTTTGAGTCAGACGGACCTGGGGTCCATGTCTGGTCTAATACGGGTCTTGAGTCAGTTACTGAAATTCAATGTCTTCCTTGTGTAATGGGAAGACTAACATATCCGCACACAGAGGTGCTTGTGAGGGAGAAACCACTGATGTGGACAAAGGACAGTGGTTGGTATGTCATAAATGCATAACAAGTCGCGAGAAGAAGGCAATCTAAAAGTCAAGGGACCGTGCACCATGCACAGGATTTAATTCCCTCTAACGCCTTGCTTTTCAGGAACACCTAATTAATTCTTGAATATTTATATTTAGTTCATGAAGCTGCACTTACACTTTTTTAAATTAATGGAATCTTTCTAAATAATAATATTCAGTCATAGCAAGATTGTGTGACAATGGCCAGGCCACTAACAGCTGGTGAGAATATTGATCAGCAGACTGACTAAGGGGCACCTTTGTCAATACGTGCAGCAGCTCTTTATGCATTTGCGCTGGAGGCAGACACAGGGAGGTGAACAAATACGTAACTGCCAGTGGGCATGTAGCAGCAAGCGTGTGACAGAATGAATGCCCAGGACTCCAGGGACTCTGACCTGAATACCTGGTAGCCGTGCACCAAAGGACTGGAAAGGTAAAGGAGATCACAAGACACTGAGATGTCACTAAGGCAGCAACTGCAAGAAGCAAAACACAGGGCCAACTTACAGGGCAAGGGGGGGAGGGGCTGCCCAACGACCCAGGGGCAGGTCCCTGGCTGGGAGGAGGGTGTCCTGAGGCAGGTGCCAGTGTGGTGAGAAGGGGCACGCGGGGCCCCTGCTGCTTCTGGAGTCAGAGTGAAGAAGAGCTGCAGGGGAAACGGAGCAGGAGACTCACTGGCATAAGGGGAGCAGGCAGAGGCCCCAGCCCTGCAGAGTTCAGCCCATTCTCTCCAGGAGCAGCGCAGCAAGTACCGGGAGATAACATGAGCCCAAGTTGGGATTAACAAACACATTGTTTTGTCTACAAAAAAAGACCAAACATATATAAAACTTTACCCAAAATGGTGGTGAAAGACACAGGAGAATATGCGCAAAACACCAAGTGAGAAGAGTAGGTCCCCAGGTCGCAGTAACGCTTCCATTCTTAACGCAAAATATGAGCCCTTAGGAAAGATCATTAAAATCATACCAATGAAGTAAATGCTGGGAGTTGAGAAATGTATTTTCTTTTTCCTCTTTAGCAGTTGAATGAATTGACTAATATCATTTCATTCACCAAAATGGAATAAAGGTAGTTTTCTGGTGCTCTCTATGCTCCCGAAAGATATATGCATTTTTATTTTTTTCGTGGTAACATATACGCAACCTGAAAATCACCATCTTAACCACTTCAGGCGCACAGCTCAGTGGCGTTAAGCGCACGCACACTGCTCTGCCGCCGTCCCCTCCGTCATCGCCAGAACTCTTCACCCCCAAACTGAGACTCGGTCCCCATAAAACGCTAGCTCCCCCTCCCCGAGCCCATGTATCCACGGTTTACTCCAATTCATGTTTGACTCCAGCATTTTTGCCTTTTTTTTTAATTCAGGAAGAACAGTTGATATGTTGGGGAGAGATGTAGGTGGTCGAATGGTGGGCGTTTGCTAGAGAACTGCCCGTATCCTGTTGGTGTGGTGGCAGAAAACATGCTCCAAGTTATTTTCGAAACATTCTTCCCGCGTGTCGTGCTTCTGTTCTGCATTGGACCACAGCCCCGGGGCCGCTCACTGCCTCTCACTCTGTGTCGCGCCTGGTTGGGGACGAGTGCAGTGTCGCCAGCGCTCTCTCCTCCACAGTGGATCGCAGTTCCCTGACTGGGCAGCCAGGCACACTGCCCACTGTTACTCTCAGTCCGTTGGTCTTCGTGGGTGGTTTGGGTCACTGTCCTCTCTTGATCCAGTGACTGGAGTGTATGTTTGGCTCCCTGGGGAGGGCTCTCTGCGTGTGCGGGTTCATTATTGTTTCTCTGCCTTTCAATGCGATACACTTGGATGATGACTTGCCCGACACCCTAGTCAACGGGTTGGCACATGTGGCCCGTTCAGCTCAACGCCCCTCACCGCTGGGCCCCCCACCCTCCAGCTCAATGCCCCTCACCGCTGGGCCCCCCACCCTCCAGCTCAACGCCCCTCACCGCTGGGCCCCCCACCCTCCAGCTCAACGCCCCTCACCGCTGGGCCCCCCACCCTCCAGCTCAACGCCCCTCACCGCTGGGCCCCCCACCCTCCAGCTCAACGCCCCTCACCGCTGGGCCCCCCACCCTCCAGCTCAACGCCCCTCACTGCTGGGCCCCCCACCCTCCAGCTCAATGCCCCTCACCACTTGGCCCACACCCTTCAATTCCAGAAGAGGCTTCGCTTTGTCTAGAAGTCTGATGTCTTCAGAGTTGCTCCCTGCTGGGCACCGGCCGGGAGATGTGGTAAAGGATGACAGGCCGAGAGCTGCTCCACAGCAACTGGGCACTAAATGGCCTAGTTTGTTTCTCTGTGGGCTGTTCTCACTTCCTGCATTTTATTTTGAGTAGGGGGGACAGGACTGCTTTATCGTGGGGCAGTGAGCTTGAGTCACCACTCTGGTGACTTCCTAGGAATACATCAGGGGACCTGAACTCCTTTGTGTGTTGACTCATGAAATCGTGCCCTTCTGACAGAAGAAACACGTCTTTTAGATGGAGTAGTCTTGAGTTAGAATGTCAGATGCTAAGCAACTGAACAGAATTTCCAGGAGAAATAGGTGATTTCCATGCCCTGTGAGTGGCAGGTCAATGAGGGGAGCGAATTATATAAAGTGTCTGCTTTGTCGCTGATGCAGGGTGAAGAGACAGGATTATTGCCTGTGGCAGAGAGCTCAGTTGCAGGGGGACACTGGCTCAGTCTGTAATGCCCTGTACTCAGGGGGGACCCCAACAACCTGGCTGTCCCCGGGGCCACATGCTGTGGACTTCTCACCACAGCAAAGGGCACAGAATCAATCTGCCAGCTTGAACTCAGGAGAAAAACAACAGAGTAAGATGCAAGCCGGTCTCCTGCTGTGGTTGACTTCTTTATTTCCCACCACTCTCCAACATTTTATATTATCCTAGTTAAAAATCACACTCAGGGCAAACATTATGGAGAAAACAGGGCTGTGAATGGAGAACATGGAGGCCCTGGGCGGCCCTGGGGGTGGGACAGCTGCCATGGGTGGTGACGTGCGTGACGTCTATGTGACTCTTTGCCAGGGCTCTCTACCCCTGTCTCATCCTCCCCTCTCAGCTCCAACCTGCGGGGTGGCTGTTGCTTGGTGAGCAGCGGCCGTCTCAGGTGGAGAAGGGATGTGTTTACCCACAGAAGGCGCTGTGTGGTCTGTATGTGGTTTTGATGTCATGGACGGGTTTCTGAGAACTTGATGCTGGGAGATGCGATTTAGGGTCTCAGGCTGGCTGACTTAGCAGAAATTAAATGACCCATATATTTATTAGTTTTGGTCTTAAAGTGTTGAGTAAGCACCCAGTGCTCTGTAGCAAAGGGAGTGTTATTTTACAATTAAAAAAAAACAACACACACACACACACACACACACACATCAAAATCTGGGCAGGTACCATTCAGAGGGTTCCCACCCTTGTGGCTTACGGCTCAATGTCATTGTGAGGTTGTTGATTGAATGTCAGGCTTCCCTTTGAGAAACAGCACGGCTCAGACCTGTGCCTTCGGATTTATGGCGATGCTGGGCCCCAACACCTTAGCACCATGCTTGCCAGGTGTGGGAAGATCTGAATTCCAAGACAACGCCATAAAAGTGTGCGGAGGCGTGGTGCTTTAGGGCCGGATGTCTTTGGGTCATTGTAAGTGATGGTGACCTGCTCTCCATCTCCAGGGACACAAGACATGACTTTAAGATTCAAAGAGGATTGAGTCAGCAATATTCATCATGGACTGGCTGCAGGCGTTAAGTGGATGAAGCCACACACACTGGGTTTCATCTCAACTTTGACACTTCCTAGTTGTGGGGTGTTGGGTCTCTAGTGCCTCAGTTTCTGTATCTGTAAACCAGTCCCCAGAAAGGTGCTCCCCTCCTGGAGTGGTTGGAAAGAATACGTGACTCCATACGTGTGAAGTCCTTACAAAGAAGCCTTCCTTTGCAAACCATAACTATTAGCTATTATTAGCAATATCAGAATAGCAGAGGAGGGTCTTATTGTCTCTGGGAGGTTCACAGTGTAGATGGTGAGAGAAACGATAGCTCTCATTTGGGTGTTTATTCTATGCCGGACTAGCACTTTTAGTAAGTGATTCAAGTAAACACCAACGCAGGTGAAAATACAGGAGGAAACTTACAGCAGTTATTGTCTGGCCTGGTGCATACAGACCCACCTCATTCAGGCACAAGGTCACTGACTTCGCAGAAGCCAGACAGGATTTGTCAGCGGAGGTTTATTGGAACAGAAGAATCTTGCTGGTTGCGTTCACAAGCCCACCTCGCAATGACGTGAACTGAGCAAGTGGGACACCCGAGGGAGCTCGAGTGGGCTGGTGTGGGGAGCGAGGTGACTTTGGAGAAGGTCACAGAGAGTGGCATGGGAAGGGGTTCCAGCAGCAGTGGGAAGTCCCTCTGAGCTGAGCTCACCGTGGGCCTCGGGGGAGATGTGGGTGGGTGGGAGGTGGGCGTCTGCTGGAGAGACTGGGATCCAATAAAGGGTTTTAAATATGCTCTTTATTATGATTTATAATAACTTCTAAAACTAGGGATAATAATGAACAATTATAGCATTGGGTGCAAGAGGTGATTTCTGCTTATGGGGAGAAGCACAGCTGCAAAGGCAAGGACGGCCTGCAGCGGATGTTACGCACGCTGCCCAGCTGGCCTGGCCGTGAGCGCTGGCTGCGTCCCCTGGATCGTGTCCTGTTTCACCGTCTCTGTACCATGCCCTCCGCTGGCTCTGCGACCTTAGAGACCCTCAGATGCTCACAGTCTCGGGAGGAGGGAGAAAATGCACACGCAGTCACGGGGCCTGTGGGAAGGGCTTCCATGCCCCGGGGTGGAGGACGTGTCCTGTCTTCTCCCAGCACCTCTGCTCAGTCTTGAAGGGGACGAAGGCCAGCCTTCCAGGCAGGGGCGGCACATGTGAAGACAGGAGGTGTGAAAGGCGGCTGTCTGCAGAGAAACGGAGCCTGGGTGTGGCCCAGGGAGACCAGCTGCCAGGTAGGGCGTGGTGTCAGCCAGGGGGAGCCAGGCAAGTGCTGAGTGACGGGCGCCTTTTGTGCTGATGTTAGTCAGCTGTGAGCCAAGGACACCTTGACGAGGTGAGGTGGGGTGAGCCATAGGGTGCAGAGCCCTCCCAGGCGCTGGTGGTCCCAGGGGATGTCCAGACAGCAGATGACTCAGTCCCGGAAGAGCAGGGTACCGCCACCTCAGCCTGGCCCTGGGCTTCAGGGAAATGTGCCCTGAGCCGGATGGAGGGTTCCTCACCCTGTGCAGCATCAGCGGCTGGGGGACATGGTCCCTGAGGGAGGGCCTGGGACCGGACGCGCTCGGGGGGGGGGGGGTGCAGGTCCACCCTGGACCCTGGAGGCCTCTCCTGGCCTGCCTGCCTCCCACATTCTGCCTCAGTTTCTCTGTGGTCCACAAGCCAGGGCCTGCTGTTCCCCACAGGGCCAGGTCTGTACATCTTCCAGCAGTTGTAGTAAATGTGTTAACAGTGACGCCCTGAGAACATAAATGGAAGCGGTTATTACTATTATTCTATACTGGCTGGGGGTTCACTCAAGTGTCGTGTCGTGTGCCGGGGTTCACCGGTGCTTGGCGTGTGGCACCAGTTATTTATGTGTTTCCTGTGGGGACACCGTTTACTCTCGTCTGCAGCCCGCCCCCTCCCCTCACACGCTCCCTCTGAAATTTCTCCTGTGCCCGAGTGTGGATAAGACGCAGGCTTGGGGAGAAACCCACGAGCAGCGTCACCAGGTCTGCCACGGCGTGTCCTCGGTGCTGGGACCGCTGTCCTCTCGTCCCATGTGCCCACCAATGCAGCCACCTTCTGCAGTGTTGCTGAGTGTGAAATGCTATTTCATTGCACTTTTCGTCACGGTTTCTTGATCAACAGCGAGGCGAAGCATCTTTTCGGTAACACACTGGGCATGCCCGGCCACTGCTTGTGAAATGCTTGTGTCGTTAGCCCATTCCTGTGAAGGGCTGTTTGTCGTTCTCTCATGGTTGTGTCACAGTGTCTGTCACATGGGCTGCAGATGTCGTCTCCTGGCTGTTTTTCTTCCTGTCTCCTAGTCCTGTATTTTGATAGAAATGTTCTTAATTTAACGTGGCCGAGTTTATTCATTTCTTTGTGCCTTGTATAAAAACTCATCTCACATGTCCCTGGTGGGTTTTAGATAATATCCACTAAGTCCTTCCCTCGTGTAATATCCTTCTTCGGCTGCAGCCCGGATTCCTACCATTTTCCCCGAAAATAAGACCCAGCCGGACCATCAGCTCTAATGTGTCTTTTGGAGCAAAAATTAATATAAAAGCCGGTCTTATTTTACTATAATATAAGACTGGGTCTTGTATAATATAATATAATTAATATAATATAATATAATACCGGGTCTCATATTAATTTTTGCTCCAAAAGACGCATTAGAGCTGATGGTTTGGCTAGGTCTTATTTTTGGGGAAACACGGTAATTTCAATCACACGTTTATTTCTAGATGATTTGTTTGGTGCTTTTAAAGATCCAGCCTGTCAGTTATGAGCGTTTGACTGTCTTTCATTATGTCCTCAGTCTTTCATTTATTTAAAAACCAGCTTCAGAATCATCTTCTGTTTAAATGTGGCACATGTCACCTTTACAGGTCTGATTCTGTCCTTGGTTGTCTCAGTTGCAGTTTGCTCACAATCCGTTGTTTTCTCTCGTGTTTAGTGACTTTGGATTGTGAACTGGTGTTTCTTTGAACTTTATCTGAGGAAGATGCTGGGAAGGAGAAAGCGTCCTCTCAGGGGAGATCTGCCGGACCCTGTCCTGTCACGGGCCCAGGACCCCTTTCAACCACCTTCTAGCTTCAGTTTTCTGGCCACATAGATTGAATTCAGATGGCAAAGCTGGGTTTTCTCCTGCTGTGCTGGGAGTCAAGCCGGACCAAGGGGGGTGCCCGTGCACCGATTCTTGGGGTCCCTGCATTAGGAGAAAGGCCTTCAATGGGAGAGTGCTCACACAGGCCCTGGGTTTATGGAAGAAGTTATGGGAGGAAAAAAACTCAAAACTCAAGCAGAGACAATTGTTTTCTCCTGGCCACTGGAAAACACTAAAGCAAAACATGACATCATTAAATTGCAGCACACCTCATTCCATTCGCCAGGACGTGCCCGACAATGGCAATGAACCGTCAGCTCTCCCTGGTGTTGGGGATGGAGGAGAGGCACCTGCAGACAGGCCAGGTTGGTGCCTGTCTGCTGAAGGGATGTCCTTCCCCACACCCGCCCGTCCCATCTCATCCCGTTCACAGCACCTCATCCTCCTGAAGAAAAACAAATCGTGCCCAGACCAGCAGCTCCTTCCCTAACAGGGAGGGAGCCGGGCTGGCCCAGACCAGAATTTCTGCTAAGGGACCTGTGTCAGCGGTCACCTTCCACTCTTTTGTTGTCAGTGGATTCATCCGGGGCGGGGAGGGGTGGGCAGCAGCCTAATTGGGAGTTATGGGGGCACCTGCAGAGGACGGGGCTGTGGGGGCACGTGGTCACACCTGCAGAGGACAGAGCTGTGGGGACACGTGGTCACACCTGCAGAGGACGGGGCTGTGGGGACACGTGGTCACACCTGCAGAGGACGGGGCTGTGGGGGCACGTGGTCACACCTGCAGAGGACGGGGCTGTGGGGACACGTGGTCACACCTGCAGAGGACGGGGCTGTGGGGGCACGTGGTCACACATGCAGAGGACGGGGCTGTGGTCACACCTGCAGAGGACGGGGCTGTGGGGACACGTGGTCACACCTGCAGAGGACAGGGCTGTGGGGGCACGTGGTCACACCTGCAGAGGACAGGGGGTCAGATAAGCATTTTAGTGTCCACAGAACAAGAGACAGGACCGAGGCTGTCCTCTGTCATTAAGTGATGAGGGAGAAAGCACATTTCCATCAGTTTTTGCTGATAAAACTCAGTACTTTACTGATGACCACAGGCATTGAATTTCATGTGTTTTTCACGTGTTGTGAACTAATCTTCTGATTGCTTCTCTGGCCCTTTGTGATGTGAAGGCGACAGTCAGTGCAGGGGCTGTTGGGAAGATCCGGGGGTGGACAGGGCCCCCAGCCCAGGTGTGCTGACCTGGGCTCGGTGAGCAGCCTGCAGGCAGTAGGCCAGTGGGGCGTCCACACAGGTACCGGGGCCTTTAGCCACGCTTGCTTATAAGTACCTCCAGTCTGTGACAAACACTCTAACCATCTCCCCCGTAAGTCCTAGTTAAAAACCATAACAGGGCTGAATGAAAACACTGCAATCCCCTGTCCCTTTCAGGATTACCCCTGAAGCTCCTGTTGCAGGTGTGCCGGGAGGACCCCTTGGCTGTCACCTGGCCAAGTGGCAGGGACTAGAGCAAGGGAGGGTTCCTGATGGTGCCTGGGGCAACGGTTCATCTTGCTGTCATCGTGGGGCAGACGCTTCAGGGAAGTCACCATACAGGATGCTCAGGTAGTTTGCAAGGACTTTCTGTGTCACCCCACAGAGCTTTCCGGGGGCCTGGAGAGCGGGGCCTGGGCTCAGATCCATCCGAAGCTGCCGCTCAGTGTCACCAGAATTGATTCTTTCCCGTGGTAACCACATGCTGTGGACACAGTGGGGGGACACAGGTGCCGAGGGGCCCAGGTCCCCGGCCTCTCCATGACCCATGTGCTTTTCCTGCAGTAAAACCACAGAAACACTCTGGAGGGAGGGCACCTCCACTTTATCGCTGATCAAACCACCGTGACTTATGACGTGGAATGTGCCTTCTGTGTTTATTATTATGGGTGACTGTGATCTTTACGAAGAGGTCGATGCACTTTCAAATGCAGTGACACTGTTCTGGGGATGGATAGAAGACTCTCCACATGGTTTCCCAGCCAAGCGGGAAGCTGCTGCTGCTACCTTGCAAGTGACTTGGGTCCTTTTTTAGATGCAAACCTCGCGTACTTTTTGAAAAAGAAACCGCCAGGCTTGGTCTCCTTTCTGGAGTAGCAATTCACTCTTTTCTGCTTTGTACTGATTCCAAGTGTTGGAATGCAAACGTTTTAGGTGGAATTTAAAGCCCAATTTCTCACCATGTTAAGGAGGATAAGGAAGGACCCATAGGGCACCTGGGACGTTAGCCAGTCACGGCTCAGGGCAGAGAAAGAGAATTGTGTCCTCTGGGCTGACCTTCAGGCATCACATTTGTACCCGGATTCAATTAGAAACATGGGTATTTGTTTATGTGTGTTCCTTATCTGCTACGTAGAGCATGTAAACAAATAACACAAAATTCCGAAGATTTTTTCCGTTAAAATGTTAAGTGATTCTTTTTCCAAGAGCAATGATGATCAATGAAAAAATCCAGGCATTAATAACAATAAAAATCACACTTATTGTAAAAGGAAGACATTGCCTTGGCAGTGGTGACACGGGATCACGTGAAAGTCGGCCCTATGACCTGGCCACCAGGCTAGGACTTACTCAAGGAGAAAACACCCGCCATTCCACGAAGTTGCTGGTCAGCTCGGCTTTTCCAGATGGATTTTGTAAAATTCTTTAGGGAGGAAGCAATGTCTTATTTGTCGTATGTCCCCATGGCTGGCCTGACGACTGATGCCCAGCGTGTGTGAAGGGACAGAGAGATGTTTGGTGAATGAATGAAACAGTATGTGTCAGATGGAAGGGAAACCATCCTTGGATATGTCTTTGATATTCTTCAGTTGTAATTACCTTTTATAAAGCATCTGAACATGAATTGTTTCACCTGAATCTTTATAAAATCCCCGGGCTGTGTGCAGTGTTTTCACCCTCATTGTACAGATGCAGAAACAATGCAAGGCAGACGATTTGCCCAGGATTCCTGCGCTGGTCACTGACGGGCGTCACTCACGTGGGGCTGAATGTCGGACTGCACACTCCGCCACTAGCCATGCTGTCTCCACTTTTGTCACTTCCAGCAAGGGCTCTTTCTCAGCCAGTGTTGGAGGTGTCGAACGAGTTGTAGTTGATTTTGACTTTCTGTTGATCAGCGTCCAACATTCTCATGATGACACAATGCAACATTTTCATAATCTAACATGTATTTAAAACTTATTTCAAAGATGTGAATTCTATGTATTTTTCCACCATAAAATAAAACATAAGCATATCACGTACAATTGAGAAAGCTCAGAAGAGAAGAGCCAGCGTCTCATTTTTGGAACCCGACTCCCCTCGTGTCTGGGTTTCCTCCTCTAGGATGATAGTTACATAGTTGTAACGTGAGCTTTCCCCTGTCCTGCAACAGGAATCAGCACCTTGACGTCTGGGGACTATTCGGTTGAGGGGACCTGCTAAGGTTTACCCCTGTTTTGAGGCCTCCAAAGAGGTTTTGACCTACGTCTGTCAGAATGGCACTTTGATGGACATCTTTCGGTAGAGTGGTTCTCCATGTTTAGGATTTCCCCCTTTGCTTTGATTCCTCAAAGCGCATGTAATAGGAAAAAAGACAAACATGGCTGCCGCCGTTGCCACCTAGTGTCAGGCTGCTTTCCAACACCAGCTGGTAAAGCACTTCACGTTAGGACCAGCAGGACTGAGAATGACACTTGGGCTGAGCCCTGGCCCACGAGCATGCTGTGATTTTGCAGCAGTTTCCTAACACAGCAGAGCGGAAGCTGATGCCGGGATTCAAACTGCGTCTGTGTTTGGAACGCTGGGCTTGGACAAAAGGCCTGAGCTGGTGCACAGACAGAGCAGCACGCTCACAGAGGGTGACGCTTGTTCTCAGGAGCTGACACTTCGGGAGGCCGATGGCCAGTCCAGGACGCGTCCTCATTCTTCTGGAAGGGTCCTCCTGCCCTCTCCTGGGAGAGAGAAGTCACCCTCAGACCCTGCAGTTAGTTCTGATCTAGTGGAGATAGTAAGACCACAGACTGAGGCACAAGCACACAGACAGGCTCGTTCTTAACATCAGAGCAGGTAGAAACTATAAACGCTGCGATTTGGTCTCTGCCAGCCCTGGGCGGACTGGGGCTCTGAGCCTGGGACGGAGAACCTTGTGGGCTGGCAGCTCCCCTCCCCTCCGTGTGTGCAGAGCGCCCCCTGGTGTGCATGTGGGAGGCGGCAGGACTCCCGCCCTAAATCTGGTGTGAAGAGAAGGGATGCAGAGAACTGTCCCTGAAAAGCCCGGGACGAAGCTTATTTCCTTATGCAAATCAGTCAAAACTTCTGGTACCACCAGCAAAGGGCAAACTGCGAAGGTTTGCAAGGCTTCGTTTCAAGGCAGTCCCCAACCACACTGCTGGTCACGTGTCTGGAGAAGCCCCCGGCTGGTTGACGGGCTCCTGTAGGATGATGTCCTTTCCCTCCCTTCTCCCATCCTTCCCTTTATCCTTTTCTTCCTTCCTGCAGGTTGGAACTCAAGACCAGGCTTCAAATTCAGACTTTGACAATAACTTTCCCCCCCCGACTCTGGACAAGTTACTTAAACGCTGGTTGCCCACCTGTGAAATGAGTGTAAACGCGTCTGTTCCACAGAGATGCTGTGAACGTGAAACGTGTTAACACAGCAATAACCTCGCTCAGTGCCTGGAAACGTCAGCCCCTGACGCACCTTGACCACAATTTCCTTCCTTGCTCCAGCTCCTTGGAGCATCGTCCCTGAGGAACGAACCCCAGGCAGGAGGGAGGGGGGGCCTCAGCCTGGAACGCCTGCTGGTCACAGGCAGCCCCGGCCCTGGCTCACACCACTGCCCACTGTGCGCGTTAGTGGGCACCTGTAGGCCCACGACGCAGGCTGGATCTGTGGAGTCAGCCCGCCGATCAGCACCACCTGAGTTCACTCGTGGGACACTGGCGTCTCAGAAGGCGGTCTGTGACTGTACACTTTCCACAAGCAGCGTATGGCCCTATAACTTCTCGTGCAGTTGCTGGCCTGGCTCATTTCTGAAATCAGTTCCCTTTACTTCATGAGAATTAAGATGGAATAGGTTAATTCACGGTTAAAAACCAAGCTTAGGAGATGCAAAGATGACGTTTGCTAATTCTGAGTTCACCAAGCTCTTCTTACTGCTCAGCTACGCCCATTTTTCTTTTTGTTACTGGAGAGAAAAAAATAACAGGACTTGACGGATGGCAGATTCCTTCAGCTGCCCAATGAAGTATCACTGAGCACTGTGCAAGGAAAGAGAAACTGCCGGACACGACCCCTCAAGTACATCCGGAGCAGCCCACCCTCTCCGTGCAGACGAGCTGTCCTGCAAGTGAGCAATCTCCACGCTGGCGTTCTCTGAGTCAACGTCTAGTCTCTCTTTTGGATTTCTGTCACAGATGGAGTTACTTCTCTTATTTCTAGATGGCTCTCCTCTCGGTGGTTTGCAGCAGCTGTGCTCTCAGGATATGTGCCATGGATGGTGCCTGTCTGTTCTTTCAGGGACCCGACTTCATAGGGCGTCTGCAACCTGACCAGTTCCCACCATCTGGCACTCACATAATTGACGGAGGGCAGGCTGTTTGTATAGCAGCTAAAAAGCCCCACTGAGGCACAAACCCAGAGAACAATACACTCATCTCACCAGCTCTGATGTGATGAGATTTGTCACATGTCTTTTATTTGTGGATTGGCATTATTTCAATCACTTCCATCTTTGTGAAGAAAGTGAGACTTTATTAATACTTCGTATCATACTATTTAAAATTTTTATCAAAAATTGCATGACATTCGTCTCCACAGTAAGACAACAGGGAAAAGCTTCATTGCTCTTTCGGGGTCACAGATATTTTCACATTCACACCTCAGATGGTCTTAGATGTGTCAGTTGTTTTTAGAAGAATAGTTTTTGTACCACAGTGGAGATAAAATTCAGACTGCAGCTAGTAGTGAAGCCCTGATTGGGTGGTGGGGACGTGGAGACGCTGCGAATACATTTGTGGGTGAGTGTTAGTCAGGAGTTGTTGGAATAAAGGGAGGACAGAGGACGGCAGGGGAGGGAAAGGCTTTCTGTCAGGACGGGAGACACTCGGTGTTGTTGGGAGGAGGAAGAGACGGCCAACGGCATGGAATTCTGTCCAGACACCTCGTCACAGGAAGTGGACAGAGTGGGGGGGGGGGAATGACAAGCAGGTGTGTCAGGAGGACACAAAACACACCCTCCTCAGCACCAAGAAAATGGACATTTTAAGGCACAAAGAGGACACCTGATGGAATTGTCATCGGAAAGGTGTCCCTGTCACCTGTGTCGAGAAGGGGAAGCCCTGGCCCATAAGACTTGAGGGGAGGAAATGACTTGTAGTCAGTGCTGTGAGGAGTGGGTGGCCCATCAGCTGGGTCCCCTCACCCATCCCGAGGGTCTGGGCGGGTGGCGAGCTCTGTGGGGCTGGCAGTTGGGTTTGGATCGCAGCTGATGGGACGGAGGGTGGGTGGGTTGGGGTGAGCAGTGACCCAGATGTAGAGTCTCAGGAGAGGTCAAATGAAGAAAGCATCTCTTGGCCCAAAGCAGTGTCAACCGACGTGGCAGACGCAGGAGATTCTGTTACAAAGCCAAGGACACGAGACCGGAGGGAGGAGGCACAGTGGCTGTGGTGGGCTGTGGCCGGTGGCCGTGACAGGCTGTGGCCGGTGGCTGTGACGGGCTGAGGCCGGTGGCCGTGGTGGGCTGTGGCCGGTGGCCGTGAGGGGCTGTGGCCGGTGGCCGTGGTGGGCTGTGGCCGGTGGCCGTGAGGGGCTGTGGCCGGTGGCCGTGGTGGGCTGTGGCCGGTGGCCATGGTGGGCTGTGGCCGGTGGCCGTGAGGGGCTGTGGCCGGTGGCCGTGGTGGGCTGTGGCCGGTGGCCGTGACGGGCTGTGGCCGGTGGCCGTGAGGGGCTGTGGCCGGTGGCCGTGAGGGGCTGTGGCCGGTGGCCGTGAGGGGCTGTGGCCGGTGGCCGTGGTGGGCTGTGGCCGGTGGCCGTGAGGGGCTGTGGCCGGTGGCCGTGGTGGGCTGTGGCCGGTGGCCGTGGTGGGCTGTGGCCGGTGGCCGTGAGGGGCTGTGGCCGGTGGCCGTGAGGGGCTGAGGCCGGTGGCCGTGGTGGGCTGTGGCCGGTGGCCGTGAGGGGCTGAGGCCGGTGGCCGTGGTGGGCTGTGGCCGGTGGCCGTGAGGGGCTGTGGCCGGTGGCCGTGACGGGCTGTGGCCGGTGGCCGTGAGGGGCTGTGGCCGGTGGCCGTGACGGACTGTGGCCGGTGGCCGTGACGGGCTGTGGCCGGTGGCCGTGACGGGCTGAGGCCGGTGGCCGTGGTGGGCTGTGGCCGGTGGCCGTGAGGGGCTGTGGCCGGTGGCCGTGGTGGGCTGTGGCCTGTGGCCGTGAGGGGCTGTGGCCGGTGGCCGTGAGGGGCTGTGGCCTGTGGCCGTGGTGGGCTGTGGCCGGTGGCCGTGAGGGGCTGTGGCCGGTGGCCGTGACGGGCTGTGGCTGGTGGCCGTGGTGGGCTGTGGCCGGTGGCCGTGAGGGGCTGTGGCCGGTGGCCGTGACGGGCTGTGGCCGGTGGCTGTGACAGGCTGAGGCCGGTGGCCGTGGTGGGCTGTGGCCGGTGGCCGTGAGGGGCTGTGGCCGGTGGCCGTGGTGGGCTGTGGCCGGTGGCCGTGAGGGGCTGTGGCCGGTGGCCGTGGTGGGCTGTGGCCAGTGGCCGTGAGGGGCTGAGGCCGGTGGCCGTGGTGGGCTGTGGCCGGTGGCCGTGAGGGGCTGTGGCCGGTGGCCGTGGTGGGCTGTGGCCGGTGGCCGTGAGGGGCTGTGGCCGGTGGCCGTGGTGGGCTGTGGCCGGTGGCCGTGAGGGGCTGTGGCCGGTGGCCGTGGTGGGCTGTGGCCGGTGGCCGTGAGGGGCTGTGGCCGGTGGCCGTGGTGGGCTGTGGCCGGTGGCCGTGACGGGCTGTGGCCGGTGGCCGTGAGGGGCTCTGGCCGGTGGCCGTGAGGGGCTGTGGCCGGTGGCCGTGAGGGGCTGTGGCCGGTGGCCGTGGTGGGCTGTGGCCGGTGGCCGTGACGGGCTGTGGCCGGTGGCCGTGACGGGCTGAGGCCGGTGGCCGTGACGGGCTGTGGCCGGTGGCCATGAGGGGCTGAGGCTGGTCGCGGTGATGGGCCTCAGGGACCTTGCTCAACTGTTCCCAGAGGGAGACGCTGAGTCTCTGAAGTTGTCACAGTTGCTTGTACACAGGACCTCAGGACATGTCAGCTGGATGCCTCTTCCGGAGCGGCCATTGTCAGTGTGGGTGGGGTCTGTTCTCATGTGGTGATTTAGCAATTACCTAGAAATTCTGTCAATGCGAGAAACCACCAATGTGCACTAATCAGATCCGAACATTTTACTCAAAGGAGAGGGTTGTCTCAAATTTAATCAGTATTTACCTGAATTAGCTGCTTCACTTTGCCTTTGTAAATCTTCCTTTAAAAAACAACCACAATCTGTTTTTTTCCTTATTGTTATTGCTATTGAGTTGCTTTTGTGTTCTAGCCAACAAATACTATGTTACTACTGAGCATAGATTTCTTCCTTAAGATGTTGGTCGTCCACACTGCAAAATACCTCAGGCGGAGTTTGAGGAGCCGCCTTTGATGAGAAGCTGGGACGTGGCACCTTTGAGAGCATTTGGGAACCTGGGGTGAGTGTCCCACCAGTGGGTGTTTGTAACCCGAGTGCCTAGCTGGGAGGACCCTCTGTCCCTTGTGCAGTGATGGAGGCAGCGGGAGTTCTTGGGCCTCAAGGTCCTCAGCCTCCGAGGCCACGGCATCTCCTGGGCAGGTTTCAAACAGCTGTTCTTTGTGCTCACCAGGGGGCCTTTTCATTTCTTGTCCAGGAGGGACTTCAGTCCTCTGAGATCCCGTGACGACTGCAGTACCAGCGTGCACTCACTTTGCCACCAGGGGCGCGTTGCGAGGGGCCACCCCGCTTTTGGAAAGGAGGCATCGCTGTTGCAACTTGGGGAAGACGCCCCAGGACATCAGGACTTTGGAGCAGGAAGAAAACAAAATGCTGGTTAAAATCAGGATGTGCTTTAGGACAGAAAGTGAGGACAGTAACTCATGGAGACTGAGGAGCGGGATGGGTGAGAAACGGCAAGGAAATGCTTCATCTGTTGTCTCTGGAGAGTTGCTGGGCTATTTTCTGGAACAGAAGGGAGCTGCACCCAGGGATCTCTGCCATTTGGAGAAGTAGAATGAAATTGCTCTTTTAAAAGTACGTTTATTTTTCAAATAATGACAAACTTAGGGGAAAGTGGGAAGTTCTGTACACAGAACTTTTCATTCCTGAAAACAAAAGGGAGCAAACTGCCAGTCGGACCTCACCATCCCCGGACACTTCAGTGTGCGTGTCCCGTGTGATGCCAGGATGTGGTCCTGCCTGAGCACACTGCCCACGGCCAGTCAGCCACTGCCATTTAGCCCACAGACCCGACAGGATAAACACCACATTGTGGTGCACTGAGAAAATGGAATACAGTGCAGGTGCAAAGGGAACTCGTATACTCGCTATTGATACACGAAACGAGGTGAATGAATCTCAAAATAATTACACTGAATGAAAGAAGCCAGGCCAAAAGAAGGTACTGACTTTATGACTCTATTTATATTAAATAGACTCTAGAAAGTGCAAGCTCATCTCCAGTGACAGAAAGCAGATCAGTAGTTTTCGGGGGTTACAAAGGGACAGGACAAATTTTTGAGGGGGACCCATGTTCACTATAATAATTGTGATGGTTTCACAAGTGTGTCATATGTCAAAACTCATCAGATTGTGCACTTTAAATATGCAGGTTATTGCATGTCAATTATATCTCAATAAAGTTGTTAAAGAAAAATCAACTAAAGTTACCAGGATAATTTTTCCCATGTTTATGCCACCGACTTGAAATATAGTCAGCGTCATTTGCTTTTAATTTTGGGGTCTGCTATTTTCTCTTTGATTTCATTTTATATGTAAAAATGTCTATACTCCCCCCTGTAAAACTGAAAAGCAGAGAACCTTGAGACACGTCTCACTTCTGTCCCTAGCCCTTCAGCTGCCCCTCCCCTCCACACAATGACAGCTTTTTCAGGTAGCTTGCTTTCCCTTAAATAAATTTCGGTTTATTTTTCCATTGCTTGCTTCTGACAAATACAGCGAGTGTGTGTGCATGCACACACTCGCACACACACTCCCCCCCCCCAGCCAGGCAGTGGTCTGGCAGGACCAGCTTCCTGGGGCCTGGACATCTGTTCCCGGAGCCTCACTGGGGTCATGGCGGGAGGAGCCGGCAGGTGATGCATAGAGCACTGCTCAGTCAGGACCTCCCCTGCAGCTCCAGGGCCAGCTGGGCGCTCGCTTCAGGACCAGGGGATTGATGCTCCACACCAGGCCGCCGGTGGGGCTTCAGGCCACTGGGGATGGAGACCCCACCGGGAACTGAACCTGGGCTCTGCCAAGTCCAAGATCCCCTCGCACACCTTTTTTTTTTAAAATTTATTGGGGTGACAATTGTTAGTGAAATTACATAGATTTCACCCTCACACACCTTGATGGTTCCCAGTCAGACCATGTGTGTCCTGCGTGGATGCTCCTGGGGCTCTGGGTCCCCAATGACTGGTCCTGCCGTGCTGTCTCTGGCACCTGGACCTACACTGCACCCACGTGCCCCAAAGGCTCACACCTGACTCGGGTCTGCAGCCTTCTTGTTCAGGCTCCTCCCAAGGCAAGGCCTGGGGTGCTCCCCTCTACCCTCGGAGCCCAGGAGATGTGGGCGTCAGGAACCAGCTCACGCGTTTAAAGGAACAACCGCCCCAGCGCTATCTGGCCAAGTGTTGCCCACACCAGCACGGTCCCAGCCGCCCAGGAGGTTACAGACACCTCGTGTGCAGCCCACAATGGCTCTGTCCCTCGTGTTATCTAAGAACATTGCTGACGCTGCCAAGGAGAAACAAGCCTTCCATGTCAGAGTTTCCACATCACATTCCTCACAGAACAACAGTGGGGGTTGAGGCGGGTCAGCACGATTTTATGTGTGACCGTGTGTGTGAGTATGTGTGAGTGTGTGCACACGTGCAAACACACACCCACAGATGCACGCACAGACTCAGATACATGCACAGAGTTGGATGGTTCTGATACGCTTTCAAAAAGTACTTTTTTGATTAACAGTCAGAACTTGTAAGTGTGTTTCTAAATGTGCATAATATTAAAAGACATTCTTTGAGGACAATCAAGAACCACCCCTACTCCCCAGGGTGAAACCAAGTTTTTTTTCAATTACAAAGTTGATGGTTCATATTTTAGCCAATATTGGAAATGGGATCCAGGTGTTGGTGATGACAGGCCTGACACTTTCTGGAACATGCTCTTTATATAATAAAAATATATTTTGTTTGTCAAACACAGTTCTGGCATGTGAACTCGAACTTTGTTTAATGTAGTTGGTGGTGTTGAAAATAGTCTGGCTTCCATGAAAGTGGTTGTAGGCGGGCGGAACAGTGCTGAGCCCAGACTGCAAGCAGGTCGGAGGCAGTGGGAAGGCGGGCCCCTTGTTCACCTGACTCTGGAGTCTGAGCAGCTCAGAGGGCAGGCGAGTGCCCAGGGCCCAAACAGCTGGTCTCCAGGGACACGGGGAGAAAAGAGGTCTCCAGCACCTCCCATCACCTGGTTGTCTACATAGCATGACTGATGAGTCAGAGTGACTCAGAAGCACCTTCAGGCCATCACCAGGGCTGGACAAGAGGGGCAGTGAGCATTACTATGTGAAGAAATGCCTCCTGCACTGTTATTTATAATCACAACAATTAGAAACAGCACATTAACCTCCAACAGGGAGTCGGAAGTAGAAACAGTCAACTAAAGAAATATACAGGAAAAAATAAAGGATGCCTTGAAATATTGTTCCAGCTGGGAAATGATTATTAGAGATGGCCTTGAGGGGTGGTCCCAAGTGGTAGGCCTGGGAGGTGGTCCTGGGAGATGGTCCGGGGAGGTGGGCCTGGAAGGTGGTCCTGGGAGGTAGAGCTGGGAGGTAGAGCTGGGAGGTGGTCCTGGGAGGTAGAGCTGGGAGGTGGTCCTGGGAGGTAGAGCTGGGAGGTGGTCCTGGGAGGTAGAGCTGGGAGGTGGTTCTGGGAGGTGGTCCTGGGTGGTGGTCCTGGGAGGTGGTTCTGGGAGGTGGTCCTGGGTGGTGGTCCTGGGAGGTGGTCCTGGGAGGTGGTCCTGGGAGGCAGCCCTTAGCAGCATGTCACGTGGGGTGTCATGCGGGGCCTCATCTCCTGCTCCCCGCACAAGAACGCAGGACATGGTGAGGCCAAAAAGGAACACCCACGGAGCCATAGGTAGGGGAGTCATACCACTATATGCTCGCTGGCGTCTGGGTTGGAGACACAGGAAGCAGACATCCGCCAGCACCCCAACAAAGGGTCTTCCTGCACCCCAGTCTCGCTGGTGGCCGGGCGAGACACATGGAATAGGAGCCAGATGGTCTGCAACCCGCCGTCTGCGTCTCTGCCAACCAACCAACCAACCAACCAACAAACCAACCAACCCACCAATGCAGTCACGGCAGTTGTATCAGTGGCTAATTTGCTAACTGGTTACAGCTGACGGCCATCTACTACCCGAGCCATCACTTTCCTACGTGAGGACAAGAGCCTGGAAACTGCTCTCTGGGACTCTGTCCCCACACAGCAGCTCTGGCAGGTGGCCCAGGGGGTGGTCTTGGGCACCCTTCCACCATCCCGCCCCAAGCCTTCAGAGGCAGTGAAGGGCAGTTCTCCATGGCCTGGAAAGTGGACTCAGGTGAGCAAGGTGGATACTGATTGACAAAGAACTTATACCTGGAATTGTTCTTGCAGGTATTTAGTCAGGGGACTGAGCCTCTGGGTGAGAGACCTAACCCTTAGTCTATGACATACACTGGCCAACCTGGGAGGCTCTGCTCGTCCTGGATGGGCGCTTCTGGTGGGCTCTTTTAACAATCACCTCTTCCCAGGGAGCTGGGAGCCGGAAACGTCCCCCACGCCGGGGCTTCAGCTTGAGAGAGGAACAGTCACCGGGAATAGCAGCAGAGGGCAGTTTTTATGCTGGGAGCGATCTGATGATGGGAACTGGTTTTGTTTCCTGTGGTTTGGGCCGGAGACAGGAGATGAGCTCAGGACTCAGGAAAGAGGTGGGAAGAGGCAGTTCTTCCCAGTGGAGGTGGCCAGTTCCAGAGCTGGCGCAGGTCCCTCAGTGAGGCAGCTGACGGCCAGGCCTAAGTCCCCCGCGTGAATTGCGTTTCCTTTGTCCTCAGGGCTTCAGTGTGGTTTATTTACTCCACGGAGGCCCCAAGAGAACCCCAGTTCACGTGTTTGGTGAACAGCACAGCTCCCAGCGAGCAGTGTCCCGGCGTGGAGGTGAGGTCACGGGTGGCCAGCAGTGTGGGTAGTGGGGCCTGAGCCGGCGTCTGGAATGAGAACCTGCGGACCAGGCCGCGCGGGTGCATGTCGTCATTTTCCAGGCTCCTCGAGAGCCCTGAGAGGAGGGTCAGCCTACTGGGAGCATAACTGTCCGCCCCAGTCTTTGCGTGTGCGCGTGTGCCCAGACGTGTGCACAGATGTGTGCACAGACGTGTGCACAGCGCCGCAGCTGGCCGCAGGCCGCACTGGGAACACTGCACAGGAAGCGGGCGCTGGAGTCAGGGCAGCAGGCTCGCACCACACTCCCCTGAAGGGACGTTTCGATGCCGTTCGCTTTGCTTGGGCCTCCTGGAAAGACGTTCTGTACGTGACACGGCCTTCTCCTCACGGGTGCCTAAGCAGGAGTCTGGGCTTGGGAAGAACGTTGTGAGCAGGGCCTTATTAAGTCTGAGTCTAAGATCTGTCATCCTTGAAGCCACTGTGGTTGGGTCTCACGTTTGCATACAAAGCACAGGGTCCTGTTCGCCCAAACTGGGTCAAAGTGTGCAGCGTGGACACCTGTCCCTAGAAGTTCCTTTCCCTGAGGCCCCATTTGGCTCCATCCAGACCCGAACTTGCAAGTCCTAGGGGGTCACCGACGGGACTAGGAGGGGCTGAGAGCGGTGGCGTCCTGTTGGCCACATATTATGCGCCCCCCTCCGCTCCCACGTCCCGGGAGTCATTTACAAACACGTATTAGGTAGGACATGGGGGCCGGGGACGGGTGACCTAATTTACAGCTGTGTCCTGCGGCAGCTCAAACGGAGCCACTGAGGACAGTGACATTTGCCTGAAGTAAGTATCGTCAGGTGAGTAAGGCTGGCCACAGAAAGAACGTACAGTATCATCTTATTTGGGTAGAAAAGCACAGAATACAAAGTTCAGAAGGGTATGTCAGACAATTATTATGGGTGGTTCGCTGGCCTCCTTGGGCAGGGCTTGTTTAGGTCCACTTCACCTTTTTCTTTACACTTTCTGTATATTGACTACATTTGTTGCAAAACAAATATGTATTTCTTGTATATTGATGAAAAAGTAAAGCTCTTTTAACATTTAAAGCATATTAAAGCAGTGCTCCACAAACACGACTTTAAGAATAAAGCACAACTCACGACTCACGGAGATGACCTGGGAGCTTGTTTACAGCCATGGCACCATTGGCGCCAGGACCCGCGCTCAGGCCGCACGCGCAAGCATGTGCTGACCCTGCGGGCCCTGGCAACAGGCAGGCAGAGGGGCCTCGCAGAGTGACTGTGGTCACGTGGCTCGCGAGCCACAGTCAGAGCTCTGGCTGGTTCCACATCAGTGGCTCTCAGCGCTGGCCACACTGCAACTGCCCAGAAACTTCGAAGGGCTCATGTGGGGTCCCAGTGACGTTTGATTGATTTGTGGCATGGCTGTCAGGAGTTCACAAAGCTCCTCCATATTATTCTAAATGTGCCACCAAGGCTGGGGACCTCTGTCCCCATCCTGCCCTGTAGCGCTGACCAGCTCCAGGCCATCGTCCCAGGTGAGTGTGTGCCATGCACTCTGTGTGGACGGGAGACGTGGGGACCAGTGTTCCTGCGTGTGTTGGCTCTACCCCTTCTCTGCCATGATGGGTGATCTCCCTCCAGTTCACCTTCTGATGCTCGGTTTTTTGTCCGGGAGCGCAGGGAGCAAGCAGAGGTGACAAGTGGCCCTGAGAAATCTGAAGCAGCTCTTAAGCATCATTAATACCCCTCACCAAGGTTAGGCTGTTGGCATTCAAGATGAACCCAGCACTGGGCAAATTAAAATTCTGTTCTTAGTTGGAGCCTGTTGGTGAAAACCTGGTTTTACTCACATTGTGCTTAAGTCAGTCCCACCCCTACTCAAAGTAGCGTTATTATTTTCATTTTTCATCTTGAAAATTATTTGCAGACTTGCTGGTTCACTGTGAATCTGCAAGTATTTTGCAATTCCGCTTCAAATATTTTTGCAAGGTTCTGGCAACTGCCATGCAAATGAGCAAAGTGTTGAGTTGCAATGACAAATGTTTTGCAAGAGGCTCTGAGACCCAGGACATGGAAAGCAGTGCCGGCTATCTGCTGTTTGGTCAGGATCACTCCTGTTCTCCTTCCTTCCATGGCCAAAAAAGAACTGGGTATCCATCTGTCCTTTCTATCTCCTTTTTGGATTTCAAAGGAGAGTTGGAAAAAGCAGGAATCGCTTAAGGTGTTTTATTCTCACTGCACAAAGTGCCTCTTCCTTGCAGGATGCGATGTGTTGCTGGAGGCAGGAGCACGCGAGACGTGGGAAAACACTGCCTCGTGCACAGGCTTCTCACACCTGGCAGCGTGTTCACAGCCAGCTGGGTGTGTCAGAAGAGAAAGGTCACTTCCAGCCTGGCTTTCCGGACACCTGGGGCCACAGAAACGTCTGAGTTGGAGAAAACCAAAGGCTGCGTGTCCCTTTCTTCAGAGGCAGCTGTGAGCGAAGCGTGCAGAGGCCTTTCTCAGGGTCCCCCAGGGAACTCCTGCAGGTGGTGAGCAGAAGACTCCTGGAAAGCCTGCCTGGAGACACAGACTATTGCCGTCTCCCTTTTTATGCGTCTGCTTGGATTTCTGGGACAGAACCAAATTCAGGGAAAAAGTAACAGCAGGGAAGGGGACAAGACGAGGAGGCCCCAGCAGTGAAATTCTGCCATCAGGACCATTTCACGTATTGTTTTGGAATCCCCATGGAGCCGACTGGGTGTGAAACCAACAAGACTGTGCTCTGTGGCCTGCCTTGCTGGCACGGCACTTTTCTGAGCATGAGTTTCACCTCCAGGGTTCATGCCCACTCCACCTGCCTCCCTGGGTCCTCACATGGTCACCCAGCCCACACCTCCTGCCATTTCCTGCTTCCCCAACTTGTGCTGCCTCCAAGGCCTGTGGGGTGAGGGGTGGAGGGAAGGTGGTTACCCCCCCCCCCCCAGTCTCCCCAGTCCGTGCGATGAAGCCCAGGCCTGGCTCCACCTGTGTCTGCAATGGTCCCCGTCATTGCTGCCCTGGGCTCTGCATCACAACTCCCTCCCCCCGGATGCCGGCCCTCCTGTGGGGCCACCCCCCCCTGCACTGGGCCCAGCACAGTCCCCTGCAGCTCCTGCTTCCCTGTGTGCTGCGGGTCCCCAGGCCTGTCCTGCTGCACTGCCTTCTCACTGTCCCCAGAGCCTGGAACAGTGCTGCCACCAGGGGCCCCAGGTTCTTCCCCAAAGGATGAAAGCATGCCAGGGCTCAGTCCCCCCAGTATTTACATTAGAACGCATCCTTAGTGGGGCTTCTTGTTTTCATTTTTATAGGCCAGGAAGATGCATCTACCTTCCTACAGCCCTGGCTCTCTGACTGCTACTACTGAGAGCACAGGAAGCGTGCATAGAAGGGAGCAACCCCTACGATCCTGGAGAGAAGCCCCACCCCCAGAGTGGTCCTGCACAGACACAGAGGCTGTGTGCCCCATTAGCATGCCATGCGTGTCAGACCCGCTGCAGAGGCATTCACATGCTTACAAGGTATGTTGTGGCTGATTTCAGTTTCCTACCATATAAAATTAAATTCGGCATATTCTCCATATCATTTATATAAGTAACTGAACCATTAACAGAAGGTTATATCTGACTAGATGCCATTATGTATGCATGTGGTAAATACATTTTCAGAGCCATGAGAAGACTCTGTATCTGTCTATAAAGCATCTGTTAAATGCTAGCAATCATCTAACACATTGATAATATAAAATACAGTTTTGTTGTTTCAATAGAGAGGACCCCAAAGTCTTGTGCTGCAGGGGTGACACAGCCGCTCAGGAGCTGTGTCTCCCCACTAGGAATTCATCAGGATGTTCTCTGGGGTGCTGGGATCTAGAAATCTCCATCAGAGGCGTGTTTAAAGCTTGAGGGGCAGGGCCTCTTCTGTGCAGTGCCTCCTTGTGCCACCAGGGGGCAACCTCTGCTCGCACTGGACCAGGTCCCAGGAGGGAGGCGGAGGACAGGACCCGCCCAGGCTGGGGCTGGGGCGGTGGTCGGGGGGCAGAAGAGAGTTCTGTGGCCATTTGGAGGGCATGAGGTTTCTGCCCCCAGCCTGCAAACTCCTTTAGATGCAACTGGCAACCCCTGCTCCGAGCTACAGCTATGGCCCATCCTCAGGCAGCAGGAGCCACAGAAAGGTGGGGATTCCAGGCCCAGGGCCCACGGGTGGGGGGCTGCTGCTGGAGGGGAGGGCCGGGGCTCAGCTGCAGCATGGGGGCACGGGGCTGGTTCCCAGACGTCCTGGTCAACAGCGGCTGGCCTGCGTGCTCTGGGCGTTCTCACTCCCAGGGTGTTATTTTGCAAAGCTGGCTTGTAATGGATACTTTGGTCAGGAAATGCAGGGCTGCCATTTGCAAAGAGGGAAGGCAGGAGCAGTCCTGGGACCCACGTGGTGCTCAGTTGGGAAGTCAGGCACAGGGTCCCAGCAGGGCAGCGCGGCTGTATGTGGCCACCATGGAGCAGCCGGCTAGTGTGGGGCCAGGCCAGATGACACACGGCAACCCCTCATTGTCACCTTCCTCTGGGGACAGTCACATTGCTGGAAAGTTAATTTGGGCCTTGTGTTCCTGCCCACAAAATACCTCACGGTCACTGCAAGGGCAGATCAGGGAGCTGCCAGGACCCTTTGCAGCTACTGAGGCACTTAACACTGTCACTGCCACAGGAAAAGCCAGGTGCATGGCTGTGTTGCCATGACGACACTTGGAATGTGTGAGAATGTTCATTATCTATGGGCCTGGTGGGAAAATCTTCTACCTGAAAAAATGAACACGTGTGCTGTGTTCTACCCGCCTTTTCATCCTGTCCCTTAGTCAAATTTAATCTGAAGTGGCTTAACAGGTTAGCAGGAAAAGATGCTACTCTAACACCCAGCAGTGTGACAGGCTTTCCAGTGAGGAGCGCAGTGCGATGTGGAAACATAAACCATGAGTGGGCAGCTGGTTGGTACTTCCTGGTTTCAGCCCCTGCCCAGGGCTCAGCCACGGCTGAGCAGACCTGGCCGCTGCCCGGAGCTGCTCAGAGGCGACGTGGCTTAGCATGGGCCTTTTCCCATGTGTCCAGCTGCCGTTGTTAAATACTGACGTGGCCACGAGCCTCAATACTTTCGGTGACACACCCCTGGGCATCGGCCGGTGCTGGTGGGTAAGGACACAGGCTTGTTACCGCCTCACAAATATCCAGCGCAGAAGCCCTGACTTCCCAATTTACCTAGGCCGCCACTTCTCATTGGCTAAGAAAAGTGACCTCAATTTATTCCCAAGTGCACGTGGGGCTGGTGCCAGGCATTGCTCCGTGGTAGCTCGAGACAAAAGGAAAACTGCTGTTCCGGGCCTGTCTTCATTGACACTTGTGGTGTTTTTTTCATCATCGATTTTTGTAGTAGTTGTGGTTTTTTTAAAATACTGTTGTAAATGTCATTTATCTTGGCTGAGCTTTTCAGTGTCTCACTCTCCTTACCCCAGTCCCAGCACAGGGGGCTGTTTCCGCTTCAAACACCATCTGTTCTTTGGAAGAGTGACCATAAACCAAGCTCTGCCAGCTTTGCCAAGCGTCCACTTTTTAAGACAGTAAGACTCACAGAACCATGGAGACCAGAAAACTTTCCTTTGAAAGGACAGGCTGCTCCTTGGTGTGACCAATCACAGCTCCTGTCGACCTCTCTTCCGCGGGGGATGCGGTGGGTGGCCTGGGGCTGTGGTGCCCCCCTGGGCTGTGGCTGGGGGCTTTCACTGGAGAGGAGAAGGTCCCCTCACTGTTGCTCACCACAGAGGCCCTCCTGGCCTGAGGGCCCGCTGAGCCCAGGCTGCATCCCCTTCCTGCAGCGCCCCAGGGACAGTCCCCTGAGCATCCTGGGTTGTGTCCTTCCCTCTCAACCTGAAAAAGGTTGACACACATAGTTCTTGCCTGGGGAGCTGTGTGCCTGTCTCGTGCCATTGTCTTGCGCTGTCTGCAGTGGCCGTTCATCCATTCTTCATCTAGAAGCCAGTGTCACCTCCCGCCCTGAGTGTGAAGGTCGAATTTCTGATAGAAGGGCGCGTGGGTTTCCTGGGTCACTGTCACAAAGTCCCACAAACTGCTGAGTTAGAGCAGCAGAAAGCTCCCCTCTCCCGGCTCCGGGGGCTGAGGGCCCCAGGTGGGGCAGGGCAGCCCCTCTGGAGGCTGGGGGGCCTGCTGTCTCCCCGTGGCATTGCTTCGGTTCTCACACGGCCCCTCCTATGTCTCTGCTCTTCTCAGCAGGACCCTAGCCATTGGCTCCGGGCGTCTCTACTCTAGGATGACCTCATCTTACCTTAACATCTGTAGAGACCAATTTCCAAATAGGATGACATTCACAGGAACTGGGGATGGGACAGACATGTCTTTCTGGGGACATAGTTCAGTCTGTAATGAGAGGTCAGGCTGCGAGGCCAGGGAGCTGGCACGTGTCCCTCCTGCAGGCAGCGGAACTTTGTTCAGACCTGGTCTTGGGACCAGAACTGGGGGAGGCTTCCCCCCAGGAGCTGCCACCAGATGGCGATGTCTGTCCAGGGTTTGTCCCAGGATCCCTGTGTTCATGTCCCCCTTCAGCTGGGGACACTGATTGCTGGAGTGGGGACAGGCTGTGCTCTGAGCCCACTTGCTGACAGGTCTGCTTTCCCTTCCCCAGGCTGACGGGCCTCGCTGAGGTCCTGTCTCTGCCTGTCTTGGTCAACAGGGGCTGATGGGAGAAGTGGCGAAGGGTCGGGCCTTGTATCTGGTCATCAACAATTGGGCGGCCTGGTGCGGGGTGGCGCCCAGGTCCCTGGAATAGCGGGCAGGTGGGACAGCGGGGACAGGAGCTGGAGACCAGGGCCAAAAGGTACCAGCACCAAGGGGTCAGAGGTCAGGCACGGTGCATGGAACACATACATGCTCACTGCACACGTGTGTAAAATGTGCGAGCACAAATGCACAAGGAGCAGGCCTGGCCTGGAGCAAACTATGGTGTGGACCTTCCTGGCCAGAGGCACCCTAAGCATGGATTGTGCTGGCCTGGGCACACTACAGTGTGGACTGGCCCTCATCACACTACAGTGGGGACTGGCCCTCATCACACTACAGTGGGGACTGGGCCTCATCACACTACAGTGAGGACTGGGCCTCATCACACTACAGTGTGGACTGGCCCTCATCACACTACAGTGGGGACTGGGCCTCATCACACTACAGTGGGGACTGGGCCTCATCACACTAACAGTGGGGACTGGCCCTCATCACACTACAGTGAGGACTGGGCCTCATCACACTACAGTGGGGACTGGGCCTCATCACACTACAGTGGGGACTGGGCCTCATCACACTACAGTGGGGACTGGGCCTCATCACACTACAGTGGGGACTGGGCCTCATCACACTAACAGTGAGGACTGGGCCTCATCACACTACAGTGGGGACTGGGCCTCATCACACTACAGTGGGGACTGGCCCTCATCACACTACAGTGGGGACTGGGCCTCATCACACTACAGTGAGGACTGGCCCTCATCACACTACAGTGGGGACTGGGCCTCATCACACTACAGTGGGGACTGGGCCTCATCACACTAACAGTGGGGACTGGCCCTCATCACACTACAGTGAGGACTGGCCCTCATCACACTACAGTGGGGACTGGCCCTCATCACACTACAGTGGGGACTGGGCCTCATCACACTAACAGTGGGGACTGGGCCTCATCACACTAACAGTGAGGACTGGCCCTCATCACACTACAGTGAGGACTGGGCCTCATCACACTACAGTGAGGACTGGCCCTCATCACACTACAGTGGGGACTGGCCCTCATCACACTACAGTGGGGACTGGGCCTCATCACACTAACAGTGAGGACTGGGCCTCATCACACTACAGTGAGGACTGGCCCTCATCACACTACAGTGGGGACTGGGCCTCATCACACTACAGTGAGGACTGGCCCTCATCACACTACAGTGGGGACTGGCCCTCATCACACTACAGTGGGGACTGGCCCTCATCACACTACAGTGGGGACTGGGCCTCATCACACTACAGTGAGGACTGGGCCTCATCACACTACAGTGGGGACTGGGCCTCATCACACTACAGTGGGGACTGGGCCTCATCACACTAACAGTGAGGACTGGCCCTCATCACACTACAGTGGGGACTGGCCCTCATCACACTACAGTGGGGACTGGCCCTCATCACACTACAGTGGGGACTGGGCCTCATCACACTACAGTGAGGACTGGGCCTCATCACACTAACAGTGAGGACTGGGCCTCATCACACTACAGTGGGGACTGGGCCTCATCACACTACAGTGGGGACTGGGCCTCATCACACTAACAGTGGGGACTGGCCCTCATCACACTACAGTGAGGACTGGGCCTCATCACACTACAGTGAGGACTGGCCCTCATCACACTACAGTGGGGACTGGCCCTCATCACACTACAGTGGGGACTGGCCCTCATCACACTACAGTGGGGACTGGGCCTCATCACACTACAGTGAGGACTGGGCCTCATCACACTAACAGTGAGGACTGGGCCTCATCACACTACAGTGGGGACTGGGCCTCATCACACTACAGTGGGGACTGGGCCTCATCACACTAACAGTGGGGACTGGCCCTCATCACACTACAGTGAGGACTGGCCCTCATCACACTACAGTGGGGACTGGCCCTCATCACACTACAGTGGGGACTGGCCCTCATCACACTACAGTGAGGACTGGCCCTCATCACACTACAGTGGGGACTGGGCCTCATCACACTACAGTGGGGACTGGGCCTCATCACACTAACAGTGGGGACTGGCCCTCATCACACTACAGTGAGGACTGGCCCTCATCACACTACAGTGAGGACTGGGCCTCATCACACTACAGTGGGGACTGGGCCTCATCACACTAACAGTGAGGACTGGCCCTCATCACACTACAGTGAGGACTGGCCCTCATCACACTACAGTGGGGACTGGCCCTCATCACACTACAGTGGGGACTGGGCCTCATCACACTAACAGTGGGGACTGGCCCTCATCACACTACAGTGGGGACTGGGCCTCATCACACTACAGTGGGGACTGGCCCTCATCACACTACAGTGGGGACTGGGCCTCATCACACTACAGTGAGGACTGGGCCTCATCACACTACAGTGGGGACTGGGCCTCATCACACTAACAGTGGGGACTGGGCCTCATCACACTACAGTGGGGACTGGGCCTCATCACACTACAGTGAGGACTGGCCCTCATCACACTACAGTGAGGACTGGCCCTCATCACACTACAGTGGGGACTGGGCCTCATCACACTACAGTGGGGACTGGCCCTCATCACACTACAGTGGGGACTGGCCCTCATCACACTACAGTGAGGACTGGCCCTCATCACACTACAGTGGGGACTGGCCCTCATCACACTACAGTGAGGACTGGCCCTCATCACACTACAGTGGGGACTGGGCCTCATCACACTACAGTGGGGACTGGGCCTCATCACACTACAGTGGGGACTGGGCCTCATCACACTACAGTGGGGACTGGGCCTCATCACACTAACAGTGAGGACTGGGCCTCATCACACTACAGTGGGGACTGGGCCTCATCACACTAACAGTGAGGACTGGGCCTCATCACACTACAGTGGGGACTGGGCCTCATCACACTAACAGTGAGGACTGGGCCTCATCACACTACAGTGAGGACTGGCCCTCATCACACTACAGTGGGGACTGGCCCTCATCACACTACAGTGGGGACTGGCCCTCATCACACTACAGTGGGGACTGGGCCTCATCACACTACAGTGGGGACTGGGCCTCATCACACTACAGTGGGGACTGGGCCTCATCACACTAACAGTGAGGACTGGCCCTCATCACACTAACAGTGAGGACTGGGCCTCATCACACTACAGTGAGGACTGGGCCTCATCACACTACAGTGAGGACTGGCCCTCATCACACTACAGTGGGGACTGGCCCTCATCACACTACAGTGGGGACTGGGCCTCATCACACTAACAGTGAGGACTGGCCCTCATCACACTACAGTGGGGACTGGGCCTCATCACACTAACAGTGGGGACTGGCCCTCATCACACTACAGTGGGGACTGGGCCTCATCACACTACAGTGGGGACTGGGCCTCATCACACTACAGTGGGGACTGGCCCTCATCACACTACAGTGGGGACTGGGCCTCATCACACTACAGTGAGGACTGGCCCTCATCACACTACAGTGGGGACTGGGCCTCATCACACTACAGTGGGGACTGGCCCTCATCACACTACAGTGGGGACTGGGCCTCATCACACTACAGTGAGGACTGGCCCTCATCACACTACAGTGGGGACTGGCCCTCATCACACTACAGTGGGGACTGGGCCTCATCACACTACAGTGGGGACTGGGCCTCATCACACTAACAGTGGGGACTGGCCCTCATCACACTACAGTGAGGACTGGGCCTCATCACACTACAGTGGGGACTGGGCCTCATCACACTACAGTGGGGACTGGGCCTCATCACACTACAGTGGGGACTGGGCCTCATCACACTACAGTGGGGACTGGGCCTCATCACACTACAGTGAGGACTGGGCCTCATCACACTACAGTGGGGACTGGGCCTCATCACACTACGGTGGGGACTGGCCCTCATCACACTACAGTGAGGACTGGGCCTCATCACACTACAGTGGGGACTGGGCCTCATCACACTACAGTGGGGACTGGGCCTCATCACACTACAGTGAGGACTGGGCCTCATCACACTACGGTGGGGACTGGCCCTCATCACACTACAGTGGGGACTGGGCCTCATCACACTACAGTGAGGACTGGGCCTCATCACACTACAGTGGGGACTGGGCCTCATCACACTACAGTGAGGACTGGCCCTCATCACACTACAGTGGGACTGGCCCTCATCACACTAAGGTGTGGGCTGTATACTGGTTTTAGTGCCTGTTGGAGTTGCAGGTGGGAGGAGACGGGGCCTGGCTCTGTCTGAGGCCTCAGGGTCCCACTGGTCCCCAGGCCCACTGCTGTGCTCAAGTCTCTTTCTCAGAGCTTCTGCGGGAAGTCCTATGGCTGACACCCCACCTGACAGGTAACAAAGCCCCATTCAGGCCCTGCAGTGGCTTTTATGGCCAATATTTGGTTTCCTTGAGGACCCAGCCCCTTTGATGTGGGTGTTTGCTCCTTCCCACCTATGGTTGGTGTGTCCCTGAGGCTGAGGGCCTCAGAGCTCTGCAGGCATCTTCCCACAGCCTTTTATGGTCTCACAGGTGCCTGCAGCGGGATAAGCTGGGCACAGCGGGCAGTTATTGATAAGGAAATTTAATACCTAACAAGTGCCAGGTGACTACATTGATAGGCAGCCAGGGCCCCAGATGTGACCGGAGGGGAGTGAAAGGGCGATTGTAAAGGGAAAAGAAAACAAACTCACTGCCTCCCTCAATTAAAGAACACCTGTGTTGACTTGTTCCAGGAGGAGAACTCATTTTTCCACCAATGAGGTGTTTTATTTACATAGAAAAACCGGCATCTGTAGTTCCCCTTTTCATCTGAAAACTGACAGCTTCAAAAGAAGATCACTCTTTTTTTCCCTTTTAATTTAGGAATGTGGATGAAGGTGACGCCTTCCAGACAAACGGCCTTGGTGGCAGTTTGGTTCTCAGGCTGAGAGGGGACCTTTAGAGCTTGTGATGAGGGCACTGAGCCCCTCTGAGTCCTGGTTTAGCCGCCGCCTGGGGAAGGAGGTGGAGATGCCCGTGGCATTTCCTGTCGTCTTTCATGGAGCTTGCCAGACACACGACACCCGTGTCTGCGGCTGCCACAGTTGTCCCCTTAGTTTTGTGACTTAGAATCTCTGTATGGGTCTTTACACCTCTATTAGCCCCAGAGGTTTTCTTACAGATGAGGACACAGAACTAGTTGCCAAATTCAGCTTTTGTCCTTGTTTTTGTTACATGTTCTTCAAATAAGTTTAGCACGTGCAAAGAACGGAAACAGCAGAAATGACTGACAGTAAACTTGGAGAAGAGTTTGTGGTAAACGGTCCAAGCCCTTCTTTCTCGCAGTTATTGACATGGAGAATATGACGTGGTGTGCACTTTCCCAAAGGAGACGGAGTGGGGCCAGCAATGCCGTGTCACAGGCTACCCACTGCGGCTACAGCTGCAGCCAGGGGTATTCCAGCCATGGGACACGCTGGGATCTGGGAAGAACCATCTCCTCTGGGCCAGTGTCCCCACTTTCTGTCCCCACCAGTCCTAGACAGGGGCATGAGCCTCGGGCAGGGGGCAGGTGACTGCAGGGGTTTTGGGTGCTCCACTCACCCTGTGCACCCATGCCCTCCCATGTCCCAGGCCCAGAATGCACACTGTGTATTTCCTGATGTGTCTCCCTCACCAGAAGGACAGACAATGGCTTTGAACCCACATGTGGAGGAGCAGAAACTGCACCAAAGGCAAACCTAGTGGGTCAGTGCAGACAGATGGGTCCCAGGAACCCACCCACACCCCAGCTGCCTAGCCCCCCAGCTGCAGCAGCTCCCTGCTTCCCGTGTCCTGTCCTGTGGCCTCTGGGACGCAGCTCAGGTCCTGCACAGCTGGACAGACATGAGATGACCAGGGTGTGGCCATGCCGAGCCTGAGCATGGACCTGCCAAGGGGAAGCCCAGGTCCTGAAACGTCTGGGGGGGACAGGTGGGGGCTGCTTGTCCGTTTTCTCACAGGGAGGGTAAAGCGCAAAAGGGTATTGTGGCAAGGGGACACTCTGGAGTGGGCTGAGGGCCGAGGCTGCCCCAAGGCCCCTGCGCCCCCTGGCCGGAGGCGGGGCTGGAGGAGCCGGCTGCAAGTCCCTGACCGGGTGATCACGCTTGTTCTGGGGACACAGGGCACACCTCTGCCTAGGCCAGGCGAGGACAGACACCCGGGCATGTCAGTGTCCCCGTCTGGGGTGAGATGCCAGACGCTCGCCCTCTAGGCAGCTGCTGAGAAGCCAGACGCTGCTCCTGGGGTCAGGGCTGGAGCTTTTCCATCACTGCCCCTGACCTCCAGGATTCCTCAGAGCGCCTCAGGGTCAGGTCCCTGGGACAGGTCCATGTCCGCAGCTTTGCCCTGCTGGGGCCTGTTCTACCTGTTGGGGTTTCAAAGAATGTCTGCACGAAGTCTCTGATGCCAGGACAGTATGGTCAGACCTTCGGCCGCTCCTTTGTGGGCCCTGGGGCAGTAAGGAAGCCCCACACTCAGCTCCAGGCCCGTTGAGCGAAACCATCCAAGTGACTTGGAAGTGACTCGGAAGTGACAGGGAAGAGCGCACAGGCTCAGACCACTTCCGGCCACAGTCCTCTGTGAGGGCCCCTGAGAGCTCCGGCCCTGGGTCTGGGCTGGGGCCCAGGCAGGGTCAAACAGGTGACATGAGCCTCGGTGCTGTCGCTGGGTAGCTTTGGGACCTTGGGCAGTCACCTGCCCTCTGGAGGATGTGCATTTATTATCTGCAAAATGAGTGCAGGGTAGGAGCTTCAGAGAGCTGTGCTGATTGCAGAAAGCGACTTCTGCAAACATGTCGTTGCAGGGACGTGGAGAGGGCAGCGGGCCCTGCTGGCTGTGCCCGTCTGACCCACTCAGGAGCCTGCACCGGCCTCCTTTCTCCTCTCCTGAAGCAAAGAGCCCCCAGAAGGGCCTAGAATGGCCACTTCCCATGTGGGCTCCCCATGTGGGCCCATCCCGCTCTCTTGCTTTCTGGGGACATTGAGGCCTGTGTTTACTGTCCTGCCGGTGTGGACGAGGACCTGGCTGAGGGAAATCGGCAGGCAGCCTTTCTGTTTGAAACGACACATTCAACATTGAACCGTGTCTAGGAAGATTCATCCTGACAGGAAATGAGGGCAGAACGGCGGGCGTGGGTGTCACCTGCGTCCGCATGAGGTGACGCGTGTGGAAGAGCCTGCGCACAGAGGAGTGACGACCCACGGAGGCGTCTCAGGTGCACATTGGCCTTGCACTCAGGTTAACAACCAGGGTTCTTTTTTGAGAGCAGCCTGTGGGTATCGGGTGATAAGGTTTCGTTGTGAATCTGGGTCTGTATATGAAAAGCCAGTCCAACGATGGTTCATTCTGCGTTGTCCTGGGGCGACACATGAGACGCGGGTGTGCAGCCGCCCTCGTCCTCCCGCCTGTGCTCTCAGCCCTCCATGCGTGACTAGTTCGCTTCACGTGAGGTGATACAGGTTCCAGGGGTCAGGGAGGGCACACCTGTGATGTCACTCCTGAGAGAGGGACTCAGCGTGGAAGTGACCTTCCCTGCATGTCACAGTCACGCAGAAGGAAAAGTGGACACCATGCCCAGACTTTAGTCTTCTCTGTCTCTAGAAGCAGGCTGATCGAACAATGAAAAAAACGGTTTTCCCTCCTTTTAAAATCTCCCTATCTACACGTCTGCAAACAGCTTACGTTCATCAGGTGATGGGTCCATACGCTTGATAACTAAGGGTAGCTAAACCAGTATGTCTTCCCCTAGGTCCTCCTAAAATCTGACATTTGTAATCTTGTAGTTACAGTTTAAAAACGAGAGGCTGGTGCCACTGACGGGGCCTCGGCACTTATGCCCATGGTTGCATGCGTTCTGTAACGTGCAGACAGCTCCCAGGGGTTTGCTTCTTGTTGTTTGCTTTTGGTTTGTGTTTTCATACCACAAGATGCTAAGTGACCTGCTGATTTAGTCATGTATCTAATCCCCAAAGAAAACTCTCAAAGGGTTGGCACATAGTGCAGTTAGGGCATGGGACAGAATTAGGGACAAAGACCCTCAGACTCCCCAGAACCCACCCGGAAGGGGCCTCCTGCGGTGACAATTTCCAGGAGGCAGGCACTGCTCTGCTCCTCTGTGGCGGCCTGTCTGTTAGTCACGGCCCCAGGAGCAGGCAGGTGGGAAGAGGCTCGGAGGCAGGAGTCCAGGTCTCTTAGACGTGTGTAATCTGTGTAATCACTCGGGGCTGCAGGAGGAAGAAGCCAGAGGGTTCAGAAACGCAGTGTTTGCATCTCCGCTGCACAAGCCTTCTAATGCCCTGGAATTCCAGGCCTGAGGTGCCTCAGCGCCTGCCCGCGGGGCTGCTTGTGGGCAGACGGCCTTCCTGGTACTGATATCTGGGTCGCCTGGGCAGAACTCAGCAGGCCTCGCGGACTCCTGTTTATTCAGCAGAAGCTCTGTCTGTATGGTGTTGACCCCTGAGCTTCCCGCCGGTGGTCTGGTGGTGGAAAGGGCCCCAGAGCACGCTCCTGCTTTCAGGTTGGGTCCAGCCGGGCTGTGGGTTGACTTGTGTGAGCTTTGTGTTTCCAGCTGTTGTTTGATGAACAGACCTTTCAGATTGTCTCTTGTCCTTGAATTAAACATTCACCCATGACTGACTGGCCAGCACTGCTGGGTGCCACCCAGACTCAGAGAGTTCAGCCACCAACTCATGTGATTGTGTGTCTCTGACCCCAGACGGCAGCACGGACTTGTGCCCTGTGAGGTGGCATTCGCAGGGTCCGGGGCTTAGGGCGTGCACACCTGTGGGGTCATCATTCAGCCTGACACGTGGGTAAAGTATTTCTTTGGCATTGAAGCTATGGTTTGCGCAGCTGAAAGTGCCCTGTCACAAACCTTCTATGTTGATTTTTTCATGGTCCCTCAGCCACAACCATTCTAACAGACAAATCACCAGCTTGCTGAGTACCTGGAGTCAAGCTGCAGGGTCCTTATGGGGCAAGTCACCTACTACAGGTGTGTCATTTCGTGCATAGTGAGTGACAGTCGTTCAGAGGGAATGAGAGTCAAGTGAAGGAGCCACAAATCATTGCCTGTGGTCGCATGTGCACCGGATGACCTTCTGTGCACAGTAGGTCCGCGGAGCACAAAGTGAGCTCATAATGACAGCCAGCTGGTGCCCCAGCCTGTTTTCTTTGGGAATCCCCAAGGGCACTCAGCGTGAGGCCACCAGGAGTGGTCCTGGGACCTGTGGGTGTATAAATACACCATGTCTGCACTGGATGGTGCTGGCTCTTGAGCTTTTCCCGGTTATTTTTAATTAGCAGACAGACCAGCAGTGATGTCTGACGCAGGGTTGGGCTGAGGCCCCATGTGCAATAGACCAATAGAAGGTGGCCCGACCCTTCCTGCTTCTTGCTCTGGACCCCAGGCTGCCCGTGCTGGCTCCCCACTCCGTGTCCGGTCACATCTCTAAGGATTGCTGCAGACGTTGAGAAGCACGGTGTGGGGATCTTACACAACCTGTGCTGTGGCCCGAGCTGGCCGGGCCCTGAGCTCCCCACAGGCGGGTGCAGCCTTGGTTCCTTCTGAGTGTGCTCCCAGAAGTGGGAGCACTTCGCCCATGCGTCAGGTGCCTCCCCTCATCTCTTAGGCTTCCCAGGGCCCCTCCACAGGACCATTTGGCCTTTGGGGGGGTTTCCCTTGTGGCGCCCTGCACACCAGGCCCCTGCCATCTCCTGGATGCTGCCTGACAGGGCTTAGGCCCAGCAAATGTCTCCATCTGCCCCCGTTCTGACTGCCACCCTGCTGGCCAGGCAGTCTTCCTGCTGTCACTTTATGTTCTGCTTGGTGTGGTCACCACACCCCACCCTTGATGGTGAACTGGGCACAGCGTCACTTTCATCATTGTGGCCCCCGGGCCTGGTGCCTGGGTCCTGGGAAGCATTCAGTGACAGTGGCATCTCCTCCGTGGAGTTTTTCTCATTTTCTCATTCCCTATTCTGCACCCCCCAGCCCCATTATAAGTGACCACTCCCTTCCCTGAGATTTTAGGACACTTTATGTGTCTCACTTCCAACTGGCCCGACAGCACATGATGTGACCAACTGCCACATGCATCCCACCCCCGTGAAGTGCCTGAGGGCGGAAGTCTGTCGTCATCTCATCCCCGCGGGACCGAGAGCCACTCTTGGCACACAGCAGACACTCGGTGGATGTTTCCAGGACAGACAGGGAAGGGTGAACAGAAGCACAGTGGGTGTTCTCATCAGGGTTAAGTGAAGGTTGTTTGATACTCAGGCTACATTCTGTGTGTGTGCGTGTGTGAGCATGTGAGCGGAAGTATGCCGATGCGTACTGTTAGGTCTCAGGCTGCATTCTGCGTGCGTGTGTGAGCATGTGAGCGGACGTATGCCTATGTGTACCGTTAGGTCTCAGAACAAAATCCATATTAGTGCACTAAATACTCACAAAGGAAATCTGGTGTTACGACAGAATGGTATGGCTTTCTGACCTGGAGTCCCTAAGCTCTTCGCTAATGGGGACACAAAACGTGCACACTTCCGGTCACAGTGGCTCTCCTGTGTTCAGATTCCACACTTCTCTGCCTCAGAGAAGGAGTCTGCAGCCAACTTCAGGGTCACTTGATTCCTCCAAGGCCACGTGTGAAGGCCATGTCCACAAAGCTGGCAGGGCTGTCTGATGAGCCGTGATGACACGTGGGACAAAGTTCTGGAAGGACACCACTGTGAGGCAGGCAGTGAACTCTGTCTGACGAACCAGGTTGTGTGCTGGCAATTAGCAGGTGTGGACACGCTCTGGGGGCAGGAGCTGTCCTGGTCGCTCCTGGGGTTTTCCCCGTGGGGACCCTGCCAGGCTGGTCATGCAGAAACAGCACCTTGCAGTCAGGTGACAGGGAAACTTTAGGTGAAAGAGGCTGAATGAACTGGGGTGGGCACCAACCAGGCAGGGGACATCTGCCCTGGACCCTGTGACCCGTGTCCGCTTACTTTAATATCTAGGAGCCTATGACCAGATCTTACTGAACCTGCTTTACAAACGAGAAGGATACCCTTATGTCACTTGTCTGATGTCACACAGCAGTGAGTCCTGCAGTGGGACCACGGCCAGGTGTCCCTGGCCCTCCCCTTGTCTTTCTGACGTTTGGCTGCGGTCGTCGGTTCCAGCACATGGGAGCCGGTCCCAGTCGAGTGGGCCGGCCACCCTGCCAACCTACACTGATGGCCGCCATCACCTAGGATGGCCTTCCCTCAGGGGAAGGTCAGCGTATTGGAGGATGGAGGGACCTGCCACGTCGTGCCCAGCCACAATCTCCAGGGAAAGCACCGTGTGGGTTTCTGGGTGATTGGCCAAATATTTGCTTCTAAGGACAAGAAGTGATGGCAAGACGAGCTTGGACACTGAGATAGCGGCACTGAAGGGACATTTAAGTGGTTTTGTGTGGGCAAGACGTCAGAGTATTGACAATATCAAGCATATGCCCGCCCACAAACCAGAGTCGCTGTGGGTAACACGCCCAAATTCAAGTCGGTGTTAAACGATGGCCACTGGTTCCCCTGAGGACCTGATGGGTGACACCCACTGGAGGGTTGATCCGTGACGCAAATAGTGAAATAGGAAGGCCCTGAAAGCACCAGGCCACCGGGAAGGCAGGGACCAAGCGTGTTGCCAGGGAGACTTGGGGAAGTCACTGCCGTGGGCCCCCACGTCCTCCTCTGAGATGGGCACCCTCTCACTCTGCAGGAGCGATGATTGGCACAGCGTGTTGGGCAGATGGCAGAGGGCCCCCTGGAGGGTCTCCCTGCCTGGACTTGACCTTCTCAGGAAGAACCAATCACAGTGGACGAGGGGCGAGCAAGGACCCAGTGTTGGGGCGAAGGGCTGGGAGGAAGTGACGTGAGCGAAACACCACCGCTCGCAGCCATCCGCCCGGGGTCGTCCACGGTGCGGTCAGCGGCTGTGCCTGGCCGTCCTGGGGAAGGAGGTGCATCTCCTTATGTGCCACAGTGTTGTCCCCGGCCGTGACGCAAAGCCCTGGCCAGGGCTCCCTGTCTCCCATGTGAGGACACCGCACTGCTGAAGTTAGAAGAAGCTCCACTACCTTGAGCGTTTTAAATAAAAGTTTTGCCTTTCCTTCCTCCGTCCTCTTCAGCAGCAGACCTTAACCGATTAGCTGGGAAAATAGCCAGGAGGAGACGGCGGTTTGCGGGGTGTTGGGCCCATGGCCTCTGCTAGACGTGTCTGCCAGACCTGAGCTGTCAGTCAGGGGTGGAGAAATGCTTCTCCAAGTCTGAAACCACTCACAGATGGTGGGGTGTCCGTCACAAACACCCACAGCGAGTCAGGTTTGGAAGAGGCCTTCACGCTGCACGTCGCAGACGTGGCCCGGGGCTCCGTGCGGGCCCTGGGAGGACATTTCCTGAGAAGAAGGACCCCCTGCTTTGGCGACAGGCAGTTGTATCTCTTTAAAGACGCAGGGCCAGCCCAGGGCACCGTGGGAACCCACCAAGCAGCACTCGGCAACGTGGACGAAAAGATGAGTGAATCAGTGAAGCATGGCTTGTATTTCCCTTAAAATAAATATATGTTAAAAATTAGAGGGAAATGCGGTTGCCCAAATGCATTTGGGGTTTTAATCAAACCGAAGTTATATGAAAAGCAGCCCCAAAAGCTGAAGACCCAGGGGCCACGGGGGCAGGGGCTGGACGGTCTGCGTCAGCATGAAGCCCGAGGTGAGGGGGTGGGCCCAGGTCTGTGCTCGGCCACCGTGGGGCCTCGTCCCTGACTCCCAGGCGGGCGACAGATGGTATTGATGAGTGACGCTCTGTTTGACACAACTGAAGAAAGTTTATAAAACTAAATCTGGAATAAACATACTCATAATAAAAGTGGGCGTTTTTATTTCCAATGTTTTCCTATTCAGAGAGGCCGAAAATAACCCTCATGTGACATGGGGATGACACGTTCCCTGCAGAGACAAGGTGAGTAGCTGACAGATGCTCTGTTTATAAATAAATCCACCACCTTGAATCTGGGCCCAGTTCTATCGGTACAAGCAGACAGATTGGCTCAGAGATAATGAGGGAAGGTGCCCACTGTGGACCACACGTGTCTGCCCTGGACCCTAGAGCAGAGGGGTGGGAAGTGGCGCATTTCACTGGCCCCGGGGGTGGGTGGGGGCAGCGTCTGCCGCTCTGGCACAGCCCTCAGGAGAGCGAGACTCTTCTCTTGACTCATGTCTGCGGAGATAAGAACCTGTCTGGAAAGGAATGTAAACCCACCTCCCAGCTGGCAGGAGTAGCTCTGAGGGTCCAGCCGCAGACCCGGGAAGCAGAGCAGCCATGGTGCAAGCGGCTGATGAGATACGCAGAGGGCGTTGGCTGAGGCGGCGAGGTGGGCATGCCAGGCAGGTGTGCCAGGCCAGGTGTGCCAGGCCAGGTGTGCCAGGCAGGTGTGCCAGGCCAGGTGTGCCAGGCAGGTGTGCCAGGCCAGGTGTGTGGTGCGTCTCACACAACCCTCAGGCCAGCTCTTCCTCCCAGGAAATCCACAGGCACAAACAGCTCCAGGCCGTCCAGCTTAGAAACTGTCTCCCATTCAGCAGTGGAGGAGCTCTGGGCCTCTCATGCTGCCTGGGAGGCAGCGCTGTGTTTGCACACGTGTGTGAGCGTGGAAGCCAGGGCACATGAGCTCCGGGTGGTGCCCGGGCTGTAACAGCAGCCCCTCAGAAACCAGCAGGAGCCTTGCTTTCAGGTTAGGAAGGATTCCAAAGGCGGCTGGGCTGGGGGTTGTGTGTGTGGCAGCTCTGAGCGTTTGCTGGCAGCCCCTGGCCCTTGGTCAGAGGTCCTGCGGGCCCTCCTGGGGCCTGGGCAGGCTGCTGGCGCTCCCCAGACCTGGCTGAATCACAGCTGCTGGGGGGCACGCCCAACCCCACAGCCTCCTTCCTCTTCTCGGAGGGGGAGGCCCGAGAAAAGGAACTCTGGTTTAACACCAGGTGAACCGTCTGCAGGTCTGCTTTCGTCTCCTGCTTGCCTTTGATTCCCAGAATCCCAGAGTCGTCCCTCAGGCACACACACAATTAGGCCAAAGCAAGAGGACGAGGGGCTCAGAGGGGACCGTCCCCCTTGCTCCTGAAGAGACCAGCTTTATTTGCATTGTTATGGCTGCTGGAACGTTTTATGCCCGACCTTGCCACTTTGGAGAGCAGGGCAGCCTCAGGCTTTCCTGTCCAGGGTTCACTGTCACGTGTATTTGTTAGGAGGATAGGCCTGCAGACACTCTTGGGCCGACCGCGGACGTATGGCCGCACCCACGAGGTCAGGGCGGCTGAGTGGCTGAAGCCCAGGGCTTCTCCTCGTCTGTGTCTGGGGGCCCTAGGGCCCCTCTGTCCCCCCCCAGCACATCAGGGAGGGTTCCAGCCTGATTTAAATGGACTTTCAAAGGTGCCCAGTCCCAGTTGGAACTCAGTACCTCATGTAACAGATCCGTGTTCCTTAATGTCTCTCCTTTAATTTACAAATGCTTCGTGAGTGGCCTGTTGCGGGCTGAGGATGGCGAGACAGGAAGAACGCCACCCTGCCCTCCGAGTGAATATCTGGCGCCCCCTTTTCTGTTCTCAGGGGCTCACAGTGCAGTGGGCAGCTGTGGCGGCCAGAGGGGCTGATGGGCAGGGTGGGCAGGACACGGGTGTGGGGTGGGGTGGGAGGGAGCCTGGCTGGTCTGTCTCATTGCACATTCGGGACCGGCCGAGTGGGCTTTCCCTCCGGTTGGTGCTGGCCCTGCTGTGACCCAGCAGAGAGGCTAGGGCTTGTGGGTCACACTCCCCGGGGGGGTGTCTTCACAGCCTAGGTCCCTGGGGAGGGGAGGGGGGAGCCCATGCCCCACCTCTGCCCTAGGGACAACCCGGCTCTCTCTGTTGCATTTGTTTACATTTCTGGGTGAGATTTCTTTTGAAGAAAGGAATCTGAATTTGTGGCTAAGAAAAGTCTGGAAACCCCTACTTTAGGTCTAGAAGCTGCTGTGTACTTACTGCGCTAAAATAAACGCTGTTTGCCGCCTGTGTGTTTCAGATCCACACACATCAGCCGACTTCTCCGTTCTCTGTGACAGCTGCTGGCCTCCCAGGAGGACAGTCATTCCTGAGGGCCTCCAGGCCTGCCCACCCCTGGGGTAGCAGGTGACCCATGCTAGCTGCTGCAGGAGAACAGTGTGGTCTCAGGGACACTGCCCAGGAAGTGACTTTGAGTTGAGAAACCCAAACCTTGAAAGCCAGTACAAATCTAAAATATATCATAGACAGAAAATGCACAAAGCACACACAGAGATAAGTAAAACCCTGGTAAATTCAAGTAACTTTTTAAAAGCATCCTTCATATACAGGTTTGGTTGGAGACACAAATGAAAAACAGTTTTGGTCTCTGTCCTTGAAATAAGATAGAGTGAAACAATATTCTTTAAAATAGTTTAATCTCCTCTAATAGCATCAGTAAGTATGTCCTGGGTACATCTAGACAGTAACCTGTTGCCAAGGACTGTGGTACAGGACATTCTTTCGGTGGAGGTTTCTTCATTGGGCATCCCTGGGCCACCCGCCACCCGTCACCTGGGGCTGCATGGCAGTGCGTAGGCTGGTGGTTCTGGGGCCTCACCAGGCTCCACGGTGACTGCAGAGCATGTGTTGGTCTGCAAATCCCCGGCCACTTGACCTTGGCGGGTGGCGTCTTTCACCCTGGCTCCCACAGACCCCAGAACCACAGGCTGGCAATTCTGGACACCCCTTACTGTTACCCTCTGTACCCCTGTGGGGGTTTCCTGAGGTCACCTCCCAAGTTAACCACTTTCCCCCAAACCCTGTTTCTGGGTTGGGTACTAGGGACCCAAACTAAGACATAGGTGTGGAAAGGCGTGTAAACGTGGAGCTCTCTGCTGTTTGTAGAACTGGACTAGCAGGGTAACATGCAGTGCAAGGGGCAGCTTCTGCCCAGACCCAGTGGGGGACCACGCCTGGCAGAGGCCACCTCCGGGGCACTGCTGTGGAGAGAGAGAGAGATGCCCGGCCTTCAAAGTGAGGTTTGAATGCACGTTGAGGTGGCCGGGCTCCTGTAAGGGGCATCTCAGCCTGGATGAAATGCCAGTGCTGTCAGCAGCATGAGGATTTGGGGGTGAGAGGAGTCCTCAGGTGCATCCGAGACCTCTCACCTGACATTCGGGACCCGAAGGAGGAAGGACAGTGGGAGGTGTCCTCGCCTCTCTGCTGACCTAGCTGGCCTTTATTCCCCAAGCTGGAGGGTCAAACCCACGGACATGCATCTGGAGGGGGAAGGCCCGAGTGCTTATGGGTCAGCTAGAGGACTCATGTGTTTTGTCATTTCAACAGCCTTCTCCCAAGACTGCGGTCAGAGCCAGTATCAGGGATAGGGGTGGGGCCAATCCAGGGAGCACCCCTCCAGGCTGTCTCACCCCCCAACCCCCCAACCAGGCCAGCCAGGCTTCTGTGCCTTGGGGCCTGGATTAAAGGCTGTTGACAGTCTCTCTCTCTCTCTCTCTCTCTCTCTTTTTCTAAGTGAACTTGTTTCTGACGACAAAAGTGAAACCTGTTTACTTGGAAAAGAGAACTTAGGAGAATGCCATAGGGAGGAGGAGGGGAGGGAGGAGGGACACCTGTAGTCTTGACACCTGAAATATAAAATTTGAGTCCACTTCCTACCACAGGCACGTGCACACAGACAGGCACGCACGTGAGTGCACCAGAGCGGCAGTGCACACACATGTCTTGCGGTCGGACAGGCCAAGCCGAAGCCTCTGAGTAAAGTGTCCTTTCTTGGGTTCAGATGCTTGATCTGAAGATGGGTGATGGTGAAGCCTTACTGGGGGTGAGAGGAGACAAGCAGCGAGGTTCTTTTCAGGGTGAGAAGTGAAGAGGAAGGGGCGAACTGAGGCTGTTTTAGGGTCTGGCTTTCATCACGTGTTGGGAGCAAGAGTGACAGGGTCCCTTCCCCAGTGTTGCTTTTGGAACTGAGTTTAGTGTGTCCTGTGTGTGTGCGTGCATGTGTGTGCCTGTGTATGTGTGCCTGTGTGTGTGCACGTGTGTCTCTGTGTTTGTGCGTATGCACGTGTGCAGGTGTGCCGGTGTGCACGTGTGTGCCTGTGTGTGCCTGCGTGCGCACATGTGTGTGCATGTCTGTGCCTGTGTGCACATGTGTGTGCATGCATGTGACTATATGTGCACGTGTGTCTCTGTGTGCCTGCATGCACGTGTGTGCCAGTGTGTGCACATGTGTCTCTGTGTTTGTGCGTATGCACATGTGCTGGTGTGCTGGTGTGCACGTGTGTGCCTGCATATATGTATGCACGTGTGTGTGCATGCCTGTGCCTGTGTGCACATGTGCACACGTGTGTGTGACTGTATGTGTATGCATGTGTCTCTGTGTGCCTGCATGCACATATGTGCCGGTGTGTGTGTGTGTGTGCGTGCGTATGTGCGTGTATGTGTGGTCAGCTCCCCCATGGGGCGTGTCCAGGTGACCTGAGGACGTGTGCAGGCAGGGCCAGCTCTGCCCTGCGTCCTGCGGGCACCATCGGGAAATTAGGCCACGACAGAATCTGCCCCATTTGTGATCCTCCTCAATTATTGCAGACTCTGGTTTGGGGCCAAACTCGGGCTTTTTTGATGTGTCGTGTTTGTTCATGGAGGCAGATCCCAAGGCTGTGCTTTTGAGAGAAAAGGAAGAAAAGGCCATGGACAGGCGTCCTCGACATCAGACAGCTTTGCCGTTTCGTGGGTTAGATGCAGATGAGTGAAGACGGGACGTGTGGCTGGGAGTGGACCTGCCGTGTCCAACCCTTCAGGGCCAAGTTCCTGTCAGGAACCGTGCGAGGCTGCCCGCCCCCCCGAGTGCTGTCAGAACCTGTAGTTGTGGCCAGGCCGAGATACAGATCGGCAGTCCCTGGGAGACGTGTGCCGTCTGAGGGTCCCACCGTGCCTTCCACGCGTGTGTCTGTGGGACAACAGAGTTCCCCGTGGGCCCCGGTGCAGCTGCTCCGGGGCCACCGCTGAAGCCCGTCCCAAGGAGTTGCACAGAATTTAGATTTTTCATTTGGGAGCTGACTGGATATTGTGTTCTTTGCATGGCCCTAGTTTGTGGTATTTTAGTTCAGAACGCTTTTTTAGTTTTTTACAAACATTAAGCATTTCAGATAGAAAGGAGCGCCTCTCTAAGCATAGGAGGCCACGACTCTGTCACAGTTCTTCCTGCTGCTGGTCAGAGGTCCTCAGAGTGGGCCAGAGACACCTACCTGGGGACCACCGGGGTGCTCGCCAAGCTGTGGAATCCTAGCTCCCTGCCCACTCTTCACCGGCCCCAGAGTCGTGGGGGCTGCAGCCTCTTTCCCAGGTTTCCCAGGTGATGGGCCCAGGAAGTGGCAGAGCTGCTGTCCAAAGGGTGCGTTTTAGGGGTAGCTCTGTACCTGAGGAAGGAAGACAGTGTGGGGCCCAGAACGCCTGACTCCTTGAGAATTATCATCGATTCATTTATTAATTCAAAAAAAATATACCCCTGTGCGACACCGTTTGGGGCATGGAGTGGTGGCAGAATTCTCAGGTGACCCCCTGAGCTCACCCTTGGGGGCCCCTCTGCTTGGTGTGGGCAGAACCTGCAAATAGGATGAACAGCTCTCTCGTGAGCAGGTCCCTGATCAGTGACTCAGTCAAAAGGGAAAATATGGTGGGTGGGCCTGACCTGATCAGACGAACGCTTAAAAGAGGGTCTGGAGCTTGGAGGTGAGACATTGGGAAGACCCTGTTCCTTGCCTTGGGGGAGGTGAGTGTCCACCCTGTGAACCGCCTGTGGGGGCCCCCAGGAGCTGAGCAGTTGCCGGCTGACGGCCAGCCAGAAAGAGGGACTCAGTCCTACAACTCAAGGACCGAATTCTGCCAGCCCTTGGGGGTGGGGGGGCCTGTAGACGAGTCTCGAGTCTTTAGGGGACCGCGTGGGTGTGTGTGTCACCTTAGCCTAGCGGCGTTGGGCTCCTCACGTCACAGCAGGAGCCAGAGCTGGTGGGGCGGGGACAGAGCCCTCACAGCTCCGTGGGCACGTCCTGGGTGGAGGGGGAGCCTGTGGCCCCCCAGCCTGTCCCTTCCGTCCTCACAGCCCGCTTCTGGGGCTGGCCGTCCAGGAGGCTCCCCAGTCTGCTGAGGCCCCGTTTTCCTCCCCTCCTTCATTTCTCTCCCCGGCACCCCCACATTCAGGTCAGCACTGCGACCTTCACACGGGGTGTGGGCCTCTAATTGCAAACCTGCCAGGGAGCTCAGTGGCTACACGCACCGAATGCAGACCAGTCTGCCTTGGCAGGAGGTGGCTGTCCCCACAATACCTATGTGGAAGTCCTAGCCCCATCCCTGATTTGGAAAAAGGGCTGTTTCGGGTGGAATTAGATTAGACGAGGTCATGAAGGGGGAGTGTGGGCCATAGTCCTTGTGTGATAAAGGGTCACAGAGACACCCACCCAGAGAGACACCCTGTGAACCTGGAGCGGAGAGGAAGGGGGTGCTCTGTATGCCAAGGGTGCTGGGCAGCCAGCAGGGCCCGCAGCCGGGCACGGATGCCCTGGGATGTCCTTAGAAGTTTCCAGCTCCGCCGCACCTGGCTCTGGTCCTGCGCCACCTGGACTGGAAGGTGCCAGCTCGGTCGCAGCTTGCTGCTCACCCACTGCAATGCCGTTATCCCCACGTGTGGCACCTTGAATCATTCTCCATGGCCTCCGATTGTGGTCAGTGATGGGCCCTCACACCAGCCTCTGGACCTTCCTTTTTCTTGTTCTCCGTCTGCCCAGATCTTACGCCCTGAACGACCCACCTGCCCATGTGTGAAGTCTGACCCAAGCCCTCCAGGCGGTGTCTCCCCTCCTTCCATCAAGACTTTGCACCTCCTCGGGCTCCAGTCTAATTCCGCAGTTGTTGCTGTGCTTCCTTCTTTTCCTGTCCTTACCCCTCAGCCCCCGTCGCACCATCCAGCAAGCACACACAGGCCTTGCGCAGCTGACAGGCGTGCTAGGTGCTGGCACAGGGATGACGGGATGTGGTCCTGCCCTCGGGGCCTGTAGTCTGTGTGCCCAGGCTTGACCGAGGTGACCGAGCCAGGCACAGCAGCTGTGACACAGAACAGAGCGGGCCGCTCCAGCCGCTCCGTCGGCAGTCCCCAGGGGGCCTTCTCCTAGCTCCCAGCTCAGTGCCCACTCTGCTCCCACTTTGGGGGGCTAGTGCATGTGTCAGTGTGTGTGGTGGTAAAGCCCAGAGCAGCCGGAGCCTGTGGTGTCGGCACCAGCTGGAAGGCAGGATGCCCTGGAGTGTGTCCCAGGACAGGAGTGTCACCAGTCGGGAGGTTCACAGCCAGCACACTGCACTGGGGATGGCCGTTCCCAGGAGGCCTGCACAGGGTGTGGGGAATCGGGACCTCACCCGCCCAGGTTGGCAGCCTGGGGAGGGAGCGAGCGCTAAGCTCTGCAGAGACCAGGACGGAACCCGCTCCGCCTCTGGCCGGTGTCGCCTCGGGCAAGGGCCACGTGAGTTTGCTGGGGCTGAGGTCACGAGGTGCCTGCGCTGAACAGCAGACTCAGTCGCAGGAGGATGTTCTAGGCTTCAGGTCTCATCCTCGCTCAGCTTGTGGCAGCCTCACGCCCACCGCGTGGCCTGTCCCTGGGTGGCATGCCCGACTCCCCGTCTGTATAAAGCAGTCACATGGGACTGGGCCACCCAGGGCCTCGTTGCCTTGATCACGTCTTCCCAGGTCCGGTCTCCACATAAGGCCCCATTCTGAGCACTGCACTGGCGGTCAGACTGCAGCGCATCTTTTTTGTGGGGACACCACTCAGTCCACAATACCCTTTGACCTTCTGCTTCCTGCTCTGAAAAGAGAAGAGGTAACAGTCTGACTCAGAGATTGTGATAAGCATGTAAGTGGATCATGGACATAAAAGACTGCGTTGCATGATGAGCTCCAGGCATATTAGCTGCCTCTTGGGGACGTGCTCAGATCAGCTGGTGCTTGTTAGCATGGAGCTTCTGAGGCCACACGGCTGATTTTCTACTGCGGGGACCAGAGCCTCCTCAAGCCCGGAGCAGAAACGGACTCGGAGAAACTCTTTGACAATTGTACTCTCAGCAACCTCCTCAGGAGACTTCTGTTTAAGAAAGTCTTGACAATCTGACTATTCCAGACAGAACAGTCATGGAACTAAAACTTGAACCACGGTCTAGGACTTGTATATAAAGATAAACAGAATGGAGGGAACAAATGTGTCATCAGGCCGAAATGAATATATCGAAAAAATGGAGACGCACGACTGGCCAGGAAAGGTAAACAGACATTCTTTTATAAATGACACACTTAAAGGGCCTTCAAACACAGCTTGCAGAGCGTCTGCATGGGAAAATTTCCGAGTGATTTTTTCCAGCCCTGGATATTTCCTGTTAAATAAAAACCCTGGGTGTGCAAACAAAAGGCGTTGGAGCTGGTGACTGCTCTCCGTCTTCCTGGAGGGGACTTCCGATGGCGTGAGGTCAAGCCAGCCAGGAGGACAGGGCTCAGTGTGGACGGCAGACCACAGATACAACCCTGCGATGCCTCGACTGCAGGCCGCCCCGCATAGCTTGGGACTCCCGGCCTTTGTCTGTGTCAATGACCGGGCCACCGGAACATGCCTCAGCACAGAAGTATTCTTCCTGCCCTGTCAGTACATGCAGCCGTCTTGCACGTCGCACACGTGTGTTGTGGTTACGTGTACCCAGATCCATCATCACACACAAGCTCCGTGATTTTCCAGCAGCAGAAATGAATATGCTAATTCGTCCCTGCTTCCCCATCTATGTCTCTCGTGATCAGCAAGATGCGTTTTCCAGGTGACTGACTGGGGTCAGAAGTGTCAGCTGGGGAACAGGGACTCGGCCCGCCCTGCAATGCATTCAAGATGTTACAGGAAATGAGTAAGTGCTGAGTCGCCTGCTCAGAACACTGGTCCTCAGTTTTACACTTTAACCCAGGAATAGACGACAAACTTTCTGCAGAGTGCCGTGTTGTGGATTCCCAGGGAGAGGAAAGAAAACCCCCAAACCCTCAGCCTGTGAATCCCTTTCTCTATAATAAACCAAGGCAGGCTTGGTATTTCCAGTTCTCTCACTGTCGGCCACCTTTCGGTTCATGTTACAGCCAAGTGACCAGACATCTATGAGTCCTCCTGACTCCCTGAGCTGCAGCATTTGACACAGAATCCCTGCTTAGTGGGCCACAGGCGTGCGTTTGGCCTGATCTGATATTGGGTTCTCCCCACCATTATCCCACGTGCTCCCTGGGTATCTGTCTGTGTAAGTAGGAAACACAGGGAAGGAGGAGGGTGGAAGGGAGGGGAAGAGAGAGAGAGAGAGAGAGAGAGAGAGAGAGAGAGAGAGTCACTCACACAGTTATAAAGCCTGAGAAGCCCAAAGGTCTGCAGGCTGCAAGGTGGAGACCGAGGGGAGCCCATGTTTCAGTTTGAGTCTGAGGCAGGAAAAGACTCAGGGCCGTCAGCAGGTGGAGTTCCCGCTTGCCGGAGGGGTGTCACCCTTTTGTGCTGTTCAGACCTTCAGCTGACTAGACAGGGCCCCCCGCTTTAGGAGGGCACGCTTGCTGCTTTACACATTAGTCTCATCCAGTTACACTCTCACAGATACACCCAGAAGAATGTCTGACCAAATATCCGGGCTTCCCGTGATCCAGTCAAGTTTACTCGGAAGATTAACCATCATAGTGACCTCAGCCAGCCTTTTGGCTTCAGATACCGCTGGATGTGAAAGCTCCCGACTTTGTATTGCTAGCCCAGACCTCACTCAGCTCTGAATTACAAACTCGTGTGTTCTCCCGGCATGTCTGACAGACACACTGAACCCAACCCGTGCTCTCCTCACCCCACATGCTGCTCCTCGCATGGGCCAACCCACCTCGTCAGTGGGCAGCTGCGTCGTCAGTGGGCAGCTGCGTCGTCAGTGGGCAGCTGCGTCGTCAGTGGGCAGCTCCGTCGTCAGTGGGCAGCTCCGTCGTCAGTGGCAGCTCCGTCGTCAGTGGGCAGCTCCGTCGTCAGTGGGCAGCTCCGTCGTCAGTGGCAGCTCCGTCGTCAGTGGCAGCTCCGTCGTCAGTGGGCAGCTCCGTCGTCAGTGGGCAGCTCCGTCGTCAGTGGCAGCTCCGTCGTCAGTGGCAGCTCCGTCGTCAGTGGGCAGCTCCGTCGTCAGTGGGCAGCTCCGTCGTCAGTGGCAGCTCCGTCGTCAGTGGCAGCTCCGTCGTCAGTGGGCAGCTCCGTCGTCAGTGGGCAGCTCCGTCGTCAGTGGGCAGCTCCGTCGTCAGTGGGCAGCTCCGTCCTTCCCGTTGCTTAGGTCACAACCCTTAGATTTACCCATGATTCCTTGCTTTGTCTTACATCCCACAGCCCATCAATTAGGCGATTCCCTTGGCTTTGCCTTCAAACTGTATCCAGGCTCGAACCAGTTCTCACAGCTTCACTGCCATATCAGCCTGCGACACCATCAATTCTTGTCTGGAATATTGTAGTCCCGTCTCTGTCCACCAACTTTATTATCTACACAGCAAGGAGAGTGATCTGACGTAAAACGTAAGTCACAGAAGCTGAGTCCTGTGCTCAAAGCACGTTGGTGGCTTCAGTGCTGTTAGAATAAATCCAAAACCTCAGCATGGCCCACAAGAGCCTGGGGGGTCCGTGCACTGGCCACCAGTCACTGCTTCTTCTGTCACCGCCTTTCTGCAGGGTCCCTCAGCTGCAACGGCCACCTCACTGCTCTGCCACCAGGTGGGAAAATCCTGTGTCAGAGTCTCGGCCATTTCTGACCACCGAGCTGGAAAGCTCTTTCCCAGAATGTGCGAATGACTTATGCCTTCGCTGTCACTTTTAAGTACTTGTCAGATGTCACCTTCTACGTGAGGTCTTCTCCGCTGCCTACTCACCACGGCAACCTCTGACCCCTCTTCTGCTTTGCTTTCTCCCCCCATACGACTGGGGTGCAGGCTCCAAGGGGACACCCAGTCCTGGCCCTCGTGAAGGCTCGGCTAATATTTGTTGAGTGAATAAGTGAGTGCATACAGAAAACTCAAGTTCAATGTGATTTTGAGCGGTAGCAAAAGGGTCAGGGAAGAATACTCGTTTCACCTTGATGGCAGAAACATTTACCTGTGAACAGTCCAGTCAGCTGATAAAAGCGACTGGATTCTGCAGTGAGTAACTTGTACAAAATGATAAAATATAAGCGACATAGTTTTCATTGCTTAGAATCATTGCAAGAAGAACTTCAGGATCACTGCGTAGAAAATGTAATGATCAGAACCTGGTAATATAGGAGGGAGGATACAAGTGACAAAGCTGGAAGGTGGCAGGAAGGAAGGGAGGGGAGGAAGAGAGCACCGATCAGCTCGCCCCCTAGAGTTAGAAGTGGGGACCGATAAACCCCGTCTGTGGTGGAGGCGTCAAACAGAAATGATCAAAAATCGGGAAGTGGCAGTTGGAAGCGGGAAAGGCAGGGGCCACGCAAGTATGTTAAATTTCTTAGCTTTCATGTCAGTAGACAGCTGTGTATAGTTGATTTGTCAACTTGATTGATTCCCAGACGTCGTTCATACGCCTCCCCCAGTGAGTCCACCCGCAGAACGCATGTCCTCGCGTGAATGTATAGTACCGTACAGACGGATGGCAGCCGCCCAGGTCCCCGCTAGGAGGCTCGTCGGATACACTGGTCCGTTCAGGCGTTGGGTCTGTGGAATTACAAAAAGGAGGGGTATTTCTAGGTGCTGACACGGAAAGTTTTCAAAGGTCTGTGGTTAGGTAAAAGTCCTGGACAGTGTATACACTGTGCTCTCTTGAGTATAAAGACGCCTGAAAATAAGCATCTATATTTGTATCTGCCTGTATGCATGGAAAGAAACTCTGGAAAGACACATAAAGGACCATGAGGGGTGTTTACCTACCGGGCGGGAGCTGGCTTGACAGGCTCATGGGTCAGAGGGAGAGTTTCACTGTGTATCTCAAGCTGGCTTTTAACCCATGTTAATGTATTCTTATTCATGAAAAAAATTAGACAAAAATTAGTGGTATCTGCCTGTGAGTGGTATGTATGTATTAATTTGAATGACAAAAGCAGCCTTAAGCACCAAAAGCCAGAAATAGAAGGTCAGCCGGGCAGTGGGACCCTGGTGACGGGTCAGAGGCAGGACGCTGGCTTCCCATTTGGTGCCCCTTGGCACTTGTTGAAATTTTCTTAATCCATGCTGAGTAGTACTCTCATAATTTGGAAGAGTCCGAGTTGCAAAAGCACAGGCCGTCTGACGTGCCGTCTGTTTTCTGAGCCTCACAGCCCGTTCCCACCACCCAGAGCTTCGCTGAAGGACCCGCTGTGTGCGAGAGCCTTGACTCTGGCTTTCAGAGAGACATAGAGAAGGTTACATAGCCACGTGAGAGCTGCGCAGCCGGGGAGAGCCGAGTGGGGCTGCGTGTTCGCCTCAGAGCTCAGAGAACTGCGGGGTGGGGACTGTGTCAGACCAGACCCCCGTGGGGAGCCCAGGGTGACGGACACCCAGAACTTCTGCGTCCCGGGACCTTCAGAGGCAGGGGTGTCCTCACTTCACTCTCTGAAGGGTGAGGCCAGGGTGGGGGGTGGATTTGCTCAGAGTGAATCAAACTGGAACTAAGTGCTACATTTTTGGTTTTATACAATAGAAAAATTGTTCCTTATTTCCTCCAAGGAAAACACATTTGTGGCTGACTGCTTAGCACAACCTGCCGGCTCTCTCCGGGGTGAGGCCGTGTTTATAGTTGGGAAGGCGGAGGGGCCCTGCCTTCCTGTCCCCCGGGCGTCCCTGGGGGCCAGACGGTCACCCACGTGTTTCCTCAGAGGTGAGGTTCCAAGCCCCTCAGACACGAGGGTGGCTGCAGCCTGACTGCCACATGGCGTCTGTGACAGGACGGCTTCTTTAGACCCATGCGACAGCTTGCCTGGTGTGCAGCCTGTGGGGAGAGGTTCTTGGCAGCTTGTGCCCCCTTGGCCAGGTCACTGTCTCTGCTGTCCCTAACTGTCACTCGGCCCCTCCCATGCCTGACCTCCTCCTCACGCACGCTGCCCACTGACCCTCCTGGACTGCAGAGGCTGAGACAGCCCAAGATGCGTCCTCCATGTCACCAGATGACACTGAGCTGGCCTAGCCGGCATGTCTCGAGCCCGAGCCTGGATCTGAATCTCTGTGTGAGTTCAGCAAGCATTTTCTCATCCATAAAACAAGGACTGTCATTCACCTCATGAGTTTTTCTTTTAGGATAAAATAAATTTTGACGCAAATAACATGCTCAGAACAGGTGCTAGCACATCAGGCCGTCGACGTCGACAGTAGAGAAGCGGCAGGCGGGAGTGTCCGCTGTAGTGCGGCCGCTCATGCCCCACCTCAGTCTGTGACACAGATGACAGTCCTCCCTTCAGAGCCGGGGCCCCAGCAGAGGTGGCCCAGGATGCAGAAGACGCACTGGTGAAGCCTGGTCGGCAGCCAGCCTGTCTGACCGCAGGGCACTCGTGAAATAGCTATTGGTCAGGGCGGTGGGTGGTGTGAACAGGTGGCGTGGGGGTGAGGTGTGGGCAGAGAGTGGTCCCCTGCAGGGGCAGCAGGCTCCTCACACTGGGGAGCTGAGCAGGAGGGTGGCCCGAGTGTGCGTCCATCTCCGGCTGCTGGGCCTGCCTCAGTGTGTGGCTTCGAGCAGGGCCTGCTTGGAGCCACCAGCTTGTCCAGAACGGGTCCCTGAGGACCAGACTGTGAAACTGGCGGAAAACACACGACCCACCTCACTTGCTCTTAGTTACCGTGGTGAAGTGTGTTACTGCGTTTCCTCATCTGCCCAGGAAAGGGCTCCCCGCTTTCCCACGCTGAGGCTGCACTTCCTGGTCTTTGTGTCAAAAAGGAGGGGGACCCCCAGCCAGCTGAGGTGCGGGGACCACAGGGGGCGGCGGATGAGCCTGCGGGAGTGGTCTGGGTGCCCGGGCTCATTGCGAGGACGCTGGGCTCACACCGTGGGCCTCAGTCTCCCTACCCTTGGTGCTGTTCCTCCCAGACCTGCAAGCTCCCCGAGGTCCAGAAACTGTGAAACACTAAAGGGTTCGCAGAGAAGACTGACCATAATTACAGAACGAATCAAACGCGATCGTGAGCTGTTCTGTAGAGCACTGGCGCTTGTTGGGTACCGGACCCCAGAGCCAAGTCACTGTCCTCAAACGCTCACTCTCGGAGTCCGGACCCCCTGTGGGGAGAGAGGCCAGCTCTGGGCACGCGGCCACCGTGTCGTGTCACCTGATCCACAGCCCAGCACAACCCCCTGCCTCCTTAGAGCTGCCCCTCTGTGGCCCTGCCTTTCACTATCTCAGTAAATTCCCCTCCCCACCCCCAGGGCAGGAACTGTGCCCCAGGAGCGCAGCCAGGCACCTTGACCGCTACCGGCCCCCAACTGCCTGTGGCCAGCTCCTCAGTCTGGCCTTCCTTCACCCCCGTTTCCAGAAGTGCCTGGAGCCCCCCATTTTGACCCTGTAAGAATTCTACAGTGTTACTCACACCGACTCCCCTCTTTCTCCCTCGGCCCACTAAAAACGTTTATCTGCTTTTGGGAAATGTGGTGCTGTTGTTTCCTCTTCTTGTGGCTAAATCCTCATTCTTATGGATAAATCCCTTTAAACAATCCCTTGGCTTTGCAGGCCTCTTTAGAGAGGAACCATAGATTTAGGTTTAATGAATAATCTTTGCTTTCCAGTTTCTTACGATATTTTTATGCTTATCTCTGGGGTCGCAATATTAATGATTCAATTATGACCGCAATGTAACAATTTATTGAATGTCTTTTTTTATACTTTATTTTGACATTCAATATTATTTTATATTAATTTCAGGTGTACAGCATAGTGGTTACACATTTGTATAATTCAAGAAGTGATCCCCCTGACTAGTCTAGTAGCCACCTGGCACGATACATAGTTATTACCATGTTATTGACTGTATTCCCTGTGCTGTACTTTACATCTTCATAACTGTTTTGTAACTACCGGTTTGTACTTCTTAATCCCTTCACCTTCTTCACCCTGCCCCCCAAACCTCTCCCATCTATCACCCCAATCTAGTACCCCTCTGATACCATACATAGTTATTACAATATTATTGATTATATCCCGTATGCTGTACCCTACCTCCCCATGATTACTTTGTAACTACCAATTTGTACTTCTTAATCCCTTCCCCTTTTTTCACCCACACCCCCAGCTCCCGTCCCATCTGGCAACCATCAAAATGTTCCCTGTTTCTATGAGTTTGTTTCTGTTTTCTTTGTTTATTTTGTTCTTTAGAGTCTACATATGAGCGAAATCTCATTGCATCTGTCTTTCTCCGTCTGACACTCCACTCAGCACAATGCCCTCCAGGTCCATCCATGGTGCTGCAGATGGCAAGGACCCATTCCCTTCCCTGGCCGAGCAATATTCCATTGTATCTATGTACCACCTCTCTTTATCCATTCATCTGTTGGACACCCAGGCTGCCTCCACATCTTGGCCATTGTATACAACACTGCAATGAACATATGGATACACACGTCCCCTTGATGTAGCGTTTTGGGTTTCATCAGATAAATACCCTGAAGGAGGATTGCTGGGTCCTTCTTTGTCTCTATTGCCTTTATTTTAAAGTCGATTTTGTTTGGAGTAGTATTGGTACACCAGTGTTTTCCTTGTTTTTTCATTTCCATTTTCATGAAATATCTTTTTCCATCCCTTCACTTTCAGTCTGTGTGTGTCTTTCAATCTGAAGTGAGTCTCTTCTAGGCAGCTTATGTAGGTTTTTTTTTTTGTTGTTGTTGTTTTATCCGTTTGCCCCCCCCCCCCGGTTTTTGATTGGCACATTTAATCCATTTACATTTAAAGTAATTGATGCTAAATACGTAGTTATTGCCATTTTAGTTATGTTTTTTATTTTTTATTTTTTATTTTTTTTTTTGTCTTTTGTTCCTCTAATATTCCTTGTAATACTGATTTCATTTAGCTTTTTCTCGTCTGGGAAGCTCTTTATCTGTCCTTTGATTTTAAATGATAGCCTTGCTGGGTAGACTAATGTTGGTTGTAGGTATGTTTTTCATCACTTTGAATATTTCCTGCCAGTCTCTTTGACCTGCAAAGTTTCTGTTGAGAAAGCAGCTGACAGTCTTATGGGAGCTCCCTTGTAGGTGACTAACTGCTTTTCTCTTGCTGCTTTTAGGATTCTCTCTTTGTCTTTAACCTTTGCCATTTTAAGTATAATATATTTTGGTGTGGGCCTGTTTGGGTTCATCCTGTTTGAGACTCTCTGTGCTTCCTGGGCTTATATGTCTATTTCCTTCACCAGATTAGGTTAGTTTTCCATCACTGTTTCTTCAAATAGGTTCTCAATCCCTTGCTTTCTCTCTTCTCCTTCTGGCACCTCTATGATGCGAATGTTTGTGTGCTTGATATTGTCCCAGAGGCCCCTTAAACGCTCCTCATTTTTTTGGATTCTTTTTTCTTTTGCTGTTCTGGTTGGGTGTTTTCTGCTACCTTACCTTCTGCTTCGCTGGTTGGATCCTCTGCTTCATCTAATCTACTGTTGATTCCCTGTAGTGTATTCTTCATTTCAGTTATTGTATTCTCTTCTGAAGAATGTTTTTTTTTTTATGTTTTCTGTCTCCATTTTTATGTGTCCTATCTCTTTGTTGAGTTCTCCCTGAGATCATTGAGCATCCTTATAACCAGTATTTTGAACTCTGCATCTTTTGGATTGCTTGTCTCCATTTTGTTTAGTTCTTTTTTTGGAGCTTTGTTCTGTTCTTTCATTTGGGACATGTTTCTTTGTCTCTGCATTTTGGCTGCATCCATGTGTTTGTTTCTATGTATCAGGTAGAGCTGCTATGTCTCCCGGTCTTAATAGAGTGGCCTTATGTAGTGGGTGTGCTGTGGGGCTCAGCGGTGCAGCCTCCCTGGTCACCTGAGCCAGATGCTCCAGGTGTTTCCCTTGCATGGCTTGTGTGTGCCCTTCTCTTGTAGTTGAGCCTTAATTGCTGTTAGCACTTCAATAGGTGGGATTGACCCTCAGGCTGATTGGCTGTGAGGACTGGCCATGACGACAGTGGAGGAGCTGTAGGGCAGGGGCTGATCCTACAAAGCAGGACTCACTTTAGCAGGGCTCTGGTGCCTGCCCAGTCTGCCCTGTGGGTGTGTCATCCTTGGAGGCTGCTGGGTGATGCTTTGGCTTGTTTCAAAGCTGGCTGCTGGGCATGCCAGCCATGGGTCTCCTGGGAGGGGACCCACTGCAGGCCAAGTTGAGATGCAGCCTTTGCCCTGTCCCTGGCCACTTGGTATGAGCCACAAAGCAATCTGCACATGGCCGCAACCCACAGTGGGCTCAGAGGTGCCTCAAGAGGCCTATCTGTGAACCAAGACCAGCTGCTGCTAATGCTGGTCTTAGGGCTGCTCAGCCAGAAGTACGGGATATGCTGAAGACAGATGCTGCTTGTTTGGGTTTTGTGAAACTTCGAGAGATTTTATGAAAGTCCTCAGCACGAGCTAAAAGGTTGTATGGGAAAGCCATTGGAAGCGCTTTGGGAGTGCCTGAAAGTTTGGTGGGGCGAGGTCTCAGGGAATCAGGGCAGGGCAGATGCAAGGTGATAGCTAGTGTGATGGAGACTCAGGTGTGACGTCTGCATGTGTGCGTATGTGTGTACGTGCGTCTGCATGTAGCGAGAGGAAGGACTCAGCAGGGAAGCAGTGGCTTCTGCCAGCCCCTCTGTCCAGGAGAAAGCTGCCCCTTCAGCCCCGTCTTGAAGTCAGACAACTCAGTTCCCCCGTATGTCCGGCCGCCTCTCCAGCTGCTGCCCCAGCGTTGGAGCTGAGAGAATGAGTCTGTCAGCAGATAAGTCTGTGCACAGTCCCTTTGGGAGGAGCGCCTGGGACTGCAGCCACCCTCGGTCCCTGTCAGCCACAGTTTCCGCTGGTTTTCACAACAGAAATTATGATGGGGACTTCTCTCCCCAGCACCGGAGCCCTGGGCTGGGGATGGCCTGGGACCCCTTGCTCCTCCTGGGAGGCCTCCATAGCCAAGATACCCCTCCCAATTTGTAATGGTCACACACGGGTGTGGGCCAGCCTGTTCCGCGTCTCCCCCTCCTACCAGTGTCCAGGTGGCTTCTCCTGTGTGTCCCCCTTAGTTGCAGGGCTTCAGTTCAGTAGGATTTCAGGGGATTCTCAATGATCGTTGTTCTGTGGTTTAGTTGTAATTGATGTTATGGGAAGAAGTGAGCACAGTTTTACTTGCTCTGCATTTTGACCAGAAATGTGAACATCTTTGTAAGAGCAACCGTGTTATCAGGTAAAAGCTGTGTGTTATGTAAAGTTGCTGACTCTTTGCTCACAGACCCCAGTTTCCCATGCATGCTGCTTAGTTTCGCTCCTATTTCTGGGGCACGTGAGTGTGTTCACAGGTGCGGTGAGTGCTGCAGGAGAAATAGGCAGGTCTCTGCCTCAGTGAAGTCACCACTGTTTAGATGGACTGGGTAGGAAAGAAGCTGTGTGACAGAGTTAGGTAACAGCACGTTCACAGAGCAGTGACGCACACTAGGTCCTGGGGGGCCACCTCAGGTATCATGGGGGGGCCGCCTCAGGTGTCATGGGGGGGCCGCCTCAGCTGTCGTGGGGGGGCCGCCTCAGCTGTCGTGGGGGGGCCGCCTCAGCTGTCGTGGGGGGGCCGCCTCAGCTGTCGTGGGGGGCCGCCTCAGCTGTCGTGGGGGGGCCGCCTCAGCTGTCGTGGGGGGGCCGCCTCAGCTGTCGTGGGGGGGCCGCCTCAGCTGTCGTGGGGGGCCGCCTCAGCTGTCATGGGGGGGCTGCCTCAGGTGTCATGGGGGGACCATCTCAGCTGTCGTGGGGGGCCGCCTCAGCTGTCGTGGGGGGCCGCCTCAGCTGTCGTGGGGGGGCTGTCTCAGGTGTCATGGGGGGCTGCCTCAGGTATCATGGGGGGGCCGCCTCAGCTGTCGTGTGGGGACTGCCTCAGCTGTCGTGTGGGGACTGCCTCAGCTGTCGTGGGGGGGCCACCTCAGTGGTCATGGGGGACCGCCTCAGCTGTCGTGGGGGGCCGCCTCAGCTGTCGTGGGGGGCCGCCTCAGCTGTCGTGGGGGGGCCGCCTCAGCTGTTGTGGGGGGGCCGTCTCAGCTGTTGTGGGGGGGCCGCCTCAGCTGTCGTGGGGGGGGCCGCCTCAGCTGTCGTGGGGGGGCTGCCTCAGGTGTCATGGGGGGACCATCTCAGCTGTCGTGGGGGGGCCACCTCAGTGGTCATGGGGGGCCGCCTCAGCTGTCGTGGGGGGGCCGCCTCAGCTGTCATGGGGGGCCGCCACCAGCAGGAGAGGGACTCAGCGCCCTGGGAGTGGGGAGGAGGAAAGAACTGGGTTTGGGGCCTCAGTTCATTTTCCTTTCCTTTTTCATGTTTAATTGTAGTAGAAAATACACAACAGAATTCACCATCTTGACCATTTTTAACTGCACAATTCAGAAGTGTCAAGTGTATTCACATTGTTGTGACACTTTCCTTTTTTAAACACCAGTGGTTTGTAGAGAGGACTTGCTGTAGCACCTTTTTTTCTTTTGTAAAGTCTCTAATCATAGTCCTTGAGTGGGAAACTGCAGACCTGGGTGCTGGCCCCGGGTGTGGCCCGAATTGTCTTTGCAGGACAAACCTCATCACACTTCCCGTTCTTAGTTGTGTCCTCGTCCACAGGAGTCTCACATACACAGTCCTCTTCCAGGGACCCTGGGAGGGGCAGCCATGCCAGGAGGGCTGAATGCCCGCACTGAGCCCTCAGGACCATCAGCCATCGCACGATGGTGGGGGACTTGTCTCAGACACTGGCGTTTCTTTATGTGGGTCACACTTTATCTAGTTTCCCACCTTTGTTCTTCCCTGTGCTCTTCCCTGTGCACTTGTTGGGAAAGGGAAGGATGGACAAACCCCATGCCAGGTTGCGGAAAGTTCTGGGAACCCCTTCAGGTGGCCACCTCCCTGACCTCTGGCCGATAGCAGCTGCTCTTAGGGGCAGGCCTGTCTACCTGACTTAGCTCAGACCCCTAAACTCCCGGGTCAGCTGACGTTTGTGACCACGAGGACTGTTCACTCTGTAGACTCGAACAGGCTTTGATACTTGAGGAGCGGCTTCAGTGTTTGGGGGTGAGCAACGATAAATCAGTAGCTGCCTGGTAGATATAACTAAGAGCATGTCCACACATGAACTCGGCCAGTGGTAGGAATACCCCGACATTCTCAGATGCACATGGCGTCTACTTGGGTTCCACCAATGAGAAATTATGTTGGAGAGCGAAGAAGACTGTTTCTTAAAATACTCTCTCCTGTGACTCCGAAATGAAACACAGTTTCATTCAGTCTTAAACATTCACCAAAAATCACCTCTTTGGGGGGAAAAACAAGATGAAATCGTTTCAGCCCAAAGCTTTGGAGCGAGTGCGCTGTGTGAGTCCGTGCAGAGGTCTAACACGAGTCTGAGTGGCCCTGCGGGAAGCGGTGCTCTGCTCTGTACGGGGAGCCGTGCACACAGGGCTGCACAGGACCCATGGAGCAGGGCGGTGCTTGTCGTGGCCAGTCGGACATCGCTCTCCCGACTCGGCCAGGCCGATCTGCCCCTTGGACCCCACCTCCAGTCCACATCTCTCAGAAGCTCCCAGCCTAAGCAGCCTCACCCAGGTCTCCGTGTCCCCACACACCTGAGAAAGGATGTTTCCATTTCCGATCATGTTGCAGCTGCTGACATATTGTCATGTAAATACTGTCTCCTAGGTCCACAGGTGTTCAGAACTCTTGTCACTCTCAGACTTCTGTCTGTTGCCTGTGTATGTCCCACGGGGCTGATGACATTGCTCTGTTACGTACATAGTCAGATGCCAACTTAAGTTCCACACAGGGCAAAGTGGGTGTGCGGTCCTCTGAATGACAAGCTTAGCAAACTGTCACACTGGGGCATTTGGCCAATGTAAAAGCTCCCTTGCTGTCACTTAGTGGGCATGACGCGCGTGTGCTCCCCTGGCTGCACAGGTGGGCAGAAGGCCAGGAGGGCCGGGCACCTCATGGGTCATGTGAGTGAGCAGCAGCTCAGTGTGACAACACTGTCTGAAGCCAAAGGGGAGAACCACCTTTTCCGGGCTCGCCCCCAGTGGGCCCCGGGAGGATAGGACGGCCCTGAGGTCGCTTCTCCTGGGGAGGCGTGGATGCCTCGGGTTGGGTCGAGGGCCAGTGTGTAGCCCTGTGTGTGTGAGTGCTGACCCCCAAGCAGAGATCAGGAAACCCCAGGGCGGGTACCCTCTCTCTGCTCGTAGGGTTTCAAAAGCCTGATAAGGAAGTAGCCAGGAACGGGAGTCCAACCCGTGTTCCCTGCCTGTCCTTTCACTGGGGGCTCTGGTCCCTCAGTGTGTGTGGGTCACACACTCCACCTTGTCTGGTCTAAGCGGTGGCCCTGCCGGGAGCAGCAGACAGGTGGTGACATCCAGAGGCCGGCACGACCGCTCTGAAGGGGAGGCTTCCAGCTGGAGGAAAATGTGCGGCCAGCAGGGAAGGAGGATTTCTTCAGCAAGGACTATCCCTGAGACTGCAGGGCTCACACTGCATCCTGACAAGGACACTCTGGGTCGCTGTGGCACCTGTAGTTTATGTGGGGAAACGGAGCCTCAGCTGGCCTGGTGTCACATGCAAGCACCAAGCCTGGGGGAAAATGTACTTGGCCTCAAATGGCTCCTGCAAGCTGCCTGAAAATCACAGACATCTTTCTCTCCACTCTCCCACTGTCCTAGAAAAACCAGCTCTGTGATGCTGTGGCCCCCGGCCTCAGGGGTCTGCGACCTGCAGCTCCAGAGGCAGCCCCGCCTCTCCCTCCTCACCCTCGGCCTCTGCTCCCTGCATTGGCGGGGAGTCTGCCCCAGATGCCCTCGCTCCCCTTTGCACCAGCTCCTGGGCCCCAACTGTGGCTGGCAGACCACCAGCCGCCTATGCAGCACACATGCAGAAGCCCTGCTTTGGAATTCCATCACAAGCTCCCAGGGAAGAAGAAATGCATCCCTATAACACAAACACAAACGGTGCTTTGGCACATGGACTCGCCATGAGACATTTGTCAGATTTCTGAAAGATCAGCTTGAGGCAGTGAGTGGCTGACGCACAGCTTCCTTACAGCCCAGCCAGCTGAGAAGACTCTCGATGCAAGGGATGCAGGGTCTGAGAGCAATTTCCCGGCGTCTTGTTGCAGGCAAGTGGCTTCGCTAGAGCCACACACTTGCCCGCATGTGACTTCAGTCTAACGACATTTATTCCAACAAATGCCAGGGCCTCTGCCCAGATCAGCGATCCCTGGGTCTGTCTCATGTGTGCCGAGAAGCAAACGTGGTCGGCAGGATGATGGGATGGATTCTCTGTGTGTCGGGAAGGGGGGTCTCTAAGCTGGCAACGAGGCAGCCGATTGTCATTACGCCCAATAGCTTGACAGAAACGAAAATTAAGTGCTGATGTCACACTGAAAGTGTTAACGCGTCGTCTTACCATTTAAGTAGATTTCTCCATTCTCATCCTCTCTCTCTCTCTCTCTCTCTCTCTCTCTCTCTCTCTCTCTCCCTCTCTCTCATTCATCTGTCTGCCTTTAGAGACAGAGGGATGTCGTGCCAGTGCTAAGGATTAATTCAACACTGATTTTTGAAAGGCCCCATGAAAACATGGAGGCTGGGCGAGGCCAAATGCTTTGAGCCGGCTTGAGAATCCCAGGCAGCCAGGCCCTGCGGCCAGGCCTCGCGTGGCGCAGACACAAAGGGCGGCTTCAGCCCATCCTAGAGCCTTGTGCTCACGTGGAGGCCGCTGCAGGGCAGACAGCAGGCCCAGCCTGGCCGAGGGCCAGCCCTCCACGGCTCTGACTTCCGGCGTTCAGCTGTGTGGACGTGGGGACACGGAGCTCCAGCCGTGCAGCCAGCCCTCATAAATCCGGCTTTCACCTCCTGAACCCCACCTACTTTATGAAGCCAACTTTCTTTAAGACATGTCAAAAGCTGTGCGCGTCCCAGGTGGGCCAAAGAAGAGGCAAAATGGGTGTAAAACGAGCCAAGAATTTCCATGTGTTGATGAAAGGTAAAATTACACACCTGGCACACGGCGCTGCCCAGCCTGTGAGGAGATGCTGTGCTCGGCTTCTCCTCAATGCGTTTGCTGTGTGGCTTGAACAGAAACGCCATTCACCTGTGGCCGGCAGCCCCACTCCACCTTCTCCGGGTGTGCTCGGCCTGGGCTGTCGGAGAGGGCGGCTCGGGACCCACGCTCCCTCAGATTCCGACGACACTGCTGATATTTGGGAGGCAGTAAACATCTTCTGAAGTCTTCTGTTGTCTGCAGCCAAGAAATGCACTTGAGCCTTCTGAGTGGACGAAGAGGAAGGGGCGCAGGAGAGGCAGGCAGGACGCCGCGAGTGACCACAAACCGCGGAGAAAAGGAAGGACATCAGGAAGGCCCCCAGGACCACGCAGACACGAAGGTCTCCCTAGCAGGGCAGTTCCCGGGGGGCACGTCCGTGCTCTGGACTATGACTCCCCGAATACATGCGCTCCTCTGGGGCCTGGATTACATACTGATGGCTCCACGTGGCTTGGGGACCAGGTGGCAGCGCCCCTCCCTCAGCTTAAGGGCTGGCTCATGAAATTCCTGAAATTTAACTGTCAGCCTCACAGCTGGCACGGTTCCTTTGGCATCTGAGTTGGCCTGTGCGGCCCCCGAGAGGAAGACAGAGCAGGAGATTGTAAGCAGGGACCCTACAGGCATGTGGAGGTAAACCCAGGGCATTTCTGCTCTGATGTGCATGTAGGTGTGTGTTTTAAAGAGAAAAACGTGCGATTGCTTGGACGAATGAATGTCACATGGTGTAGCAGAGAGAGCGTTTTCTCCCCTTCACAACAAACTCAGTCCAAAAAACACCAGGTCAGAAAGGAGCAATACAAAGTGACACAGGACACAGGAAGAGGCAAATGTCCCCGTCAGTCCAGGACTCTTGTTTTGCAAGAAAAGGGGTGTCTCAGTCTGTGCAGGCTGCTGACACAGAAGCCCCCGTGGGGTGGCTTAAACAGCAGACATGTGTGTCCCCCAGGTCTGGAGACCGGAAGCTGGAGCTCAGGGCGTGGGCGTGGCCGTTCCGGGGCAGCCCCACTTCCGGGTTTGCAGACGGTCCTCTTTCCCTGTGTCCTCATGGAGGAAGGGCGGGAGCTCTGTGGGGCCCTTTCATCAGGGCACTGATCCCATCCCGGGGCTCCACCCTCAAGACCTAATCACCCCAGGCCCCTCCTAACACCGTCACGTGGGGCGGGGGGTGGGTCTCAATGGGGGCTTGTTCAGTACATGAGAGGCCCACCACCCAGTTGGCCTCCCCTCCTCCATGTCCCCTCGCTCTGAGTGACTTTATGACAACGTGTGCCATGTTTGTGAAGGGGCAGCAGGGTTGTTTTGCTCAGAGGCCAGCTGGGGGCGTCTCCAAGTACTGGCCCCTTCGTGGTGACCTCACAGCCACAGTCCACTTGGAAGGGGGGTTCCCGAGTAGCCCAGTCCCAGGAGGGGCACGGTGGCTTCTGGTTGTTAGGTGTGTGGACTTTGTCACAGTAGTCCAATCTATTCACGGACAACAAGCCCACATGTTGTCCTTCCCCACTTTGTTCCCCCGGCAGCTCCGGCTTTTCCCCAGGCTTCAGCTCTGCTGCCACCTCACATCACTGTTTGCCCTGACACCCACGGGGTTCTGATGCCGTTACCCACACTGCTCAGAAATGTACAGGCATGTCTGCTGGGGACGCCCGGTGCTGCACAGGGTGGTCTGCTCCCATCTGGGACACCCGGTGCTGCATAGGGAGGTCTGCTCCCATCTGGGACGCCTGGTGATGCACAGGGAGGTCTGCTCCCATCTGGGACGCCCGGTGATGCACAGGGTGGTCTGCTCCCATCTGGGACGCCCGGTGCTGCACAGGGTGGTCTGCTCCCATCTGGGACGCCCGGTGATGCACAGGGTGGTCTGCTCCCAGGTGGGACCCCCGGTGATGCACAGGGTGGTCTGCTCCCATCTGGGACGCCCGGTGATGCACAGGGTGGTCTGCTCCCAGGTGGGACCCCCGGTGATGCACAGGGTGGTCTGCTCCCATCTGGGACGCCCGGTGATGCACTGGGTGGTCTGCTCCCATCTGGGACGCCCGGTGATGCACAGGGTGGTCTGCTCCCAGGTGGGACCCCCGGTGCTGCATAGGGAGGTCTGCTCCCAGGTGGGACGCCCGGTGCTGCATAGGGAGGTCTGCTCCCATCTGGGACGCCCGGTGATGCACAGGGTGGTCTGCTCCCATCTGGGACCCCCGGTGCTCACAGGGTGCTGTGCTCCCGGGTGGGAGCCCTGGTGCTGCACAGGGTGGTCTGCTCCTGTGTCCCTGGTTTGCTCATTGCAGGTGACGTAGCCTCACTCAGCCCAGACCTGATGAAGAAGAGCTGTCTCTGTGGAAGGTTCCCAGGAGTCGGATCGCAGCCAGCTGTCCAGACTCCAGGTTGAGGGCACAGGTCTGAGGAGTCAGGGAAAGAAGGGGGGATACTGAAGGGCAGATACACTTGTATAAAAATGGCTTCTCCCACAGTGGTGACGACATGACTGTGGTTGTGATGCCATGGAAGGGTGGCCAACCATGTGCACAGAAGGGGACAGATGCCCCTGGGACAGAAAACCCAGGAAGCTGCCTCGTTGGGTCAAAAGGTCTTTAGTCCCCATGACACACCGGGTCAGAAAAATCACTGATTGCTGCATCACCATTTGATATGAAGTCGATTTCTTTTTATTTTCCAACAGGCAATACATGCATAGCACAGATCTTAAAGAGACACAACGGCTGAGCGGTGGGGCGCGTCTCTGCCCTCCTAGTTCAGCTCCTGCACCAGTGGTGTAACTGGCGGGGCCGTGATGTGCCCTCCACCATGGTGCAAACCTGACGGAGTTGCTTTGGCCTCAGTGGGGAAGGAGGTGACCCAGCTCAGAGAAGTAAGCGCCTGGCAGAGGGTACATTTGGACAGTGGTACAGACAGGGAAGCTGGCGCGCAGCACGTTACCCAGAATGCTAAACGACGGTGCCAGCAGGTGACCCTGAGGGGACAGTCAGGGAAAACTGGTGAGGGTGGTGGTGAGTTTGGTCTTTGACATGTTGACTTGTGGCAGTAGAGCATCCAGAAGGGGACATTTGTGGTTCAGTGGAATTGATAGCTGTAGAGATGATGGAGAATTCAAAATATTTGGGTGACAAGGACGTCAGATATGATCCCGGTTCCCTGCAAAGTCAGGGTGGGGAAGCTTGGGAGAGATGAGCTGGTGACATGTCCCCTGCCGAGTGCTTTCCATGGTGACTCCCTCCACTCTCTCCGGCCGAGTGTGAGTGAGCAGCCCGTGCGTGGACATTGTCTTGGTTTCTTACCCTCCCGATGGTGCACTGACATCTGCCGGGGTTTTCACAGGCATTTCCCGGTGTCTCAGGACCTCGGGCGTCGTTCTGTGTGCTTATTCGCATCGGTCTATCCTCTTTGGTGAAATGACTGCTTGTGGCTTTTGCCCATTTTTTAAGTGGATTTTTTTTTTTTTTTTAACTATTGAGTTTTACAGTTTCTTAGTATATTCTGGTTGCAAGTCCTTTCCTTTGTCAGACATGTCATCTGTAAATATTTTGGGGAGCTCAAGTTAACTCAAAATGCCCCATGATAACGGCCACCAGGCAATGTCCTGGTCACTATTCATTTCAAGAAAAAAACCCGTGTCCTCCTGGGTGAAGAGTTGAACGTGGCCGTGAGTGGAGTCTCTATGGATCACACACCTAACATTTGTGGCTGTCTAGCCGAAAGTGTCCACCACGGAGCATTCACATGTGAAACGGCTCAGACAACCGTTTCGTTGGCGTGTGCACGGGGGTGTCTGACGACTCGCAGGCCACACTGGGGCTGCAGCCGGACCTGTGCAGGGAAGGTTACAGGATAAAGCATTGTTAAAAATGACGCCCATATTCACACCGTTGCAAATATGACCAAACGGACGTGTGCGCAGCCAGAGTCCAGGTGGGGACACAGCATCCAGCCCGGGGACACCGCCCGCCTGCTCATCCCTGTCCCCGTGGGAAGAGGTGACTGCCATCTCTGGTCAGTGTTCCCCGTTCTCCTCTAATGTGTCCTGGTGCATTGCAGCTTCTGTACGGACAGAGTCCCAGAGAGAAGTTTCCAGATTCTCAGCCTCATGTGGGGAGGTGCTGGCTCGGGTAGTAGAGGCCATCAGCTGTGACTGGTTGGCCATCAGCTGTAACCACTTAGCCATTAGCCACTGATATAGCTGCCGTGGCTACGCTAGCAAGCGCGGACTGCATTTGGCAAGTGGGGTCAGCAAGCGGATGGCGGATTGCAGACCATGTGGATCCCACTTCCCGTGTCTCGCTGAGCCGCCAGTGAGATGGGGTGCAGGAAGACCCCTCGTTGGGGTGCAGGCAGATGTTTGCATTTGTGCCTCAACCAGCTGCCATGGAGAATATAGTGGTAAGAACCCCCTGTCCATGGCTCCTTGGGGGTTCCTTTCTGGCCTCACCATACCCTGCGTTCTTGTGCAGGGAGTGGGAGCTGACACCCCGCGTTACAGCTGCGTGTCGTGCTCCATCTTTACACACGTAGAACATGTCAGCTGGTGCCCAGAGCTGTTGTTCTTTACTTGCACATCAGTCCTTCCCGACACGCGAGCCATGATGGGAAGTAGACGCGGTGGTTACTGAAGAACTGACGGGACGCAAGTGCTGTCTTCTCATCGGGCTTCCCTGAGCGCAGCCCCTGAGCGGCCAGTGGCCATGCTGCCCTGGTGAAACCTTGCTCTTCAGTCCTCCTGTCCTTGAAGCTATTAAGGGACAGGAAGTGTCAAAAGGAGGCCAAGGCAAAGGACGCAGATAACCCACGACTTATAGTGACTCTATTTCTTATCTGCTTTGTCATTTCTTTGAAGGCAGGATCTCCGTTGTAACAGGGACCTAGTGAGGTGCCAAATGTGCAGCGCTCGTTTCTGTGTGTGCTCGTGCTGCTGCGATAGAGGCCTGCGCTGCCAGAGGACTCGCCCTGCAGAGCCACCCTCGGCGTGCTCCGGTTCTAGGAGCTTCTGCGGAAGCCATCACTCCTCACGGACAGCCCGTGATGGGGGTGGTGACTTCATGGCTCAGGGGCCAGTCCCTGGTGCCCAGTGTTTCGAGCAAACAGCAGTCTGTTTGTTTGCTGTGAAGCGATTTCTAGAAGACATGAACACTTAAATCGGTCGACTCTGGGCAAAGCAGATTACTCTTCATAACATGGGTGGGCCTCGTCCAATCAGTTGAAGATGCTAAGAGGAAAAAGACTACGGTTCCCGGAGAAGATGGAAATTTTCTTCCATGCGGCCTTTGGACTCAAGACTGCAGCATGTACTTCTCCTGAGTCTCCAGGCTGCCGGCCGGCTCTGCAATTTCAAACGTGTCAACTCCCACAACCCTGTGGGCCCATTCCTTAGAATCTCTCCCTCCCCTTCTGTCTCTCACCCTGATTAATGCAGCGACTCTCTATTGCTTGCCATAAAACAGAATTGTCTTTTTCCTGAAGTGTAAGTCTCACCACAGTTGGGTTTGACCTTACACGTGTGACTGTGTTAATTGTCCCCCTGTGTAAAACTCCCGTTCTGTCATACAGTGTTCTCATGGAACTCTGTTCAGTTCACAGCTCACAAACCAGTGTCCCGCGTGTGACATGCCTCTGTCTTTCTTTTCTTACCTCACTCCTGTTCATCCTTCAAGACTTAGTCCGAGTCCCCATCCTCTGTGCTCACGTCTAACTCACTCCACAATGCGCATGCCTTCAGAGCCCCCATTCATAACTCAGTTTCCACTCCCCAGAAAAACCTCACGTGTGACCGACCGGGTACGTGCCTGGTGCTGGGGACACCGTGATGCAGTGTGTGTCATGTGGTCCCATCACGCACAGGCTCACCACTCGTCACCATGCGGTGCGGCAGAGCAGCAGGTAGGAGGAGGGAGGAAGGTGCTCTGGAGGGCAGGCTCTCAGTCTCCAGCGAGAAGCACAGGATCGGCTCAAGGAACCAAATAGCAGACACGTTAGTCACAGGTTTTCAGGGAGCCAAACTCTGGGGAAATGCAGCCAGGCCCGAGTTTGGTGGTGCCTAGACAACCGAAAACAAACAAACAGTGTGGTCTTCCACTTGGTGCACAAAAGACCCCTCCCCAGGAATGCGGTGCCTGAGGACTTGAGTCGGGGCCAAGAGTGGGAGTGGGGGCCCCCCGAAGGGCTGCTGTCCTTGGACTTGGGCTGTGGATGGATGCTGAGAGCCAGAAGCCCAAGCCCCAGGGGGAGGTATAAATGCTAGACGTGTGCAAAACTGCCCCTGGGATAGGATTTGTGATTTATATCAGCTGTAAGTCACCTGCGCTGCAGTTCTTATGCTGGGTTCACTGTGCATCCGACACCCGTGCCTGAGTCACCGTGAGCAGGGCCAGCGCGGCCACCCACACACATTGTCCCTGTGCCGGCCAGCACCCTGCAGAGTGGAGCTTGATCCTGTCACAAGATTGGCCTCTGGGGTGCAAACTGTGCCCGGTGCCCCGCCTGGCACTCAGAGAGCATGTGCTGCTCTGCAGCTGGGAGCAGACGGAGACACAGCACGCAGGTCCTCTGAGGACGCCATGAGGGGCACCGAGCTGGCGATGGCTACGGAAAGCGGGCGGAAGAGCTGCTGCTCACCGCACAAGCCTTCCTGTAAAGGGGCCTTTCGGGCCGTGAGCCTTGTGGAGGTGGCGAGGAGGGAAGGTCCAGACCTGAGGGAGCCCAGGCCCAAGTGGCGTCTCCGAGACGCCAGGCTGAGTTAAAGTGCACACAGCACGGCACTTTCACGGCATGTCCTCGCTGGGTGACCATGCATCTGGCGGCCCAGCTTCGTTCCTGCCAGGACTAGCCGGCTGGTGATTTTTATCCCTCAGCGTCTCTGTCAGCCTCTATTTTTAACCAGGACCTTTTATGGTGCCCCCAATTCTGTGGAAACTTATTTACATTTCTTTTTTTTCCTGAAAACTTGTGACCTGCAAGATTGGCGCGTCTTACGTTTCCTTTTCTGCTTGCTGTGTAGTTGGTATGTTTGACAGGGAGCCTGTGGGATGAAGGACAGCCCCGGGTCAGGGACACAGGGACAGGCACTGCGGCCTGGCCAGCACGCGGACCATCCCACTGCCCAGGTGACTGAGCTGAAAGCCATTTGGTGTGTTTGTGTGCGTGTGTACGTGTACACGTCTGTGCATGTGTTCGCATGTTTCTCTGCATATGTGTTTGCATGTTTGTACATGTGTATTTGTGTGCACGGAGACATGTATATGTGTGTGCACGTGTACATGCACATGTGTGCTCGGGTCTGTTGCACATGTGTGTGCGAATATCCACATGGGTCTTGCACATGTGTATGCATGTGTGTGTGCATGTGTGCGTGCATGTGCGTGCATGTGTGTGTGCATGTGTGCGTGCATGTGCGTGCATGTGTGTGTGCATGTGCGTGCACGTGTGCGTGCACGTGTGTGTGCATGTGCGTGCATGTGTGCCACCTGGTTGCCCCTTTCCCTTGAACTGCTAGCGGCTGCGGCCGGCCTGACTCGCTTCCTGTGCCCGAGTCTCCTTTCCTTCCAGGTTTGAAGGCTGTGTCTTGCTCCCCCCATCCCCTTGCTGGCTCCTGAGGCTGTACCTGCGTTTCAGACGATTCCCTTCACTTTTCTGAGCATGTGGAGACCCTTCCAATCTCGAGACATGTCTCCGTGTCTGTGAAATGATCCGCAAGTGTTTCTGAGGGTTCCCCTGCCGTCGGCAGCCTCCAGGGTGACCCCAGGGGTCCCTGTCCCTTGTGACCCTCACGCCCCACCCCTTGGTGTGGGCAGGCCTCATGCACTCGCCCTTTCCTGTCTGGCATTAGGCTGCCAGACTGTGCTCTGTCCTCGGTGACTCTTCTGCTGGCTGGTCCTTGCCTCCCTCCTCCTGGGGAGCAAGTTGGAGGCCGCCCACCTGTGGGGAGGGGCGGGAGCCAGACGGGAGCTGGGACTGGGGGGCTGCTAGTGCCTGCTGCTGCCTGGGCCTCGGATTTGGGCCTCGAGGAGGCGGCAGGCGGAAGCATGAGAAGATCTGGAAAATGTTGTCCACACCTGGAGAGAGACGGGCCTTGTCAACAGGTGGCAGGAAGCTTAGTGGCACCATGTGGCCGCCGTGTGGGAATAGAACCTAAAGTGCCGAAAACTGGGTGCCCCGGGAGGACTCCCAGCAGGGCTGGAAGCGCCTGCTGTGCTAACCCTGCAGTGGGTCGTCTCCTCCCCTCAGGGTCACGGGAGGGGGTGCAGCACGATGGGGCGGGGAGCCGGCTGCGCTCGGCTCAGGTGCCTGACGTTGTGTCGCGTCCTGAAAGCCTGTGGCTGATTGTGTGTCTGAGTGGCCTCAGCCGGGACCCCAGCTCTCGAGGACCCCGGAGTCCCGAGCCGTCCCCACTCTTCTTCCCTCCCACCCCATTCCTTCTCTGTCCAGGTCACAGTGTTGGCCCTTGTGTGTCCCCTTGTCCCTGCCCCCCACCTCCCGAGTGGGTCTAGTGAGGGCGCAACTGGAGGAAGAGCAGGAAGGAGACAACCTGTGTGTTCCTTTTACAAAAGTATGTTTGACAGTGACAATCTTCTTGTCCCAATCAGTGCGGGACCTAGTTGTGTATCTGTAGATATTTAGCAAGCAAGTCAGACTTGAGTGTACCGGTTACTGCACTTCAGACACCAGCGTGCTCCCCGTGAATGCAATACAGGGGCTGACTTGGGGGGGGAGTGACAGCGTGTGGGGAGGTAGCACCTGGATAGTCTGGGGCTCACTCCGAGGATTTGAGAATTCGGGAGGTTGGAGAGAGCGTCCTGGACTCCGCCCCCTCCCCAGCCTTGCTTGGGGCCTGAGGACACGGGAGTGTCCTTCCAGCTCCTTTTTCTCACAGCTCCCTCCTTTCCCCGAATCTTGAGGGGTGTGGGTTCCGGAAGCTGCTTTCCCGGAGGCTGTCACGTCCTGTCCTTAGACTGTCCCTCCCAGGAGGCTGTGACAGGAGACCAGCAGACCCTTCACCACCTTCTTTCCCAGAAGAGGATGAAGAAAGGCTTTTGACCTCATCCCTGACCCACCTCCCGACCTCGGGACCGCGGGAACTGTGGTTCACTAGGGGGCAGTTAGTTTCAGAAAGCCTGACTCGACCCGTGGCCTGTCACTGGCCTGAGTGTGACAGAGTGTGACAGTCCCAGGGTTCTGCCCCCAGCTGCTGGTGCTGCGGTCACCTTGTCCGACCTCTCCAGACCAGGAAGGGATTCCGCAGGGAGCGGTCCACACGTGCCTGCCTCCCAGGCCGGGAAAGAGGCAGTTGGGGGTTGGTCTTCCCACCTCCTCTTCCTCCACCTGGGCTTCGTCCCCAGGGCTGTCAGCCGGGGTCCCCGGCCACGTCTGTCCCAGATCTGAGTGCTGCGTTCGCAGTGGGAGCCGGTGGGCTGGAAACGCTGTGTCTTCTCTCAGTTACAGGCTTTTCTGGACCTGTCCGTGTGACCTCCATGTCCCAGGCGTTCTCTCCTGGTTTCCCAGTTTGCACAGGTTTGCCCTTTCCAGGGAGGTCTTTTCACCTGCGTCTTTCAAGCATTCCATTGCATTTTCCGTTTCCCATGTACTAAGAGGTGATTTGTTTGTTTTTACCCTAGTGAAGTTATTTTGAAAAAAACACACAAAGCACCTCGTGCTGTTTCTTGGACGTGGAGGTTCCCGTGTGACCGAGGGCGGGAGCCTGTGTCCCCCGGCCCCACACCCGCCCTCGCCTGTCCTCCAGGCACTTGTCCCTTCCCGTGGTTTTGGGCTCGGCCTGTGCGTGGGGACAGGCTTTTCCTGGTGGGCCTGGTGTCTGCTCATATTGACGATGACACTTATGTGCTTTGTGTTCTGAGAGCAGTGGTTCTGACTGGAGGGGACTGGCAGCCCTTCCCCCGACGGAACCCCAATCAGGATCTTCCCGGCCTCCCTGGGGAAGACCCTTCCAGACCAGGCCTCCATCCTGGAGCGTGTGAGCCTGAAGGCAGTCTGTCAGGAGCCCGAGTGGGAAGAGGCAGTTTTCCAACACTGATTACGTGAGCCTGCACTGCTTCCCATGGGCAGTACCGGGCCTGCCCGAGACAGGCCCAGGCGGCCATCGATCGGGCCACGCTCTGCTGTAGCCTCTCAGAGGAATACCTATCACTCCTCTGCTCCCCTGGGTCAGACACGGGTGGCTTTCGTTCCTGCTTCCAAAGGTTTCCGTGCCACTTGCTTTCTCAGCCTTCTCTCGGTTCCGTATGTCGTTTCCGTCGTGTATCTTCCCTCTGTTTCCCCTCGTGCCTCTGCTGTCAGCTCTTGTGTTCACCTGCTTGTCCCCACTTCTGCTCTGTTTGTCCTCATAGATTTATGGCTTTGAACACTCTGCTCCTGGGCTCGGGAGGTGCTTCTGCAGAGCAGAGGGACGAAAGCTTTCTCCTAACACGGTCTTTAACCAGAGAACGCTGGGTGCTTCTTTCTTTGTTTCTTTCTTCCCTCCTTTTCCCCTCCTTTCCTTCCCGGTCCCTCCCCGCCCTCCCCTCTTTCTTGCTTCCTTCTCTAGTGGGTGTGTATTTCTCGTACTGTGAACAAAAATGATAAACTGAAATATAGCACAGGCCCATCAGTAGCTCTTGTCAGGGCTCCAACAGCAGCGCACACACACCAAGTTTACATGTTAACACACGCTGTGCCCCAGGAAGCGTCTCCGAGGCCACGGGCCCTCAGCTGCGTGTGAGAGAGTTGTCATGACTCCACGGGAAGCACGTTTCCTTTCGCAGCGATAGACAAACTCATGGCATCCTTCCTGCTGACGCCGTTCCCCATACACCAACATTCGACTAGTGAGACATACACTAGAAACGTAAGAAATAAAAATAAAAGAGTTACAAACTAACCTGACACAAGTTAAAATGACAAAAAAGTTGTGAAAACAAGTAAAGGGCTGAAAATTGCCTGTGATGGTCCCAATCCCCAACACAAAACAATGAACAAATAAAAACCAGAACATTCTCTTTTGACTAAATAATTTCACCCACACTTTCATGGTGACTGTCATTCCAAATTGCCCCCGTCAGAAGCTCCGAGACTTACGAAGTGCCCCTTAACCAAACCTAAGTGGGTTTTTACTGAACTGCAATCACAGTTGTGTTGTCTGTTGCAGGAGTTGTCCTGGCGCCTTGGCTGCAGCCGCCTCTGTAGGAAGCAGGCGCATCCGCAGTCAGGATTCCCTTCTCTCCTAGTCAATCGGCATGTCTCGATGGAACTCATTTTTGACTTTTTAAATCAGTGCCCCTTACCTGGCTATCTGTACGTCCTGTGTGACGGCTGGATGACACCTCGCCACGTCAATGTGCCACACGTGAGGTGACCGTTAACCCTGGCCTTACTGTGCGGAAAAGCATATGATGTCGCTGAAGCATCTAGAAGGAGGAATGACTGCTTAGGACATGGAGCAGAGAGGTTCAAGGGCTTGAAGAAGCGAGGGACACACCAAGCACAGGGACGCCAGGAAGCAGGGCAGGTGCTGGTCATGCCCCGCCTGCCCGGGTGCCAGGCCCAGCGCGCACGTGCACTTCTGTCCCGGAGATGGCACCCAGCTGCACACAGCTGCCCCTGCCCGTCTGCCGCTGTGTGCCTGGAACACATTTGGGCACCTTCCTGGAATGCAGTGCTCCCCTTTGCAAGCCCGAGGAGACGCATCTGAGTGCCACCAAGAAATCCATGCTTCTCTGCTCCCCATGCTTTAGTTACTTTACAGGTATTAAAGGAAACACCTGGTTTCTTTAGGCAAGCATCCAGACGGAGAACTGTGAATTAAATGTCCTACATCAGGAAAGCAGGTCTCTACTTTGCGGCACACTTTCCTAGGAACAGAGGATTGAGGCAAAACTCAGAGCCAGACCAGCAGACCGTGGCCTCCCCAGGAAGTCAGAGAGGGCTCCTGGTGGTGCAGACAGAGCAAAGCCAGGTAGATGATGTGGCCAAAATTCTGTGGCAAAAATGGGCTGTTCCTGCAGGTGGGAGAGGTGGTGTAAGGTGGTGTAAGGTCAAGGGGCCAGTATTGCCTGCACTGTGTCCATGGCCATGGAGTGGGTGCTAAGTCACCCAAGGAAGCATTTTCAGACGAGAACAGGCAGACGAGGGTTCTGGACGAGGGTTCTGACCGCCATCGGGCTGGGTGCTGGGCCGGTGGGGGAGGGGTGCTGAGGGTGACTGGAAGCCTTGTCTGTTGGGGCATCTGCTCACTCTGCATTCTGTTGGGACAGCTCGGGTCTGGGGTACACATGTCTCTGTATTCCTGGAAAGCTGTATTTCTGTTGTCACTTTAAACTTTTTTCCTCCTAAAGGCAGGTCTCATATGAAAAAGAGGAAGGGACTCCTAGATTGTGGTTAAGAAGTATGGAGAACCCAAAGCCATTCAGTTCGGCCAACTTAGGAAGACTTGGCTGCTGCACGTTTCCTTAGCTCTGGGTCTCGCCATGCACGCGTCTCCTGTCGCCACTGGTCTTGGTAATGATGGGCTTGTGAAACTACTGTTATTTTTAGCTCAGCAACTGATGTATTCTGTAAGCTTCGTGTACTAGTAAACATAGCTTCATGAATGGAAAGGCAAAAATAGCTTCTGGATGTTATGTCACAGGTTTCAGCAAACCTGTGCTGAGCCTCCTGGCTGTACAGCAGGTTGTGACCAGATGTGAGATGGGTTCATGAGACCCAGGGTCCGTTGGCAAGAGATGCTCCTCTCAGAACCATGCAGGTCTCCTGTCCATCGTAGAGGGAATGTTCCTGCCATGGAAGCAGCAGTTTTGTATCTGGCTTTGGGAAACAGAACTTTCTGTAGAAACACTGAAACTTAACTTGGAAGACACTGCTGTGGGTTTGAAGCATTACCAGTAAGTAAAAAACCAGTGTATTTATGTATTTTTTTCCTTGTTTGGTGGTGAATCTCCTGCAAGATGCAAAACTGCGAGTCAGTGATGGTGTCTATGCTGGAGCTCTCCCAGCTGCTGACCATTGTGGAGGAAGGTCCTGGATCCTGGGGGAAACTGAGGCAGCGTCCCACTCCCACCACTCCTTAGCGTCCTGCACTGTTGTCCCCTGTAACACAGAGATTCAGTCAGGGAAAGTGTGTAAAACAGCACATTTTACACACATTTCAGTTATTAAACATTTCCATCAGGGGCCAGAAAGGTGTTGGCATGAAACTTGCACGGCATCTTGAGGAGGAAGCAGACACTTGTCCACAAGGACAAATTTCAAACAATTCAAATGACTTGTTACTTACGCATGAAAACAGAGCGGGGCCGTCTGACGCAGGCTGAGGATTCAAATGCACACGCCCACCCAGTCCACTCCGACCCCCACGCGCGCCCACCTCGTCCTGCTGTCCTGAGGCGGCCAGCGCTCCAGTGCTGTCTGACTGTCAGACCCCTGTCTGTCTTCAACCTTCCGTGGCAGGCAGGTTTCCGGACTTGGGGCTTGTGCTAAAGCCCAGGACGGCTGTGAGGGTCACACATCCTTCAACCATGGACCAGACAGAAGAATGAAAGGGAAGACACAGTGGCAGAGCTGAAGAAGGGGCCAGAAGCCCCCAGAACTACCAGAAAGAGACAATTCTCTTGTCCAGAGGTAAAGTCCAGAGCAGTTCCTTGAGTGGAGAGGGGCCTGACCAGACGAGAGGACAGTTACCTAGAATTGACCTAAGGAAAACCGAGGGAACTGCCAAGATTCTTCTTGCCAGGGTTAGGCAGAAAGCAGGAGAAGATAGTAATGCCGGAAGTGACTAGTGACAGCGGCCCAGGGTGGACGCGGCAGTCAGGGCGCCTTCCGTCCCACTCGGCTGACACTCAGGACGATGACCGTGAGTTTTGTGTCACAGACACTGAATCAGCAGAGGCATGTGGTTAACGGTCTTACACTTAGCACCCTGAGCTAGGAAAGTGAGCTGACGAAAAGATTTCTAGCCAAACATGAATTAGCCAGACATAATAACTAAATGATATCACACCCACACAAGAATAAAATCCTTTTGCAGTTTTAGCACAGTGGAATAAATGAAAAAGTAAGCCAGTCAGCTGGATGAAGCCTTTTTGTAACGGCCGGAGGCAGGAAAGTCATTTGGAAACACGAGGGTGGCTACAGCACAGGCTGATTCGTCTGTATTGTAACTGTCATCAGTCCCAGAAACTCAAATTCTGGATCCATAAGCCATGATTTAGAATGGGCTCTTATCACTTACTAAGTGAAAATCCTACACATTTCGAGGGAACTTCTTCTGTGGGCTTGTCTGTCCTAGAGGAACTTTTTGGAAAATATTAACTGATTATTCCCTGTCTTATTGTTGAACTAAGTGAATTTACTTGTATATCCTTTCTAACGAGGCACTCACGGGGCATTCAAGGCAGCAATAAGTTTCTCGGAAGGTTTGACAGTCAAGAAAGTTTGACAGCTTAAGAATAACAGACAGACATGATAACATCTGGGTGTTTTTAATAAGTATTGATGTTCTTCATGAAAATGGAAACTGATTATGTCTCCAAAGTCCACTTTTAGTATCTATAGAACCTAGGACTGGGCCTGTGTCGTCCAGGGGTCTTTGAAGGACCCACCGGCCTCATGTCGGTGTCCTGGGCAAACACTGTAGTGCTCTCTGAGGAGTCTGCAGTGGGTCCTGCAGTTGATGCGAAAGCCGGTTGAGATTCTTGAATAAAAGGCCTGGAGGGCCCCTGAGTCTTCTTCTGGCCCCTGTTCTTTCTCCAGACCTTTGCAGGAAATGCAGGGGAAGGGCGGGCACTGCACCTTTGGGCTTCTGGGCTCTGGTCCCAGTTCTGCTGCTCAGGAGACCTGGCAAAGCGTGCACGTTGCTGCTTTCCCTCCTCACCTGTCCGATGGGAGCGATCATTCTTCTCCTTCTCTGTCCCTGAAGCTGATGGAACATGCTTTCACTCTTCCAAGTTCCAGAGAGATGTGCAGAGTCAGACAAATCCTTCAGCTGGCGGCTTGCACTCCCCTCCCCAAAGTAGAGAGTAAAAACAGAATTGTTAGTAGCAAATGCTCTTTAAAGGATTTATGTCAGTGTGGGATGCAAATTTTCCTCTTTGGATGATCTTAGAATGGGCTGTATGCAGTATTTACTTTTGTATTTTTACCTTAATTTTTATTAACGTTCCCTAATAGCATTCCTTATTTCCTTAATCATTCGCAGCTGCTTTGCTCACCTGTTTCTCAGGAACCTAGAGCAGTCCCCAGAGTTTTATTATAATTTCCTCCTGAGCCCTCAAGCCAGAAGGAATGTGTTTAAAGTACTTAATAGATTCTCTGGGCCCTGGAATTTGAAGGCGAATTCTTAGAGCAGTCTGCTTTCAGGATGATGCATTTCTACCCCATCTTCCCCGGACCCAAGTCCATGACTTTCCTGATGGAAATGGGAAGCCTGCTCCCTCTGCAGCTGGGACCCAGTGGTGGGGATAGCACTGCCTTGGCTCAGCAGCCTTCCCAGAATTTGCTGCTACAGCCCCCACCCCCACTCAGAGCTAAACTCCGGATTAAACACCAGATTAAAAACCAGATTTGGATTTTCTGTTTTGTCCTTTTTTTCCAGTGCCCCTGACAAGTCAATCGATCCATTGTTCTTGAAAATCTTCACTCTTGGTTTTCCGTGTGAGCCAGAATTAGGGCTTTTTCCTGTGAAGTTGTAAGCCAAGGCTAAACTATTTCAGCAATGTTGTCTGCAATGGATACTATCCAGAGTCTGGGTGTGCAAAATTCTCCTGGTTTCCAACCAGTCTCCACCGAGGAGTGCAGCCCCCACAACTTTGTGCGCGCTGCGTAAACACCCCAACAGCTCTGCCAGAGCCGCTCAAAAGCAGGCACATTCCTGCCACACTTGCAGGGGCTACCCCTGCATGCGTGTCAGAGCCCGGATCTGTGGGTTTAAAACACATGCCCAAGTGGATTAACCCGCGCAAAGATGCCCAAACAACCCTCCGTGCATTTTCTGGTGGATGATGTGTTGCGTGTTGTCCTGTTGGGGGCCAACTAATCAATCAGCAAGTTGGAGAGGCCACGTTCCATTAGAGTCAGGAGGGGGTGCTGGGGACTGACCTCGGTGACACGTTAACGCTGGTGGGTGGCCCTGTCTGGTGCCTTGGGACAGAAGGGTGCAGAGCATCTGCGGTTTTGCCAAGCTCTCCCAGGGCGCGCCAGTGTTTGTGCGCACGCGTGTGTGCACGAGTGTTCTCGTGTGTGCATACGCGTGTGTACGCGCGCGTGTGCGCCGTCGCCGGGAAGGAGCCACGCACAAGCACCAGCAAGTCACAGCAGGGCCTGGCGGCCCCCGTGGAGCCTTCGCTCCAGCAGACCCACGCCCGGGGCGGCCCTTGGGCCCAAGCAGGCATCCGAGCCGAGCGGGCGCGGCGGCGGGCGCGGGAGGTGGGGCTCGGGAGGAGCGGGGAGGGAGGGAGGAGGGCGGAGGGAGGCGGCTCCGGGACGCTCTGCAGTTACGACTTGACAGCAGCCAGCGAGCCGCGAGGGACGCGGAGGAGCGCTCCGCGCAGGGAGGGCAGCTGGTCGAGTCCGGCCGCCCGGGGTCGTGGGGTGAGGACCGCGGGTAGCCCCTCCGCCCGGCTCCCGCCGCTGCTCCGTGTTGCCGCGCGCCCCGCCGGCACCATGCTGCTGCCCCAGCTCTGCTGGCTGCCGCTGCTTGCGGGGCTGCTCCCACCGGCGCCCGCGCAGAAGTTCTCGGCTCTCACGGTGAGTCCGATCCGGTCCCTGCGCCAGGTGCGGAGAGAGAGCAGGTGATCCGCGAGGAGCTCGCGCCTCCTCCCTGGCGAGGCCCGGGCAGGTGGGACCCGGGCGGGTACGTGCTGTGCCAGCCAGGCCGGACGGCCTCGCTGCGGCGGGCGCCTGGGGTCCTACCGCCGCGGGTGGGCGGGAGTTGGGCTGCCCTGCCCTCCTCGCGGGTGGGCAGCCCCCGCGCGGAGACAAGGTCTGGGAACGCCTGCACCTCTCTGCGGACCGTCCGAGGCGGACCCACCAGGGACTTGGTACCCACTGACCGCTGACCCGCCGGCTCTCCACGCGTGCGCTCGCTGGGCGAAGGGGCTGCAAGTTGTGGGACCGGCTCAGGGCCCACAAGTTTCGCCTGACTTCCCCCGAGACCCTCCCTAAGCAGAGTTAGGGAAAGCAGATGACATTACAAATAAGGATCATTTGTCACTCCTGTAAGCGGGCAGCAATGGGAGGGCGGAGGCGCCTCCTGGTCCTGTGGCCGCTTTGCCCTCCGGGTCCTCTCCCGGACCCGTGCTGCGCGCAGGCCGGCGCGCGCCCCAGCGCGTGGGTCACTGCGGTTGACCGCTGTGTGTTTTTCTAGCTGCGACTTCTAGAGGACGGCCTTGGCCGGCGAGGCGCACGGTGCCAAGCGCGCAGCTATGTCCAGGGGCCGCGCCAAGCCACCGGCCGCTGGCCCAGGCCGCGTCTGCAGCCCCCAGCTCGGGCAGACCTCGTGGGCTTGCAGTGTTTGCAAACCCATAATTAATGCAATCTGTAGAAACGAAAACATTCCACTTAAATGTGTTTTTGAACAAGTGCTTGAGAAAACACGAAGGTAGAGCGAACACCTCTGGTGGAGAGACGCTTTTAAGTGGCCAGGGACTTGTCCTGAAGGCGTTTATTGTATCGAAAATAGACGGGTGAAATGAGCTGTGGTCCGGTTCTGCTTTTCAGCAAATTTGAAGCACTCCTTTGAGTCTTTTCTTTCTTCCTTTTTTTTTTTTTAAAGCAGTAAGAGGGGGAAGGAGTTGGTGAGTTCATGGTTCATACTTAAAATTCTTCTGGAGCCGTCCTGGGGTCCCTGCCTTGTGTCTGCAATGACTTGTAGATTAGAAACTGCTAACTTTCGCAGGCGCAGCTTTCCCTGCAGAACTGTTATCTCCCCAGAGGGGCCCATCCGACATTTACGGTGTGTGTTCATATGTGTACCCATCTCTACATACACACACAGGTGTGCACACACACACACACAGAGGCACACGTGTGCACACACTCAGAGGCGCACGTGCGCACACACTCAGGCGCACGTGCGCGCACGCACACAGACACACTCAGAGACACACGTGCGTGCACACACACACACACTCAGGCACGCACGCACACAGCACACACACACATGCACACACTTGCCCCTACAGTGCAATAAAGGCGATCTAGGGACAGACCAATTCTCAGAATGAGACCCTCATGTTTCCTTCCACAGCTGCCACAGATTTTCTGGAAGTGCAAAAAGCAGACTGTCATCTGCTCGCTGTCCTTGGGGGAGCCTCAGCCGGGTGGTCCCTCTGAGGAAAAGCAGAATCCGTGTGGTTAGTTATTGGAACAATTTAAATCTCTGTAGATTCTTTTCTTCTCTCCCCTCCCCTCTTCTAATTTAACCATTTGCTTTAAACCTCTGGTCCTGTGCCTTCCCGAGCTGACTCTCAGGGTCTCCGGGGCTGCCAGCCACACATGGGACTTCTGTGGGGAAGGGACTGGAAGTGTGACACTCCTGGTATGTCTTGCACTGCACTGCTCCAGAAAACTTTTGGCCTGAAAACCACATTTGCAAATAAAATGCTGTGTTACTTTTGCATCCAGGAGAAAAGTTTAAAGCCATAAAATATTTTGGCAGACTGCTTCCCACCCCGCCCCCACTCTAGGACATCAGGAGTCTTTCTGAAGGGCCTTGAGGAAACGTGAGTGGTGCTGGGTCTTTCCGTGCTACTCATGCCTCTTCAGATCACTTTGGAGTATTTGGGAACCCTGGTGTTGACAGGAATGGCTTTCTCTCTGCAGGATTCACATGTGCTCTTGAATAAACCAGAGAGGCAGCGTGAGTGGGTAAGAGGCTGGAGTGATGGCTGGGTGTCTTCTATAGCGAGTGGGCAGAAAGTAACCATATCTGTTTAGCACATGTGAGGATTAAAGCTAAGTCTCAATATGCCCGGTGCACGTCAGTTCTCCGATCAGCATCATCTCTGAGGCACCTACGGACCGGTTTGTGTGAGACGGTCCTAAATCCCGGGAGTGTCAACCTGCCTGCTGCTGTGTCATCAGGTGCATGTGGTATTGGCTCTCTGGTCTTGCCACCTGTCACGATGCTGAGAGCCACCGCTTCGCTCCTGGTGTGTGGATGAGCCTGGCCGAGCTAAGTGGTGTAGAGTGGACACGCCGATGAGAAAGATGTGATTCTCTGCCTCCTTTGTTCCCTGCAGTTCTTCTCACCAAGAAACAGGCAGTGTTACTGTCTCTTTGGGGCTTAGATGTTTGTCATACCTGTCCTTGGGGCACAGCGTTGCCAGAAGGTGTCACTGGATTTGATCTCCCCATTACTTTGTGTTTGAAACAAAAAAATCTACTTTGCTTGACAATCATTTTTTTCCAACTTTCACCACAATCATTCTTCAGAAATGGCACCATCGGACCCTTTGTGTTTTCTCCTGTGACTCTCTGACGGCTTTGCACAACCTGGCCACGGATCAGACCTCAGTGTTAGCAGGGGGTGTTGCTAAGTGTGAAGCGTGTGTAACCCACTCCAGTTTGGACCCACGGTACTTCTTCCTGGAGGAAGTGGGTGCATTCTAAGGCCAGCCCATCCACATTCTTCGTGAGAATGGTTGACTTCTTAATTTTGATTTCTGAGAATGGCTGAGCCTGGGGAATAATTTCAGTATACATCACTGGGGCAGGCAGATCACGACTTTTCCACTCTGTCAGAGATGCCGTCATATGGATTTTGACCGACAGTCAATAAACCTACACCTGAGTGCTTTCTTTAGGGGCCCTGAGGAACGGGGTGAGCCAGACCCCTTTCCCAGAAGTCTTTGAGATGGAGCCACTGCCTCCTTTTGGAGCTGACTAAATGGCTCTGTGCTCATCCTTAAACACAGAGTGAAGCCACCTCCCTTCTCGTGCCTTTTCTCCTGGCCAGGGACGGTGCCGTCCTGGGCTCACGCCTATGTCGCCCCAGTGAGCCCTGGCTGTGCTGTGCGTACTCGGCACTTCATGTCGCTTCACAACAACCTTTAACCCTCATAACAGCTTAACCAGAAACGTTTCTTGTGTCCACGTTTAAGAGGAGAGGAAACGGGAGATTCCCAAAACCCTGTAAGAGCCCTGTACACAAAGCTGATCGAGATGCTTCCAAACTCAACCTGAACTCTTTTCTTCCTTTGGGGTGAAGTGGGCTGGGGGGGTCCCAGCACAGGTTTTTGTGTCACTTTTAGGGACTTTATAGTCTGTACCACCTTTGCCCAGACTGCTTGACTGTCAGCGCTTTCCCACGAGGGTCTGACCGGGGGGGTGGGGGGGTGGGAGGGGGTCCTAGGACTTGCTGGTCTGGGGACCGTGGAACCACAGCATAGAAATGGCTGTTTTCCACCCTGTATGTATTCATTTGCTTTGAAAGAGAGGGGAGGAGATGGGAAAACAGTGTTTGCTCAGATACAGTTTAGAACGTTCCCCTGTTGGCATGTCCACGAGAAGAGCTCATGGTGATTCTGCCGAAACACACACATCAACGGGCTCTTCCCTTTCTGGGGCGACTGTGTGCGAGTGTGTTCCGTCCTGTGTGGCTGCTGTTCTCACTCAGTGTCGGGTGTCTGAGGAGCAATTATGGGTTCTCCTCTCCCACTGTTGGACGTCCTGGAAGGCAGCCGTTCACTCATCAGCACGAGATGGGCCCTGAGGGGGTGACGGGGAGGACACCAAACACAGTCAAGATTTTCCAACCCAGAAACCCATTTACGTGGCAACTAAAACCCAAACATCTGGGGGACTCACAATTCATTTTGATTTGAAGTCAAGACCATGAGTAAAACTCTGAGCCACTTTAGGCGCTAACAGGCTTGTGCAGAAAATGGGCACGGATGTGTCATAGGTTGCATGGTTCAGAAGATGATGGATTTCTAAGTAATTCTATATCAAAATCAGCCTTCACAATAAGCCAGGGTTTTAGAATGGGGCTGCTATTAAGATTGCCAGTGTTACCCTTTAGGCAAGGAAAACCGTTATATCTTTTTGAATTAAAAAATACCCTATTCCACACATTCAAGGCTGACTAAGAATGATGAATTTCCAGTAGGATCTTGGAATTAGAGGGAAAACACTAAGAAAAAAAAACCACCTGAGTTAATTTATAGAAAACTAGAATTGTCACTTTTGTTTCCCCAATTGATGCAGTGGGAAATGGGACAAGATTTCACTATTAATGTTTGTTCGTCTTTAGAATTTGAATAACAATCTGTTGAATATTTTACTGAAGCCCACAAGAGGAAAGATTTCAGAAAATGAATTTCTAATTTCATAGGGGCTAAGAAGAAATTATTTTAAAAGTGAAAAAGAAAAAAAACACAAAAAAAACAGACGTTATTATGTGGTTTTGTAGTTCCAGGCTGAAAATCAAAGAACAAAGGTTTGCAATAAAGCACTAATGAATAGAACCAAGAAAAATGTCAACTCACATTTATATTGTCAGGATTAAAAAGAAGAAAGTATAAATGGAAACTTGTATACTGTAATATCTGGCCCAATTTAATTAGAATTTTCAACATGGAGGCAGTCTCCGAATGACTACTGAAACCAATTATATTCAGTGTTTTATTATGTGACATAATGTGGCACGTAACCGATGAAGCTGGCATTTAAAGGAAGGTGAAATGTCAGTAGAGTAAGTGAACGCTCTTCCTTGGATATATATCTTCCTTCCTTTCCTTTGTCTTTTCCCTGGTCATCTGTTTTCTTTCTCGTTTATACTCTGCCCACTCCCATTACAGTCATTCCCTCACCAGCACACTGACCGTGGATGCTGCCCTTTCCAGGTTAGGAATGGCTGAAATTCCGGAAGGGGTTTTTGTAGTTTCTGTTCCCCATAGCCTTTCCTCTCAAAGCGTCCGTCGGTCCCCCTCTGCCGAGCCCTGTCCTGGTGGCCTCTTGCTGTGGTGGGTGGGCCACTGCTGTCACTGTATCTCCAGCATCGTGTGACTGACCCCTCCACAAGCAAGCCCCGTGCCTATGGCAGATTATTCTATTTAGGGGTAAGCCAACTCTTAACATTTGAGGTTGCTGGCAGTCGTCAGTGATAAAGCAGTTACCATAGCGTGGAGGGTGTTAGGTAAACAGTGGTCTGTGGTCTGTGTGATCACCGCTCAAACACTTGAGTGAGTGGCCACAGTCTGTGAGGCCCACCCCATTCTGGACGTCCTCAATGTGGCTGGGTTTCTTAAAGGACAAGTTCATCAGTTTCTTGGCCCCAAGTGCCACAGTACATAGGTTGACCTTGTCCAAATTGGGTGTTTTTGTTTATCTTCTGCTCTGTCCGGTCATGAAGTGTCCCCCCCACCGCCATGAGATGAGCGCGGTTGGAGACAGCGGATATCCTTGCTGGGACTTCCCGTCACTTTGCCGGCCCTGGGCAGGTCCAGCCCAGCCCAGCCCCCAGCAGAGCGAAACAGAAGGTGGGCGTTTCCCAGACCAGGCCAAGACGTGATTTCCTGGGAAGAAGCTTCGTGCCCAGAAAATGGCGTGGAGGCCCTTTGTGATGCATGAAACATCACACCTGCAGACTCCTGTGGATTCTCTCCCATGAAGACCACGTGGAGATGAACTTGGGGACCCTCTTGGTGACTGGGAGTGCCCCCCACCCCATCTTTCAGGAGCAGCAGGCGAGGAGGCACCTGCCGCCGTGGGGCCAGGACGAGACTCGTGCTGGCTCTTCTTGTGTGGCCGAGGCCCCACGAGCTGTCCCATAAGCAGTGACCGCTTCCGACGAGGGAGCTACATGTTGATGTTGACGGAGAAAGGATTTTCTGGCCGTCTGGGCAGTAATGGAAGGTGCATTACTAGTGCGTAGGCTGATGATCTTAATTTTTCAGGGTACATTTCAGTTCTAGGATGGCAAGATGTGTGATTCCTTTAACCAAGGCTCTGCGTTGGGCAGACACACTCCCCAGCTCTTCCAGCCCCATTAGAACTCCGATTGGGTTTGGTGGTGTTGCTCTAATGACAGCTCAAAATCTAGCCCCAGCGTTCAGTCTCTTCCCCCTAATTACCCTTCCCCCCCCCTCTTTGCTCACATGTAATCACGTTTTTGCCCATCTTCAGAAGTGAACATGGACTTGCATTTTCTTCACTGGAGCTTGTTCCGGTTTTCTGAGACTAACATTAACTGAGGCACAGATTAATCTCTATGTATGTGAATTGCATTCACACACCCGCGCTTTTCTTATGCTACCATAATTGTGTTAGAAAATTGAGGGAAAATATACAGATCAGAAGAAATGTCACAGAACCACTCTGTGACTTTCCTCAGTTTCTGAAGTCACGCTTGTACCCTTCCGTATACTGGAAATCAAATTGAAATGAAAAAGGCTTCATAAGACACAGCTGCCCCATTGATAAGAACGAATCACTTTAAAATATGAAATAGAAATTACAAAATAAGAAATACATTCCATATATTCTCATATTAATAATTTTAAAAACAATTCTAGAGATTTGAATGAAGGTATTAGAGCAGAATTTAGTGCATTGTCTCTTTTCATTTGTATATTCATTCATTCCACATAGGCCTTGGGTCTGTGCAATGAAGAATTAAAAACAAACAAACAGTATGCTTAGGAGTAATTTTAAAATAATGATCTTTGAAAAAAGAAGGTCGTGTCCTGCCATATTGTGGTGGCAAGGTCAAGACTGTCAAATGATGGCGTTTGGAAGTTTGTAGCCGGTTTGGGGGCTTCGGGGTCCAGACAGGGTGTGTTCCGGGTAAGGACAGCGCTGGCCGCTGCCTTCTGCGAAGTGCCAGCAACTCTAACGCAGTGTGTGCTGTCTCTCGCTGTCCCGTCACACTGTCATCTCACAGGTGAGTGTTTTAATAGACCTGTTTCACGAGGGACCGTTACGTGCTTTGCGGTGGAACGGATGGGTCAAAAGCAGACACAGGGGGTACCTGTTGAGTCCTGGCCGGGACCCCACTCTCAGCACAAGTCCCCCTGTTTCCTCCCCGTCACCCCACAGGCACGAGCCTCAGTCAACATGCTGTCGCTGCTGCTTTCACTAGATGTGCTTGTCTGTAAGCAGGGGGAGGGGGAAGGGAGAGGAGGAGAGCGAGGGGACGACCCTGCCTCCTGCCCACGCCAAGAGAAGTCTGGGCCGGGGGCTCGCATCTTTGGAAAATGGGGAGATGCAGTTCTGAGCATTAAAAGACAGATGCTTGGACCATCCTCGTGCCTGGCTCTAGGGCCGTTCACTGGGGAAGAAGACGTGTCACAGGAGGGTCTTCTCGGTCCCTACGGAAGATGCTGCCGAGTACTTCTCTGCAGGGACTGGTTTCAATGCAGACAGAGATTCACGTAACTGAAAACTTCAGCTATTGATGAGTCAGTAAGAATTGACACTGTGTGTTTCCATGGACCACTTATTTAGGTATTTAAAGAAGACTACTAGGTTGTCTGAAGACAGGCCCCTCCTTTGTCCCCCTCCCCTTTATTCTCAGGCCCGGGTTCTTTTCCAGTGTTTGGAGGACTCTGGGGGTGGGGGTGAGTGAGTTATCAGCACCTAAGCCCCATGTCTGAAGGAACCGTTGCAGGCCCTCCGGCTCCCCCTCCCCGCTCTGAACCTGCTCCGCTTGGGTGCTGCTTGGTCAACGCCCTTGGACGAATGTGTCCCCCAGGCCCAGACACAGGAGCTCAGAAGCAGTGGTCCCACATGTGGAGTTGACTCTGCACGACGGCACCAGTGTGCTCGGCTGACGTTCCTCAGTAGCTTTCCAACTGGAGGCCCCGCCAAGCCAGTCTCTGCAGGCAGTTGTCTGAAGTCTGTGAACCCACAGTGGGACTGTGTGTATTATTGCTGTTAGGACTGGATCTGTGTCCTGAGGCCATGACCCCAGGCTGGAACAGTCCCTTCCGGTTTGTGCACATTGTCTGAGCCTGCTCCGCGTTCCTGGGCCTGCGTGGCCCAAATACACCTGAGGGACAGGCCAGGCCTCACTCCGAGGAGAGGACGCTCAGGGTGAGAGGACTGCCCGGTGAAAACTCCCCAGGAGACCTGCTTACGTCTGCCCCCCTCCTTGCACGCTCCCCAGAGTTAATGACTCAAAAATCATCCATAAAATGCTATATTGACTCCCAAGTACACGTTACTGTGAATCATACTCCAGAAAGTTTATGCTAAGGCAGTAATTGACACCTGGTGAGTGAGGCCCGTTCTCAGCGCCATGAGCACAGGCCGTCTCCTGGACACACACGTCCTCCCAAGTGACAAGGTGGCTGCATCTGGGGCGGGATAAAGACGTCTGTGTAAAAACTAAACTGTCTTTGCACTCGGTGCTCTGCTCCCCAAGCAGAATGCACCGGCTTTGTGTGTCTTATTTGTCCTCTGGTATCCTTGCCAGGCAGCTGTCTGTGCTTCATGGGCGTATGTGCTTTGGGTTTCTGGAAGCCCCTCGGGGTGAGGAAAGTGAGTAACAGCTCTGACCTGAACATACACGTCCTTCCGTTCTCGCTGGGCTGGCTCCCCACGTGTGCTGGTGCCCATCAGGTCTTCACTCTTAAAAGATTGATCTCATGCAGGGAGTTGCCAAAGACAGATCTTCCTTTTCATTCAGAGATATAATCCAGGTGGAGTCCTGGGTCCCTTTTTCACACTCTTGGCATCGCTCCTGCCTGTGGTGCTGCCTGAGCACAGGTGGGGCCCTAGGCAGGTACCCAGTGGAAGCTGTGGGTCCTAACTTTCCACGTTCCACCCGTCGACCACAGGGGGGAGCCCGAGAGCAGCCTGGCCCAGGGCTGGGAACCGGGTCGGTGGGCAGGGAGGCGGGGCTTGGGGTTAGGACCACCAGCAAAGCTTTGGCTGCCTTGGTGACAGAGAGCGCCCCAGGTCTGCCACTTCTCATGAGTTCAGGCACCACATTCCACTTTCCAGTTTTAAAGATCTGACTCATGATGCAGAGATGCTAAATTAGGGAGTTAAAAATAACGAGGACTTTTGTTTTCTTGATGTTCTAGCAATTAATTTGGAAGTCTGGGCCGTGCATGTTAAATTCAGTGCTATTGCTCAGCTGTGGGACAGGAGTGCTGTGTCACTGAAGTGGAGCTTTGGTTTTGCGTACTGAGGTCTGCAGAGCTCGGTGGGGCTGTCCGGCCAGGACACCCTCTGCTTCCAGCTGCCAGGTCTCGCTTGGCGAAGCGATTCCACGGCAGCAGTGGCTGACCTATCCTAGCTGCCAAAGTGACATTCCGTTTCAGTGTTCCCCAGGACGGAGGTGCACAAACATGTCCGTTTCACGGTGGGGTTTCCCCCCAAGAACAACTGACTGTCGCAGATCGCAGTGTGCTTTCTGATCCAGGCTTTGCCCCAGGAAGTCTTCAGACATGTGTCACGGAAGGAGGGCTCTGGGAGGGCGACATGCCAGCTCCCGGCTGCCTCAGCCACATTCTGACTGGCCTCTGGCTGGCGTTAGCCTCATAACCATCCACTTTTCTTTGCATCCCAAAATCTGAAGGACAGTTTTGAGAATCATTAGTGGCCCCCATTCAAATTTACATCACCTTTCCTTTACCCTCCTTCACTTCTGCCATCTTTTTCCGTGTTCTTATTCAGGTGACAAAGAAAAATGCATTTCTGGCAATAGCTGCAGGTTGTCCCCCAGGTTCTGATTTGTAAAGGTGATTGGGGGTCGGGGAACCATGCCTGTGGTCCTGAGTTTTCCATCAGGCAGCCATGACTTCAGAGCCAGGAGTGTGTCCAGGCTCAGCCAAGCCTGTCTCGTTGTCCCTGCCGTTACCTGCAGACTTGGGCAGCCAGCAGGTTGATGCTGGGGTAGGGGCTTCTGCTGGGCCTCCTGGGGTCCTGGGCTGTGACACAGGCAGTGAGAGGCCCTGCGCCGCCAATGCCCCGCGGCTGGGCCCTGGACGCTCGGGTCCTGGGAAATCAGGCCAGCTGCTTTGAGTCCCGTGTCTCTTCAGTGGCAGGCGCATGTCCACGTGTCTACGTGTGTGTACTGAGGTGTGTACTGAGGAGCAGGGACAGCAGGGCATGTGTGCAGAGCATGTGGGTTACGCACGGCGCCCCCAGGCCCTGCGGTCCCTTCTTGGGGTGTGTTGTCACGTCAGTCCTTCCACCCAGATCCCTACCTTGCTCTTCTTACTGTATCCCCAAATTTAACAAAAAATGACAAAGCATTTCATTGACAAAGGTAGAAAATTAGAGACAAATATTTATCTGTCTTTGTCTCTCTCTGCCTCTGTGTCTCTGTCTCTGTGTCTCTGTCTCTGCATCTCTCTATCTCTGCCCCTCCCCCTCTCGCCGTCTGGCCTCCTGCCCTGTGTCCAGTGTGCTTGTGGTCACTCCCAGCCCTCCTGTGCCTGTGACCCGGCTGGCCACAGTCCGTCCTGCAGCACCTGGGACCCCTCCCGCAGGCCCCCGGCCGTAGCAGCCCCGTTCCCACACCGGGGAGGCAGGTCGCCTGTTGGCAGGGCAGACGAGAGGCCCAGGGGGTCTGGGGCTCCCTCAGCTGAAACATCTGAGGAGAGCACGTGAACTAAGCCAGAACTTGACTGAGAGCCAAACTCTAACCAGCCTTTTAAAAGAAATCCCCAATTTTGTTTGTTTCCACCTTTCTACTCCAAACGCTTTCTGGCTTTCCCAGTTTTGCTGGGAACTATTTGTGTACAGAGTGGTCCTGTGTGGGTCTGTAGCAGCGAGTTCCCAGCTCTCAGGTGATGGCCCTCGCCTCCCGGAATGCCCCGCGGGACAGCATGGCCCAGGGGGTGGGGGGAAGTCCAGCTGCAGTTCTGCAGGTGGGGACACTGGCCCAGCGGTGCCCCAGGGCGGGACGCAGGTCACTGCTGCCTCCTCCGCCAGTTTGCTTTCGGGGTTTTCTTCATGCCCATCCTGTGGAAAAAGGGGCTTCGATGGAGAAAAGGTAAAAAACACCAGTGAAGCAGGTAAATAAAATCATCACACAGCATTCACAGTGTGTCTGGCTGTGTTTGAAGGGACGAAGGGACTTCTCGTGAGGGCCGTGCAGTGTCCCCTGGGTATTGGGTGGGGACCCGAAGCGTCCTGGGCAGGGAGCCACCTGGAGGAGTGAGGAGGCTCCCGAGGGCGGGGCGGGTTCGGTGTGGGGGGCATGAAGAGCCACTGGCAGAGGTGGGCCAGGCAGCCAAGGGGAGCCCCGCAGGGCGTCAGAGCGGGGCCAGGCTGGCTCCTGGGGCAGCACGACGCTGTGCACAGCCCTCGGTAGTGGCTTTGCTCGCTGCCTCTTTTTATGGCAGGGGCACGCGGTCCTGCTTTCCCGGACCCCAGCCAGGGCGTAGCCGGAGCCCCCACCTGCTTTTGGGGTGTCAGATGCGGGGGATAGTTTCTGAGCACTGCTAAGTCACTACAGACCATGTGTCCCATACACGTCACTCCTGCATGCGGTGACCTGGATGCTGTCACAGTTGTCACCGGGGAGAATTTCTGTGCTGTTAGCCGTGGGCGGCAGCGTGGACGGGCATGCGGGTGTGGCCTGACCGCTGTGGCTGAAGCCGTTCCTGGTGGTGGCTCCCTGGTGCCACCCTCTGGCGGGCGGGCATCGTGGGCGTCCTTCCCACGCCCCTGATCTTCCTTAGCAGGGCCTCCAGGACACGGGTCTTGATGCTGCTGGTGACGTGCGACTTTTGGAAGTGCCGCTTCCTTTTTGGCAGCTGTGGCATCAAAGCTTCGGGGTGCACGTTTCCTTTACGAGCGAATTCTCCCGTTAGTGCTAGGGTTTCAAAACGCTCTGGGTCCCGGTGGCCCGAGACAGAAAGCGCTGCTAAGGCGAGCGCTGCTAAGGAGTGTCCACGATGGGTCCCAGGAGAAGAGTCCTCAGGTGACGGGCAAAGGGCACGCCCGCCGCTGAGCGTGGAGGAGCTTGCATGGTGCGGGGCGGCCTGGAGGGGTGAGGATGAGGGCGTGGGGTCGGCTGTCAGGCAGCAGGTTAGGGAGCATGGCCCCCCATCTCTGCCTGCTGGAGGTGCGCTCGGAAAACAAAACAGAAACAGGTGAGACCTGACCGCCAGGGGCACACACGTGAATGTGAAGTGGCTGCTTTTCTGCATCACACCTGGTTTTGCTCATTCCGGCCAACAGTACAGAATTTGGAAGAGCAGGGCCCAACCTGCTGTGCTCAGTCCCCCGAGACACCGCCATAGCCACATGCCCCACCCTCGCTCCGTCTTATTTGTCATAACCTGGCGGGGTCCCTGAGTTTCTGGACTCTCACCGGAGGGTGTCCGGTCGGCTGTGCTCAAACACTTTGAGTGGAAATGCGTGTCCCCTCTGCACTGTAAGAACCCAACAGACTTCAAAGCAACCACAGTGCCTGGTGCGGATGCCACCTCGGGAGTGGGTGACAGTGGAGCGGTGACAAATGGTGCTCGTGCCATCTACATGAAGCTGTAATTACTTCATCCCATGTTTTGCCTCTGGGCGCCTTGTAATTATAAAGTGACTTGGACACATGGCTTGCAAACATGCAGGGTGCCAGGTTCTAACCAGACATGCATGGCTGGAGTCATCTCGCAGACAGAACCCCCGGGGACAGGACACCTTTGTGAGTGGGCGTGGGGCTGCACCGGTGCTCAGGCTGCCCTCCCGGCAGCACAGCCCTCCACTGTCTGAGGGTCCTGCTGGAAGCCAGTGTGGCCCCAGTGGGGGGACAGTCGGCCAGTGGACGGGAGACACTGTTTTTCCCAAGTTTTGTTCCCTGTCTTCCCTTTCCCATTCTACCAGGAACATTCCCCTGCTGTTTCCTTTTTCTCTTGTTTCTTTGCTCCCTCACCTCATCTCTGCTGCCTTTCTCTGGTGCTGTTGCCTGCACAGCGTGTGGCAGCCCTTTGCAGTGCAGTTAGGAAGCGTCATTGTCAGCCCATGTGGGACAGACTCTGAGGTGGCATTAGCAAAGCCAGGCGTCCTGGGCTTGTTCCAGAAAGACCACAGGGACCTACCTGGCAATGGTGGAATCCTGCAGGCGTGGCCCAGAGACAGGGCTGCGCGGCTCCCGTGCGGAGGACGCCTCCCTGCGGCCCACTGCCTGGTGATGCCAAGTGCTTGCTTTGGCACAGCCTGGCAGGGCTCTCCCGGGATTTGTTTGCCCCTTACCCTCCGCTCACACCAGCTCTTCCTCCAGGAAGCCTCCTGACCCCTGCGTTGGTGTAAATGCCAACTCTGTCTGAAGGACACAGAAAGCTGGGGCATATTTTTAGTCTCACTTTCAATACTTAAGTGCCAATTTATTAAGTATGTCTTGGAAAGCAGCATAATTAGCAGGTTAATGTGTGGAAGTTGTTGATAATTAACAATGTGGGAATGGTAGTTAACATGATACTTGCTGCCCTGAGGGCCCGCTTGCGGTGAAACTTCTGTGGCCTCACGACCCCCCTGCAGGGGGGGCCCTGGTGGTCCCACTCTGCAGATGAGGAAATCAGACGCAGAGATAAAGCAAAGTGCCAGGGTCACATGGCTGATGGGCTGGGGCCGGGTGACTTCCTGACACGATGGATCAGATGGAAGATACAGTGGATGCAGATTTGCAACTGAGAAACTCAGCCACGGGCTCCAGCCTCATTTTGGTCGGGGTCACAGGGTCTCCTGGATTCGTGGACCAGGAATCTCGTCAGATGTGCAGCCCATTGGGGGGCTCAGCTTCCCCAACTTTCTGCCACACTCGTCTGTTGGCTCAGTGTTTAACAGGACATTTCAGGTCAGATTTCAAGAAGAACGATTTCAGCCTCCAAACCTTTGTGGTGTCACACGTCCATTATTATGAAGAACAGATTTTGGTAGAAACGTGTGAATACACACAAGCTCTCTGACGTACATGGAGATAGACAGTCTGTAATCAGATTTGGAAAGTCGGCAAACTAAACACTCACCAGGGGGGAATGAGGCCGTGGGTTAGGGACAGTCCCCTGTCACTCCTGCAACACTGACTCCTCACGTGTTACCTGGTACTCATGTCTGTGTGAACCTAAAACAAGAGGCCTTTCAAAGTGAGAGGCGACAGTGTTTATTTGAGCTCAATCAGAACAGCGATTCAGGAAGCGCTGATTCAGGCAGGAGCCCAAATAATGTTCCGATGAGGAGACAAAGGCGATGGTGTGTATGAGAAGGGGACGGGACAGTGACATCCACAGATGGAAGGCGCTGCTCTCCGTGTGGATAACATGACATAGTGACGCTGATTGTAAACAGTGTTTTAGTTTTCAGTGCTGTCATCTTCAGTCCGGTTGTCATACTATCTGCTTTCTTGTCACCCTCACAAACAGCTCTTTGGGGCACAGTGTTGCTTAGGCCCAGGTCACAGGTCACTTGGCCCTGTTTGAACACCCAGAGGACTGAGGCAGTGGCTCTGTTTCTGCCATTGTTTTACATCTACTAGAGGGCAGGCAGAGGGACTGACACTCCCCCAGGGTCTGAGACTCACGTGACCTTTATCAGTGCTGGAAATTACACGGAAAAGTCTTCTAATAGGAAGGTCCCATGTGAGTTTGAGGACACTGGATTAAAACGGTCCCGTTCCTGCAGGAAATCGGAAGCAGGCTCTTGCGACAGCTTGCTGAGCGTGACTGTGTCACCAGGCCAGCCAGCCCTGCCCCACCACCCAGGTCTCAGGATCGCTATCTTGAAACACCACTGAGGCAAACTTGAAAACCAAAATATTAACTTTCAGGATGAGAATTATCTGCATAATGTTCAGTCACATCCCACTTTTTCCTCTTTACCTTAAGGATAGTCTCATTGTGGTAAATAGGAACATCGGTGGTGGGGACCTCAGAGCTGGGGGAAGTTTATAGTTCTAGAAAGTTCCAAGGTGTCTGTTCAAACTCCCTCAAAGATTGTTCCCTAACAATATGGAGGCAAAAGCAGTTACTCTGTGTGTCTTGAGAGGTACTGAAGTCAGCCGCTGTGATTTTTCCACGTAATGCAGGTAGACAGTGAAGGAATTCGAGATGAGAACGTGAAGGAATGTGAAGATGTGGGGAGGCAGCCTGGCCCCAGAAATGAGGTAAAATGTGAAGTTCAGGGAGGTGTGTGGAGAGTGAAGAAAGGAGATCAGGGCATTTCTGGTCAGCGTCCTGTGCGTACAGAAAGCGTGGACCTGCACACATATCTCTTTCCTAGCGCTTTGGATGACCGCAGGAGATGGCCGCCGGTCCCGGCAGGGCGGGGCGGGGCACAGTGTCCTCGGGGGCAGTGGAGCACGTGGTGAGGGGGCGTCCTGGTGGAGAGACCCGCTGGAATGAAGTGGGATGGCTTCTGCACTCTATCACAGGCTTTCTAGCATTTCAAATCGCCCTCCTTGTTGATAACCGCTCTGGGGCTGGCCCTGTAATGATCCTTCCCACAGCGACTAACGGCCCCACTGTCACGCTTCCCAGATGTGCCGGATGGGAAGCTGGTCCAATGCCGTTGCTGGTGTGTTGTTTTCACCACGTAGGAACAGACAAGGTCTCCAGGAAGGGAAAAACCCTTTGGGTTTATTAGCAAGTGATTGGCTCAGATATAACCAGTTTCATGAGTGTTCAGTTAGTTTTTTTCCATTGTTTTTTTAACATACCCTCTGCATCTAAGGTTCAGAAGCCAAAGTGCTAGATGCGACTATTGTAATAGTCTCACAAGCCGCAGAGACCAACTTGAAGCTCTCATGTGCCACGGACTAGACATTTCATTATTGAACTTGTAGGTAGTAGTATTCTGACAGTGTCCAGATGTGTCTCAGGATTGTACCTGTTAACTCTATTCTACCATCATAGAAACGTATTTCTGGGACGATGGATATTGTAGTAAAGACAACCATTTGGGAGAGGAATAAAAAGCATAAAATACCAGAGAGGGAAATTCCAGATCAAATAGTGTGTGACATGCCCAGGTGCTTGAACACACCTCACAAGCCCAAGATAAAGTAAACGCCCTTGTGTCCCCAGGACACCACGGTGCCCAATTGTCGCCATAGGTGGGCTGAGGGGCCAGTGCTGTGAGGGGGCCGGGGCTCCCCACGTCTCTCAGAGCCCTGCCCTGGATCGTGGGCTCCTTCCTTCTGGGAGATATTCCCCCCAAACCCGACTGTGTTTATAGCCCTGGCCCCCCTTCCATCACAGAAGGGAACCTTTTCAATTTCTTGCCTCTATTTAATCTGCCACTTTCTCCAAAGCTCCAACACACTCCTGTTTTTAAAAATGAAAATGAATTTCCCTGTTGGTTTGTATATTCTTTGCTCAACCCCAAAATAGTCATCGGTCTTCCAGCTCGCACCTTCTGTAGATTTTATTTTTAACTTCTGTTGGTTACAAGTACAAGGCCAGCCTTGCTTTGAACTTCCGATAGTGAGAGAGCCAACTAGGGACAGTTGTGTCCCCCCAGCCCTTCTGGCCTCAGTGTGGAGGGATGTTCTCTATTGTCAAGAGTTAAATGCTACTTAGGGACCCGAAGTTCTAGATTGATGGGCCATCGGCTGAAACAAGATTTGTAGAAAGTCCCACCTCAGGAAGAGTGACTCACGCAGGGTTGCATGTGGACACATGCTTGTGTTGGTTTGTGATTTTTTCATAGTGGATTGTTTTTTCACTGTGACATTCTTTGTTCAGATGACACATTTTGTGAAAGGCTGATGTGACTCCAGATGGAATCGAGGGCTTCAAGAACACTCTGGGGCCAAGCTCGGGGCCGGTGGAGTTGGTCGCTGGGGAGATTCCGCAGACGGTCTGGGCGGCATCCGGTCCAGGAGGGAGGACGTGATGAGAGGTCAGGTCACTGCCTGCTGGATCTGTACACAAGGGCGTCGCTCAGCCTTGTCCTTTGATTTCCCAGTTGTAGTGAGTTTCCAGAAGTCTACAGAAGAAAGCATATTTTCCATAGTATTTGTGCACAGGCTTTGTCTGTCTCTCGGCATTTGTCCCAGAGGTCAGATTCCTCAGCCGCCGCTGGATACAGGGCGCACCTGCCATGTGTTTACTTCCATGGCAGCCAAGGCTGGGCTGTGGGAAGGAGGCGGGTGGGCCTGAGGCCAGAGCGTCAGCCCACTCATTCCCATCCCCAGGGCTGCTTCCTGGGCCGAGGCCTGCTGAGCTGACCTCCCCGCTCCTCTGACACCCCTGTGGCCTGGGCTTGTTTCAGCGCTCCAAGCTGCCCACCAAGGCCCTGGGTATACAGTCAACCAGAGCAAAGCATTCAAACTAAATGCAAATGGCAGGTGGGCGTCCACGAACGTCGTGTGGATGGGAAATGTATCTCGGTAAGCTGTGGAAACCTGTATTCTGCTTGCTTCCACATATCAGCTGTATTTTACATGTTTACTGAGTTTATTAGACTCTTTTCTTGTTGCTCAAAGATCAGTTTTCTTGGGCTGTTCCTGGCATGGGTTATTCTTAGAATTTTCTTAAATTCAAAGTAATATCTGTTAGGTGAAAAGATTTACTACATATATAATCTATGGCAAAAGGTAGCAAAGTCATCTACATTTCAGAGGAAGCACCAACCATTGTCTTTGTTTTTTAATAACTCTTTATTTTTCAATTACAGTTGACATACAATATTATGCTAGTTTCAGATGTGTAGCTCGGTGGTTAGGCATTTATATAATCTATGAGGTGATCACCCCAGTTAGTCCACTACCCATCTGGCATGGTTATTACCATATCATTGACTATATTCCCTATGCTTTACTTTACATCCCCATGACTATTTTGTAGCTACTAATTTGTACTTCTTAATCCATTCACTTTTTTCAACCAGCCCCCAACTCTCCTCCCATCTGGCAACCATCAGTTTGTTCTCTGTATCTATGAGTCTGTTTCTGTTTTGCTTGTTCATTTATTTTGTCCTTTAGATTCCACGTATAAGTGAAATCATATGGTATTTGTCTTTCTCTGCCTGACTTATTTCACTTAGCACAATACCCTCTAATTCCATCCATGTTGTCACAAATAGTAAGATTTCATTCTTTTTTATGGCTGAGCAATATTCCATTGTATAAATATGCCACCTCCGCTTTGTCCGTTCTTCCATGATGGGCACTTAGGCTGCTTCCATATCTCGGCTGTTGTACATAATTCTGCAATGAACATACAGATGCATATGTCTTTTTAAATTAGTGTGTTGGGTTTCTTTGGCTAAATACTCAGAAGTGGGATTACTGGGTCCTTCTTTGTCTCTTCTTATAGCCTTTGTTTTAAAGTCTATTTTATCTGGTATAAGTATTGCTACCACAGATTCTTTTTTTTTCTAATTTTCATTTTAATGGACTATCTTTTTGCATCCTGTTACTTTCAGGTTGTGTGTGTCTTTTGATCTGAAGTGAGTCTCTTCTAGGCAGCATATGTAAGGGTCTTGTGTGCTTATCTATTCAGCCTCCCTATCTTTTGATTGGAGCACTTGATCCACTTACATTGAAAGTAATTGTTGATAGATATGTAGTTATTGCTATTTTATTATTCAGATTTTTTATCTTTTTCTTCTTCTTAAAGAAGTCCCTTTAAGATTCCTTGTAATATTGGTTTAGTGGTGATGAACTTCTTTAACTTTTTCTTGTCTGGGAAGCTCTTTATCTGTCCTTCAATTTTAAGTGTTAGTCTTGCTGGGGAGACTAGTCTTGGTTATAGGTCCTTGCTTTTTATCATGTTGAATATTTCCTGCCAATCCCTTCTGGCCTGCAAAGTTTCTGTTGAGAGATCAGCTGACAGTCTTATGAGAGCTCCCTTATAGAGAACTGACTGCTTTTCTCTTGCTGCTTTTAAGATTCTCTGTGTCTTTAACCTTTGCCATTCTAATTATGATGTGTCTTGAAGTGGGCCTGTTTGGGTTCATCTTGTTTGGGACTCTCTCCACTTCCTGGCTTGTATGTCTATTTCTTTTGCAAGGTTAAGAAAGTTTTTCATCATTTTTTCTTCAAAGAGGTTTTTAATTCCTTGTTCTCTCCTCCTTGGGTATCCCTAAAGTACAAGTGTTGGTACACTTGATGTTGTCCCAGAGGTCCCTTAAACCATCCTCATTTGGGGGGTTTTCTTTTTGCTGTTTTGCTTAGGTGTTTTCTGCTACCTTATCTTCTAAATTTCTGACTCAGTCCTCTGATTCATCTGATCTTCTGTTGATTCCCTCTAATGTATTCTTCATTTCTGAGTGGTTCTTTTTTGTTTTCTATCTTGATTTTTATTCTTCCTATCTCTTTGTTGAAGTTCTCCCTGAGATCATTGAGCATCCTCATAACCAGTGTTTTGAACTCTGTGTCTGGTAGATTGCTTGTCTCCATTTTGTTCAGTTCTTTATCTGGAGCTTTGTTTTGATCTTTTATTTGGGACATGTTCCTTTGTCTCTGCATTTTGGCTGCTTCCTGTGTTTGTTTCTATGTATCAGGTAGAGCTGCTATGTCTCCTGGTCTTAATAGAGTGGACTTATGTAGTAGGTGTCCTGTGGGGCCCAGTGGTGCAGTCTGTCTGGTCACCTGAGCCATGTACTCCAGGTGTGTCCCTTGTGTGGGTTGTGTGTGCCCTCCTCTTGTAGTTGAGCCTTAATTGCTATGGGCACATCAGTAGGTGGGATTGACCCTCAGGCTGATTGGTTGTGAGGACTGTCCATGACTACAGTGGAGGAGCTGTAGTGCAGGGTCTGACCCTACAGAGCAGGACTCACTTTATTGTGGCTCTGGTGCCTGCCCAGTCTGCCCTGTGGGTGTGTCATTTGTGGGTGGTTGGGTGGTGCTCTTGTGTGGTCTGAAGCTGGCCACCAGGTGTGTTAGTTCTGGGACCTCTTGGGAAGGGCTCTGTTACAAGCCAACATCAGGAGCTGTCTGTGCCCTGCCCAGCGCAAGTTGGTATGAGCTACAAAGTGATCTGCAGATGGGTGCCATTTGTGCTGGCTTCGAAGGCTAAGTTGTGAACTGAAGCCAACTGCCCCTAATGCTGGGCTCAGGGCTGCTCAGCGAGAGATGTGGGACATGCTCAAGCCAGATGCTGCTTGTTTGGGGCTTGTGAACTTTTGAGAAATTTTGGGAAAGTTTGTAGCATGAGTCAAGACAGGCCATTTGTATGGAAAAGCCACTGGACACAGCTTAGGTGGGCCAACAAATTGGGTGGGGTGGGTTCTCAGGAAATCACCAGGGCAGGGCTCATGGTATTAGCCAGATTGATGGAGACTCAGACATAGTGCCCACCTGCATCTGTACACTGGTAGAGGGGAAGGCTCAACAAAAGAACAATAGCTTCTGTCCAGGAGAAAGCTGCCCCTCCAGTCCTCACTCTGCAGCCAGACAACTCAGTCACCCTCCCCCACCCCCCCACCACACACACACATACCCTATGTCCCTGTCATCTCTCCAGCTGCTGCCCCAGTGCTGGAGCTCAGAGCCAGTGATTCCGTCGGTGAGTAAGTCTGTGCATGGTCCCTTTAAGAGAAATGCTTGGGACTCCAGCAGTCCCTGCTCACTTAGCCAGCATCTCCACTGATTTTCACAGCCAGAAGAAATGGGAACTTCTCTCCGTGGTACTGAAACCCTGGGCTGGGGAGCCTGGTGTGGGGCTGTGACCCCTTGCTCCTCAGGGGGTACCTGGCAGCCAAGATATCCCTCCTGATTTTAACCACGTGGGTGTGGGACCAGGCTATTCCATGTCTCTGACCCTCCTGCCAGTCTCAAGGTGGCTTCTTCTGTATGTTGTTTGAGGTACGACTTCTGTTCAGCCAGACTTCGGGTGATGCTCAGGGATGGTTGTTCTGCAGTTTAGTTATAATTTTGATGTGGTCATGAGAGGAGAGAGCTCAGCATTGACCCACTCTGCCATCCTGACCATAAACGCTGAGGTCCTTTTTAAAAAAACAATGGGTACATTTCATTCATAATTATCCTTTAAAAGCCACTCCAGAAAGCATTTAAGTTTACATTCTGGCCATTCCTTGGCTTACCTAAGACACTCTTGTTGAATCAGTGTCAATGGCAGGGAACAACACGAGTCGCTGCAGACAAAGTGCCAGTATGTTTGCCCCATTTGTATCAGGCGGACAACGGAGACCTCCGGGTTTCTCGTTTCCCACGTGGTTAGAGCAGGTGAGGAATCTGTGAGTCAGGACTTCAGTCTTGCTGTAGTTCCCCCGGCACACGTTGTAAAGTGTTGGCAGACTTTGCAGGTTAGTGATTTTCAAAGCCCTTCTTTCAAATGTGCAGATGCCAGACAGGAAACACCTATAACCACCCCACCCTCTTCCCCACCCCTGGGATGGGGCTCATGTGAAAACCGTTCTGAGTGTTGAGGTTGATAATGAAGTGTTTTGAGTGCAAAGCTCATTTCTGTGTCATGCGGTGAATGTTTCTAAAGTGCTCCATTAATATTTTAAGTTAAGTAGTTTTATTGATAATTCCACTTTCCCTGGGTCTAAAGGAAGCTGTAGTTATAGTGTAACTAACAGTTAGGTCATCTGCGTGAGCATTTTGGGTGACTTGTGTAAGGCAGGTCTGGCCAACCTCCCGTGATGGGTCTGAGCTGCTCTCGTGGGAGTGTGCTCTGCTGGCGCCCCCTGGACTGGGCTGAGCTCCTGGCCTCCAGAGGCTCCTTTCCCCAACTGTGGGGTGGTCTTCTGTGGCCCACAACCACTAACGCATCTTTATCCCTCGATCAGAGCCCTGACCTCCAGGGTCTTGGCTCTGTTTCCCGATTGAACATCAGAAGGGGCGTGATTTCAGTAGAACCTCCTGAAATGTCTTGTTCTCGTGGAAATTCCTAACTGAGCAGTGCATCTCTCAGTGAGGGAAATTTGGCAAACTGATGGTGGGTGGGCGCTGCTGGGCTAATTGAGTGTGTTTTGTAAACAGATGTGGATTCACTAGTTTATATAAACATGAAGATTTAGTTGGTTAGTGGAGGAGAGTAACAGAATTAAAGGGTCAGGGTTTGAATACGGAAGCTGTTTTCTAAATCTTTCTGTTTGTAAATGGTGTCCTGAAATCAATACACTCTAGCAACTCAGAGCATCGTGCAAATTCAGGCCGGCACCAAAAGCCAAACCAAACACCTTTGTGGTAAAAATTGGAGGATTCGTTGGACCCCCGCCAGCCACTGGTCAGTGTGGATGACATAGGAAGACGAAGCAGTTCACCCCCTGATGAGTGTTGCCTCTGTCCCCCATTTGCAGTCTCCTTGGAAATGCTTTCTCATTTCTTCAAGAAAATTGAGTGGAAATTTCCAGTTTATTCAGTGGAATGGTGCATGTGTTTTCTTCCTTGTCTTTGGGCCGGAGGACTAAATTAGAAACAATACTTTCTTTTCTCTAAGCTCAATCTGCTCATAGAAAATACATACATAACTTGAAATATACTCATTTTCTCAAAGTTGGTTTCCTAAGTAACTGTGTGTGTGATTTAGTGCAGAATTTCTCATCGTGACTCAGGCTAACGTCGGTCAGAACCATCCACTGTGCTGGATAAAAATGCCAAGTCACCTCTACCGTGGGTTCCGGACGTGAGGTCAGCAGGATGGAGCTGAAACAGCCTCCTCGTACCGTGGGGTCTCCTGGAGACCCTTCTGCCGAGTTTCAGAATTAGCCACTTTGTCTTTGTCTTTCTCTAGAAAGCCTTTCAGAAACAAGTCTCCACTCTTCCCTTTGTGTGAAAAAGACCTGCCAGTTAAGCTATTTCACCACATGAGTTTATTGCTTTTTAAAAATCCCATTTTTAAATTTGGTTACCTGAGACATGACTTATTCTAGGTTGAACAACCAACTTTTTGAAAAGGATTTCTATTCCAAGATCCTATAGTGTTTCTCTGATATTTTATTTCTCGATGAAGCCATCTGAGATGCATCTAAGGCCACAAATCCCAAAACACTGAAGATTAAGGGATGTCTGGATTCTCTCCATTGCTATTTGAGGCACTTCCAGGATAATTCTTCCCAAAACATAAAAAACAAAACAAAAAACAAATGTGAGATGTTGAAAGTTTATTACACATATATTTTCTGCTGTATCTATCTAATTTTATAGCACTGGGATTTCCATATGTGCAGGTCATTTTGTAAATATTTTGTAAGTGCTCCTTTAAAGCATAAGACAGTGATGTAGCTTGTAGGAAGGCAGTGGGCTGCCACCTTGCGTTCTGGATATGGGCTGGAGGTGACCCCGGCTCAGTTTACCTGGGTGGGACTCCCCACGTTGCTGGGCTATTGAACTGCTGTCGCCTTTCGGTGTCTTGATTCTCCAGCAACCGCAGGATATGACTTTGCCAAATTAGATGTTGGCTACCGTCCTCAGGCAAATCGATGGAAGTGTTGGTGTCTTTCCCTCCAAGGTGTGAATGAGGCCACGTGGCAGAAAGAGGCCGGTGTCTGAAAATCGGGATTATTGGCGGCGTTTCGTGTTTCACTGATCCTCTGGGGCGATGAGGAAATGCTCATGCCCAGTTCAGAGGTGTAGCCTGGAAGACGTGTGGTGGGTGGGTGTGTTGGAAAGCTGAGTCCTTCGCCACTTTGCCCCAGGATGTCTTCTCTCCCTGGTGAGGTCCCCAGTGGTCGTTGGTGGTTTCAGGGCGCGTGGGACAGGCTATGACTCGCGCACACAAATACCCTTCAACTCCCCGCTGGCTGTTGCCCAACATGCAGGAGCCTGTGGTCTGGCGGGAATGTGTTCCTGCGTGTGAGGCGTCGACCAGTCCTTACCCCTGAATGAGATTGACAGCCAGATGCCACCCCAAAGCTTTGGAGGCTTGGAGAAGCACCAGGGCCACCGCGGCCTACCTGGGAAGGGTTTGGGGAGGTGGCCGGAGCTGGTGCTGGGCAGGGTATGAGACGGCGAGTTCCAGGTCAGGGCTCCAGGACAGCAGGGGGAGAGCTCAGCCAGGTGTCCCCGGTATGGACCTGATGGGCCCTCTCCTGTCCCCACCGCCCTTCCTGCTACTTCGGTTGCCCTGCCCTGAGTCTGGGGCACTTAGCGCCAGCCTTCCTCACCTTTCTCCAAGGTGGTGAAGACGACCCAGGACACCCGGTTCTCCTCGCGGGGGAGGAGGGGCACAGATCCTGACTGCCGGACGTGGCTCTAGGGGACGGGTGGCCCGGACCCGTCTGAGTGCATGGAGCCGTGGGCTCAGGCAAACGGGAGGGTGGGGACCCTGCTGCTTGGTCGAAGGCAGAGCACTCTTGAGAAACAATCGCAGGGTGTCCCATCCTGTCACTTGGGAGGTGGCTAGTGAAGGACTTAAATGGGTCCCCCTAACTGATGTTGTTCCTCAGGTGATGCTGGAGAGGAAGGCTGTCTCCTAACCCGAATGGCTCTTCTGATGTCAGTGTTGTGTGTGCGTGTGAGTGTGTGAGTGTGTGTGGGAGTGTGTGTGTTGGACAGGGTGTGAGTGTGTGTGTCCGAGTGTTTGAGAAAGTGTGAGTGAGTGTACGGATGAGAGTGAATAGCGAGTGTGTAAGAGTGAGTGAGTGTGTGAGAGTGAGCCTGAGTGTGTGAGTTGTGTCTGAATGTGAGTGTGTCAGTGTGTTTCCAAGTATCTGAGTGAGTGTGTGTCTAAGTGTGTGAGTGTGATAGTGAGTGTGTGAGTGTATGAGTGAGTGAGTGTGAGTGTTGGTGTGTGAGTGTATGAGAGCGAGGGGCCGTGCGTGTCTGAGTGAGCCTGTGATCTAGTGTAACAGCACAGCAGCCCACATGCATGTGTCAGAGTGGCAGGTGGTCCTGTGTGTTCTTCCCGCTGTTCCTACCCCAGTGAGGGGTCGCTTCCTTCCTTGCGAGACAGGCGCGCTGACCCGTGAGGGGGGCAGGCTGGCCCTGCCCGTCGTTCATGCAGGGCATCTCGGGGGTCTGAGCTGTGTGTTTGTGCACCAGGTGGGTGATGCTGACGGTCCCCTGGGCCCTAGCTCCCAAGTTAGGATGCGGTGTTGGGGTTTTCTCCTTGTGAAAGTCCCCCCAGCTCTGCGGCCACCCGCTCTGTGGATTGTCCCAGTGCTGACAGGTCCCCAGCCTCCGGCCCAGGCTGGTGCTCCTGTGCTGAGTGCTTCTGTCGGTCTGTCTGCTGCGTGGTCCTCCCCCCAGCCCTCTCCCACCTGTCTCTGCTGGTAAGACCACTGTGTCTGGGTCACTAAATGCCATCTGCCCTCCGATGGCGTCCACATTCATCTTCTCAGCCAGAGTCCAGATGCCCCGCGGCTGCCTCCCTGAGCGCGGCTCGTAGGCTGCAGGCTGCTCAGCTCCAGGGGCGTCACGCACATACGGGACGAAGACCGTGACCAGCCCAGCGGTGCTCAGGGCGGTCCCATTTAGAAGGTGCGAGCCAAGGGCCGAGTTCTCAGCTAAGCATCTGTCTCCTCAGCTGGCCGAGGTACTTCAGTTTTCCAACGTTTGGACAGGGGAGCGCGTGCAGAGGTTCTGACGGCACACTGGTTCCAGAGTTAGTGGGGCATCGTGATTCATTTTACTTTTAAATGATACTGTGCTGCTAACTCTGTGGAAAACTGGCTTCTATCCCAGGATGAAGGCTTCAGATACATTTTTAAAGGAAAGAAAAGAAAAAGAAGTAAGATTTGATTGTAATTTCGGATTAGATTATCGTAAATTGACACTCACAATACAGACTTGTAGTTTCTCATTTTGGGGAAACGTGGCCAGATTGAAACCCGAAAGCTTTGGGCTGGGTTTGCCACCCAAAGGGCGATTCTGTACTGTTAATGTCTTAAGCCTTGGTCTCCTCCAGTAGAGAAAGGTGCTTCCCTTGTACGTCTGGGGAAGCTTCAAAGTCAACAACGCCGGGAGAGGCGGCGAGACAGGGCCTGGCCTGGGCACAAGGCCAGCCGTCACTGCCTCCTTTCGCGTCCCCTATGGAGGGGCATGAGATCACCTGTGTACTATTCCTGAGGCGCTTGTGAAATGGCCCACGTGACAGGCACATGCAGAAATACCGGCTGAATAAAACTCTCCCCCAAACCTCCTCGCTCCACTCACACTGTCTCAGGTGTGTGATTCTGATGTGCAAGCCGAGCTCAGTGCCATGGGGGGTCCATGGGAGCTGTGGGGACAAGACAGGGGGCTATGGAGCTGCCTGGGACCGACGGGGTACATGGCCCCGAGGATGAGGGACAGGAGGCTAAGGTTAACTTGGGGATGGAGGGGACGAGAGCTGCAGCCCCCGGGCCCGGCTGGGGGCTCACTGAGGGAGGGACACTCACCTGGCTGGGAGGCCATGAAAGCCAAGCAGAGGTGTGACCTGCACACAGGTGGGAAAGTGTGGACATGGGAGGGGTGAAGGCGGCAGGAAACGGGTCCCTGTAAGCGTCTAGACGCCATCAGCAGGTGGGCTGGGGCCCTTGACCAGGTAGGACACACAGGAGGAGGAGGTTGGGATGAGGTGACTCTGAGGCGTCTTGCGATGTGTCTGCAGAGTGACAGCGTGTCTCAAGCTCTTCACATGCTCTGTGTCACCAACCTCTCAGCAGCACCATGGAAGGAGTGGCGATCCCAGAGCCCCAGATGCCAAAGACACAGGTGGAAAGGGGGACTAGAAATTAGTGCCGAGTCTGTGCTGTTGCTTTTGGCTGTCCCAAGCTGTGTCCACAGCTCCTGGACACAGAAAGGTGTCTTGGCTGTGCACCAGGTTTTGGGGAGTCAACACGGATATGGCGGCAATAGTAGTGATGGAAGTGTGGTTTGACCTTCAGTCTTCATGATATGTGATCTTTCATCAGGTGACAAATTGACATCTAAATGTTTGAGGGGCGCTAGCACATGTGTCACATGTGCTTCATTGACTTGTGGGGTACCAACATTTTGCCCTTGTTTGTAATAACTGAGGCTTTTTCTTGCTTCACTGTTGATACATTTACATTTGGGCACATAGTTATGCATTTTCAGTGGCTTGAAGTATTTTTTAAGTTAAAAGTAGCTCAGCCCCTGTAGAAATTTGGAAATGGAAAAACCCACGGCGAGAGCGGAAATGTCCTGAGATGTCATTACCTGGAGATTAAATACTGATACAGCTGTGCAGCGTGTGTGTGTGTGTGTGTGTGTGTGTGTGTGTGTGTGTGTGAAATTAGGGTCAGGTTCTACATTGTCAATTTTTTTGTTCGAAATATTTTCTATATGTTTTATATGATTTTAATGACTATGTGTCTGAAACATGGATTTCCAGTAGTTAATTTAGCCAAACTCTATTGCTGGGTATTTAATTTCTCTCCGATTTATTTTACTGTTTATGATAATGGTGCAGTGAGTACCACTGTGCCTACAGATGCGTTCTGCTCTGTTGGCTTCTCACATGTATTTTGTGTGGAGTTGTTGGGCTGCAAGATTTCACAGGCTTCTGACACATGGAGTTGGTTGGGACGTCAGTGCTGACGCAGCATTTGGAAGTGTTTGCAGCCAGTCACCATGTAGAGTCCAGAATCAGTGAATTTAGTGTCCTCGGTTTTTAGTCTAAGAATCTGTGTTCAGTAGACCTTTGTGTGCAATCACATCAATGACCCCAAACCTGTACCCACAGTTGAACCAGATGACACTTTTGAGTCTCCGTTAAGTGGTTCACTTGAAAAGCTGCAGTCTCTGCAGTTTCGTTTTCATGGGGTTCCCCACTTCTCAAATTGTGATGTCTGCTAGCAGGCGCTGGGCTGGGAGGTCTTCCTGTGGGCGCCCCACCTGCGTCAGCGCACAGAGTGGGACCTTGCACACGTGTGAGCAGGGAGCCGCCAGGGCCGCTGAGCGGCAGCCCGCCAGCCTCTGCGCCTCAGAGCTCCCGTATGCAGAGCGTGGCATGTGTGCCTGGGCTTGTCGTACGGCGCTCAGCAGGCATGCACGTTCACACAGGCTTCCAGTCTTATTTCTCTCCCCTGCAACATCTGACCAGCTTGTGTTTTTATAACTCCCTTTCCCTGCTGGAGAACTGACACGTGCAGTTGGAAGCTCTGGGCATGTCAGAGCCCTTTCTCTTTTGTGGGCATGTCAAGGCCTGAATGGAGACAGATGATGGAGCAGAAACACGGGTGGTGAAGAGGGTTTTGCTCATTGTCTGTGAGCCCCTGAAGTTTGCTGTTGGGTAGCAGCTCCGTGGTACAGTGTGTTTGTTTGTGTGCGAGTGCGTGTGTGTGAATTGGGGGAGGAGAGAGAGAGAGACAGAGACAGGGAAGGGGGGGAACTACTTCGATGTGACGTTCTAAAGTGCTCTTCCCAAATACGCTTGCTTTTTCGGGATTTACGTGAGATGAAACCCAAATTACATAGCAGAACTTCTTTAGAGTTCTCTACAAAGTGTTTTCTCCTTCTGCAACCCTCGTGGTTCTGACACCCGTGAAGATGGCGTCCGTGTCCCCGTCCCTGTGAGGACGCAGACACCCTGTCCTTGCCCCACTCGTCTCATTTTCTCCCCTGAGGAAGAACGGGGACTGTGGCACATTCGTTGGTCGGTTATCAGGACCCAAAGCTGCCATACTCTTGCTGGCTCTAGTTCCGGGAAGCAGAGCGGCGCCATGTACCTTCTGTGGGCCCGTCCCCAGCCCTTAGGGGTGAGGCCAGGGGCATAAGCGGAAGTCCTGGCCTTGGAGACCTTCAGTCCAGGTGGGAGCTGATGCTGAGGGAGAAGGGAACGGTCCAGAATCTCTGTGCATCCTGGTGTGGCTGTAGGAGGACGTGGCTGGGTGGTCTGGGGGCCGAGGGCCAGGGGCCGGGCGCCGGGGGCCAGGTGGGTCTTCAGAGAAGCGTGGGGCTGACCTGTACAGGAGATCACATGGGTAGGGGAGCATTGCCACCCAGGTAGGAAAGTGGCCTAAGAATGAGTGTTTCTGGAGAACAGAGTGACGGATGTGCTGAAACAGTGTCCTCACGTCCGGTGATGTGGCAGCTGAGGCGACAGGAGGGGACTCGTCTGAAGCGTTCAGCTGTCCTCGGTCCCAGAGCCGTGCTTGGAGGAGGGTCCGCTGGGTGTGCTTGTCCGTTGTCTGAGCTCAGAGGAAGGAGCCGGGGCTGGTAGAGACGGCCTTCAGGGTACAGTACTTACTGTATCTGTGCGTGGGTTGGCACTCTTTCCTAAATTATTAAAATGTATTAATAACGTCCATGTATCAGGCATCTCTGTTCTAAAACAGAAAGAGAATCAGGGAATTAGAGGTGCTGGTAGTTTCTATGTCATGTTAGCAATAAGGTTGGAAAGTCCCATGGCTCTCTGTCACTTCACCAGCGCGCTGCATGAACAACTTGTTTTGCTCGGTGTGACGCGAAGCCTCAGCTCTGAGCCACAGGATGCACCTGAAGCTGGGCCAGAGTCAGGAACCCCTGCCCCCCAGGTTTCTCCTGGGCACGTGTAATCTAGAAGCAGGTCTCTGGGCAATGCGGGCCCTTCGTCTTAGTGTCCCCGGTCCAGCCCGGCTTCCAGCAGGCAGGAGAGGTCACCTCATGTGGATGGAGGAACACACGAGTGAATGGATGCACCCCCAGGTCGTGGGAAAATCTAGCGCAGAACGGGGATACAGGACAGGGTGCCGGGGCTTCTGGGAGCAGCACTAGGGCCGGCCCCTCCACGTGTGGGTCTCACATGCCACCCTCCTGGTTCCTGTGTGGGTCTCACACTCACGCCGCCCTCCTGGTTCCTGTCGTCGCCAGACGGGAGACTTGCAGGCACTGTGCCCTGTGCACGTGAGCAAAAGGGAAGGAGGCAGACGAAGGAGGAGCCCACCGCCTCTGCCGTTTCTGGGCCACTTCCTCCGGAGCTCAGCCGCAGGCGCTGCAGCTGGAGCAGGATGTGTTCCTGGCCGATTGCAGGTCCGACGGCGCCCTTCGTGAACTCAGTCTCTGAGGGGCTCCCGGCCTTCCTTTTTCTAAGCCGGCTTGGCTGCAGGCATGTCCAAACCCATCGTGACTCACCGCTGAATCACAAACAGGGTTGTGGAGGCCGATTTGGGAAAACCTATCTGACTGCCTCTTTAGTGTGTTCACATTCTACTGTGGTTCTCCAGTGTTTGACAAAACAAACAGTCCTGGTTCCAAGCCGCTGCCATCCAAAGCCACATCTTGTAACTCTTCATTACAGAGTACTCGTCCAGGCTGAGACCTCAGCCTTCACGGCCTCGCCTTCCGGGAAGGGATGGTAAACAAGCCCCAGCCCCAGCGCCCCGCAGGGCGCAGCCTGGCTCAGCCCCGGTGCTCAGGCCGCAGCGCACCTCAGACACAGCCAGCCACACAGCCAGCCGTGTCCCCAGCGCAGGCACAGGGTGCAGAAGGGGCAACGTGGGCTCTGCCTTTTGGCTGTTTCCTGACCATTTCACTCCCTCACTTTTGGTTAACCCTTCGTGTCCCCGCATGAGCAGATGGAAGGCAGGCAGCTGGGGCTGGAGGCTGAGAAGGTGGCAGAACCCTGAGAAGCAGAGCCCAGCCGCACCCTTAGACCAGGGCTCCCGGCGCCAGCTCGCACATCTGGCTTCTGCTGTAAGCATCACGTTTGCCTCGCTTGTGACGGAGATGCATGGGGTGGCAGAGTGGTCCCTGAGACGAAACGTCCTGCCCCCGGCCACTTTGCCTGTCCCAGGCGCCCCTGCCCTCCTCCTGTCCCTGTCAGCTGCTCCCATGTCCCTCCCCTTTGTCTCTGACTTCTCTTTCCCTCACTGGTGGAGCCCTCAGCATGAACCTGTCCTTTGGGTCACATTCTCCCTGCTCCTAGCAGTCACAGAATATGCACCCTCAGCGACCCCACTGCCTCGGCCCCCTGCCCCCCAGCACCTCACACCTCAGGAATTTCTGCTGCGTTGACACCTTGGGCTCCAGACAAGTCTCTTTGCAGCCAAGCCACACCTCCCTGATCCTGTCACCTCCCTCCTTCACCCCCTTTCTACACTATTCAGATCTCAGCTGGGACGAGGGCAAAAGTTTAAATTAACCCCTTGCAGTCTGAAGTGACCGTCATTGGCTTGCAACTGAGTCGACCCACTTACCTCTCATCAGGCCGATGGCAAAGGTGGTTTTCCTTTTAGAACAAACAAGATGTGGAGGAGTTTCTGTGCGTTTGCTTCTGTGCTGCGTTTCAGCTCTCACGGAGCGGCTGCCTTGCGAACCTGCCAGCACAACGCGGGGAAAAGCAGTGAGTGCAGGCTGAACTTAGAAGTTTCCATCTGCTAAAATATCACAATGCACGTGGCCTCAGTCTGCGTGCTTAGATGTGTCTCTGTCCGCTTTGGAGTGTTTCTTGGGGTAACTTCTATGCGTTTTAATATGTAAAGCAGTGACATTTAACAACCCGTTGGATTGGGGACTGCTTTCATGTGGTGACATCGGCAGTTCCAGTCTTTTATGACTCGTTCTCTGTTATTACCAGGCAGCCTCGTCACTGGTGCCCTCAGCCTTTCCTCGCAAATCACGTGAACTCAGTGGCTGGAACAGAACCTCAGGCGTCCCAGGCCGGGAGGCTGGAAGTCCCAGATCACGGTGTGGGTGGTGCGGACCCTTCGCAGGCCGTGGGGGAGGCTGCTCCCTGAGCCCCTCGGGGGTGTGGTATTTTTCCTGGCAAGGTCTGTCCCCCCTGGGCTTGTGGGGCAGCCCGACCTCTGCCTCATTTTCAGGGCATCCTGCCCATGTGCACACCTGTGTCCACGCCAGGCACACCGGGCTCAGTGCTCACCTTTCTTCACCATGATTGGTGGAACTTAACTGATTACGTCCACTGCAGCCCTTTTCTGAGTGAAATCACATACTTTTGTGGGGGGACACAGTCGACCTGCAACGGTGTCTGTAAGGCGTGCCTGACCTGACCCTCCCTCAGCCCAGAGCCCCTCGGCCTTGCTTCCGTGTGGCCTGGATGCATCAACGTGTGTCAGGCACTGAGCTGGCCTTCACGTCCTGCTGTTCTCTGGGAGGAAGGTGGCGGACCCAGGTTCCAGCCAGGCCACCCCTCCAGCTCCACCGCACGGCTGTGTGTCGAGAAAAACATCGGGCAGGTGAGGGGGCGGGAAGCTCCCCTGACAGTGAGGAAACTGGACACGAGTAAAACACGTTGCGTGCCAGGAGGACCGGGCCCCAGCGTGGCAGTCACCCCCTCACAGCCTGAGGCCGCCTCACTCGCACTCTGGAGTCCACAGGCCGACCTCCCGCCAAAGTCCGTGGCGGGACCCTGGGACGCGTGGCCTCCGCCAAAGGAGGTTTCGGATTTTAAACCTTGGGGATCCGAGAAATCCCGTGATGCAAGCCCCCAGTTCTGTTAAGGGGAAAGCTGTCATGTGGTAGCACAGGCTCCGGCCCGGGGGGCTTCTGAGACTGCAGGTGGTGAACACGGACCCAGCCTCAGGCTTGTCCTGGCTCAGCACCTCACCTGGCATGTCCCTGTGCCTCAGTGCCACTGGCCGTGGCCACAGGCTGAGGCTGCATTTGGGACCTGACCTCTGGACTCACACAGTGTGTAGGACGTGGAGGGTCACGAGCAGTGTGTGCTTGAGCAGGTTCACGTGTCACTCACAATATGTCAGGGGCTGGCGGGGCAGCTCCCTTAGAAAGCTGACCCTGCATAACTGGCCAGGTCGTTTGGACCACAGGAGCTATTTCTGGGTCGTTGTATGTGATTCCCAATGGGTCAGCCCGGATCACTGCAAACCTTTCTCCTGTCCATCCCCCTGGGGTGTGTCTGAGCCGTGCAGTGTTTGGCTCTGGGTCTACTTGAACCTGGATGAATCTGAATTCTGAAGAGGCCAGAGACAGACAGGGCCCGACAGAAAACTGATTGCATTTTATTAAAATCACATGTTCTGCATGTGAAATTATGGATGCTCAGATAGCGTGGACACGTTCATGGCCAAAACACCGAAGGGTAGCATGAGAGTGAAGGGAAGAGCTGAGAAAGGCGCTCGCTGGGCCGCAGGGTGGGTGCGGAAGGCGCTGGGCCGCAGTGAGGATGCCCCCTGGCTTAGAGTCTTGACATGATGTCACCACACATCCATCCTTTAAAGCAAGGATTTGGGGTCAGTGAACCCTGCGTCCTCATGACGACTTCTGCCAGAGTCAGGCAGCACTGCACGTGCTCACGTAAAGATCAAAATGATTACCAACAATGGGAAAACATTGAATGAAAACTTGAAGTGTTAATTTGATACTCGGCATTAAAATATCTGTGCGTGTGAGCTGTAGGAATGTTTTGTTCTCGTGAGACACGGATGCAGAAAAGCCTTCTGAGTTTACTTAACTGTGATTTTATTTCGCTATTTTCAAAGAGATACTGCCCCGTTGGCCATATTATACGCACAAAAACCAAGTGGCAGCTTTGCAGAAAATTACAAGCCCAATGGAGGGTGAACTGTGTTGTCTGGTGTTATAAGTCTTCCCTGGAATAAACTGAGACAGCGCTGCCTCGGTTGAAACGCTATTTTTAACCATTTTAGGGCCACCCACACGTTTTGACTCATTTCTTCTTTGATGGACCTGACTTCCTCACGTTAGGAGTATCTTCTAATATTGAATCCCTTTACATTAACAAGTCTCTAATATTGATTCTAATATTGAATTCACTTCTGGAATTACCAGTGAATTTTTTTTTTAAACAGGCTTATGTCTCCCCCATTTTTCACTCATGCATAGAAAATTACAGATTGTATTTGAAGGGAAAATTTCTTGTGGAGGCAAAAATATGGGCCCTATCTACCTAAATTGAAAAACTCAGTTGTATTTGAAATGCAAGTTTCAGCTTGCCATTCACATGCGAATACTCTTGGCCTTGAACCTATTCTCTTAAAGATTTAAAGACTCACGTGCACACACGAAAGCCTGAAGTGTAGTTTTAATTCATAAGATTTTCCACTTTCCCTACTTTGCATCCCTTCCAGTTTTCCTTGTATTTTAGAGGCACGAAGGAAGCCAGCACCCCACATCAGTCCCCACACAAATGTCACAGCTATTGGCTGATCCAATCTGATTCATCCAAACCGGGCAGACTCCCTGTTGTAGGTGTGTCGGAGTGAGTGACACAGGGCGGTGCTGGAGGTGAAATAGCCCGGCAGAAAGTACAAACTTGAGCCTCAGTTACAAATGTCATGGTCACAAGCACAGATCACATTACACTTACCACAGAGTGAGGCTGGTTTATCTGAACGGACTTCTCTTGGTGATGAGGTGACAGTGACCATGGGATGAGTGACACCTTGAGAGACAGCCCTGTCTTGTGCGACAAAACGTGGACAGTGGCAAGAGGCACCTGTGTGTTTGCCCCCCCACCCCGACCCCCGGACCCCCGGAAGTAGAGCTCCCGCTTGGCGCCAGGCCTGGTGTTTCTGTGGCCTCCGTCCTGCCGTCTGCACAGCGGAGGCGCTTCTCGGTGTTCCCGGCTGTGGCTTGCCCGCACTCACTGCCGTTACATGGCAGGGATTCGCGTGCTTCAGCGCCGCCCATGACATGGCAACATGGATCGTTCTCGAGTCCTCCAAACGTGCTGTGCTGGGAGCTGTGCAGCAGACCTCACCAAAGTGAGCGAAGACTAAACTGGTGGGATGGTCACAAGTGTTCCGAAGGGCGCTCTCTGCAGGGCTCTGACCTGAACGTTGGTCTTTGAAGTACAGTTTGTTGAAAGCCCATTCCCACTGCTTTGTACTCTTAGCCTTGAGCACGACGCTGTGAGGCTTTGTACACCGATGGGGCGAGTGTTTCACGGATGCTCTGAACACACTGAGCAGGTTTCCGGAGCCAAAGCCAACAGCGGTTCAGAAACCGACGGTCAGGAGTATCAAGGCCACGGTGTGTGCAGGGTGGCACCACTGTCATAGTGCTGGTCCTGACGGTGGCACAATTTCAAATTAGGTTATTTGCTATGTCGATATCACAGTTTTAGGTATTGTACTAAATACTGGTTAGTTAAACTGGTGTTAGACGAGCAAGTTGATGATGTCCTTTTTTCCAGGAAAGTATATACCTCCTCACTTTCTTTTCTCAGTGACGTGACAGCTAAGAAAATCCGTTTCAAGTGTCTCCATTTCATCAGGCGTGTTTTCTGGTGTTTGACTGGCTTGGCGGTCGGTGCTGTGTTCAGTGATTCTTGCCATTCACTGTTTTTTGACATGAACTCCTAAAGGAATCGCTGTTCAAAAAACATAATTTAATTCTTGTGGAAGCCACTTTTGGAGAGTTTTGCATGTCCGTGGCTGTGGATTCAGGAAGATCAGACTGTCACGAGCGTGGCATTATCCTGATGCCACTGGGACACACCTGAATTCAGTGCTGTCTGTGTCTCCACTGTGAACCCCACCGTGTCCTTGCTGCAACATTCTCCCAGCATGTTGCGCTAAATGTTGGCGAGTCTGTTAGACACTTTTACCAGATGTTACGAGAGGCATTGTGAATGAACTTATTCTGTAAGAAGCGGCAGCATACAGGGCGTGGAGCCAGGCCGCTGGCCACGTGTGCGGAGGCACCGTGTCACTGTGCCTTTCACTCTCATTAGTTCTGGGCAACAAAATGCTAATCCCCTCAGCAAATAAATCAGATGGGTCCCTGGGCGTCCTCTCTTCCCGCTGAGTTTCTCTGAACTTCATGCCTGCCAGTTATCTGTGCTTTGCTGTTCCAAGAGCCCATCTCAGCCCTTTGTAATGAGCACACGGGACCTGGTCACTGTCAAGGAGACAGAAATGTCAGACATCCCCTGGGAATTAGCAGCAACTCATCTCTGACGTACCAGCGTAGGAAGCCTTGGTGTTGTGGGCCCGGGAGCCCTGGGGTGTGGAGCAGACGCACATGGGGCGATGCAGGTTTCCCTGTGTCCGGCTCTCTCGAGTCTCTCCCCATGAGGGTAGAGCTGGGCTGGAGCAGCCTGACCCAGGACCCAGGCAGAGGGGGGGGCAGAGACCCCACAGAACAGCTTCCTGCGTCTTCTCCAGGAGTTGGGGGAGGGCTGCGGGCTCCCTGGGTCCCAGAGCTGACCAGCCAGGGTGGTTAAGACCTGTGCCAGCAGCACGAGCTGGCCCTTGGGCAGGGGCTTCTGTTTCTCTAAATGAACCCTTGGCAGTGGGGACACCATATGTCGGGGACAGCCCTGCTCTGCCCTGTTCCCCTGCAGTCCCTGAGGGGGCTGTGCACTGAGACCCACTGCAGGAGCCTCTGGGAAACCAACAGTGGCCAGT